>NC_142460.1:130746885-131099385 GCF_049115385.1 Moschus berezovskii
CTAAGAGAGACATACATAAGAGACCAACTTAGTCCCAAGGAATCACTCCTGAGTTCTTGAACGTACAGAGGGGCTAAGACAGCTTGCAGGTATAAAGTGACAGAGACAATCACCCTTGGGATCCAATGGCTGAATCAAACCTTCCTGTTTCATTGCTGCTGAAGTGAATGCAGGTATCTAAATGTCTAACTTCTCTCCTTAGAATCCTCTCATCAGGGTTCTTGGCCTCTATTGTTGTTCAGTTGCTAAGTCGTGTCCGACTCTTTGCAACCCCGTGGACAACAGCATGCCAGGCTTCCCTGTTCTTCACTATTTCCCGGAGTTTGCTCAAACTCATGTCCATTGAGTCGATGAGGCCATCCAACCCTCTCATCCTCTGTTGCCACCTTCTCCTCCTCCCCTTAATCTTTCCCAGTATCAGGTTCTTTTTCAGTGAGTCGACTCTTTGCATCAGGTGGCCAAAGTATTGAAGCTTCAGCTTCAGCATCAGTCCTTCTAATGAATATTCAGGACTGATTTCCTTTAGGATTAACTGGTTTGATCTTTTTGCTGTCCAAGGAACTCTCAAGAGTCTTCTCCAGCATCACAGTTTGAAAGCATTAATTCTTCTATGCTCAGCCTTCTTTATGGTCCAACATGTACAGTCTCACATCCCTACATGACTACTGGAAAAACCATAGCTTTGACTATATATAGTTTGGCCTGTATAGTCAAACCCTATTCTGTCTGTCTTCCATCTCCAAGAAGTAAAAAAGATGGAGGTGGGCATTTAATTAGGATTAGTTTCAGGTCCCAGTGGCAGAAGGTCCAAAGTAACCAGACAGAACTTCTCTCTCACCTACAAGAAATTGAGGGAGGCAGTGAGGAGAGTATTATGCGGACCCTGAGAACTGGAGCTGGGGAAGGGCCGTTATCTGAAAGAGCAACCCAGCCTCAGTTAGAACCAGCCTGTCAAAACTGACAGAAGGTGAGAGGAGAGAGATTCTGAGCTTGCTCTGCTAGCATGTTCCATTGACAGAATGTTGGTGTGACTGAACCAGAGAACCAGCGAGCCTGGCAGAAACTGTCCATAGGGGTTGGCTTGGGGGGAATAGAGAAGGGAAGCAAGGGAACAGAGAAAGACATGGAATGGATTTGGGTGTGTTTGTGTGTAAATCCAGCATAAGGCAAATAGACATACATGGATAATGAGAGAAGACAGTGTTCAATAAGCACCATAAGAAAACTATCAGTAGTTCTGACGATATTTTCAGCTACTATTTTCAAAATATTCAGCTATTTTCAGTTAATTGAATTTGTTGTTGTTTAGTCTTTCAGTCATGTCAGACTCTTTTGGAACCCCTTGGACTGTAGCCTGCCGGGCTCCTCATGGGATTCTCTGGGCAAGATTACTGGAGTGATTAGTTATGTTCTAAACATATTCCAAGCAGTATCCCATTCAGTCCTCAGGACAAGATTGTGAGGTAAGTGTGTTGTTCTTATTTTAAGAAATGGGAAACCTAAGCAGAGATGTAAAAAAACTTGCTTAAGTTAGAACACAAATGGTAGACACAGAGCTCTAAACTAGTCTGCTGAGCATCATCATGGTGATCTCATCCATGGTTTTGATTTCTGTCCTGTGGGTCAGCAGGAGCATGTGACTTCCAGTGGTGCTTTGAAGCTGCCTCACTCTAACTTTCTGTCAAGGACAAGGCTGACGTTCTTTCCTCCCATTTTTCAGAGAAAGGAAGTTGGGGGCTGGGAGAGGAGAGTCGTGTGCTAGGGGTTCTGTGACAATTCCAGTTTCTCACCTTCCATCCTGTTCCCTTCAGGAAGCTCTTGCAGCCTCTTCAGTGGCTTGGCAATCACTTTCTGAAAAACTGAGCTCTCATTGGACTGGTGGGATTTAGTGGAAGAGTGGTTTGCTTCTTATCTGCTTCATTAGATTTCTTCTGGGCAGAGACCTCTGGATAAATCAGTTTCTCCATGACCCTGAGGAAGTAAAGCCTGTTTGTTGGCCCAGGGTTGGGGAGTGGGGTTAGGGGTAGGATCAGGGGAGGCGATTTTTGAAGATAGAAAATTTAAATTAGTACAATCTTTCTTGCTTTGCAGAGAAACCAAATTGGAAGAGATTGGAATTTAGATCCAATAGTTTTCCATTTTTGTTTCTGTCAGCAGCTATATCAATTTAGCTTCTAGACAGGACATAGGAAAATGAACAATGCTGAACAATTGTATTATCTCAGACCAGTCCAGTGGGTGAAAGTAGTAAAAAGCATTGGAACATTAGCTATAATGGCTTTCCAGGGCAAAGTGCAATGGCTACGAAGACACACAATTAGCAAAGTCATTTGTTCTGACAGATACTGCTGGCCAGCACTTGAAACAGGGACAGAGCTGTCATGGAGCTGCTTCTCCATAGATGTTTACTGTTATTGCTGAAAATGCTCACAAGCACATGTCCTGCTAACCGCAAAGAACCTGAGAAGGATCTACATTCCTTTTCCCCACAGCTCTGTCTCTCCTTCAGTTCAATGACAAGGTTCCCAAAAGATCACTAGGCACCTGAGTCTCCACCTCACTTCCCATCCAACTCTCAACTCCCTGGCAGGTTGACCATCTCCTCCTCCAGCTTCCCCATCTCACCACTGAACTCATTTCACTTGTGACCTTGCTTGACCGTGGACCACTCCTTTACATCTGAATTTCTCTTTCCTCTTGGCTTTCTCTGACAACACCCTCTTCTGATTTTCCTGTCTTTCAGCTTTTTCCCTGCATGCTAACTTCTTTTCTCTCTGTCTATCCATTAAATGTTGATTTACTTTCTGGTTCTTTCCTTGGCTGTTGTCTGCTAAGTTGCTTCAGTTATGTGCAACTCTTTGTGACCCCATGAACTGGAGTCCACCAGGCTCCTCTGTCCATGAGATTCTCCAGGCAAGAATATTGGAGTGTGCTGCCATGCCCTCCTTCAGGGGATCGTCCCAACCCAGGGGATCAAACCCTTGTCTCTTATGTCCCCTGCATTGGCAGTCAAGTTCTTTACCACTAGCACCACCTGGGAAGCCCCTGTCTTCCTTTAACAGCCTCTGTATATTCAGTCTTGCTGGCCTGATCCTCTAGTCTTCACCCAGCAGTCATGGAATAAAAGCTTCCAACCTCTAGCCCACATCTCTCTCCTGTGTTCCAGATCTATATAGATACCTAACTTCCTTCTGGGTACAGCAGACAATGCTGGTGGTCTCCCCAGACACTGCGGGTCCCTTTTAGTATTTCTGTGTGTCATAGGCCCACTCCCCAACCTGGTCTTGTGACCTTTTTTCAGAGGGATGTCCTCAGATTACCAGAGCAGCTTTGTGTACAAGCATGGAGAGTTTGTGTGTTCCCTCCACCCCACCCCAGTCTGCCCCATTGCAACTCTGAACCAATGACTTTTGGGTCTAGAGTATGAAAACCTCAGTCCTTTGTGTTGAGTGGTAGGTTGGGTCTGCAAGAAAGCAGTTGTCAAGATGGTTAGAAGTACAAAGAATTATTGAACATAAGAGAGCAAGAGTAGGCAGAGAAAGCCAAGGATTGATCTGACACTTGTGGAAGGCGAGAAAAGAGGAAGGAAGATTGGGTAGAACGAGCCCCAGACTACCACCAGGTGCTGAGAAAGTCTCAGTTATCTCCAGTGCAGAGATTTTTCGTAGAGGAGTCGTAGAAATGATGACATTTTTCACACCCATATCTCCTCTCCAATCCTACTGACGTGGATACTAAACCATCTTTTTGCTGGGTTATGACAATGGGCCCTCTCCAGGATGATCTGTCCCAATCCATCCTCCACACTGCAGTCAGATTTTGAGCTGCCTAAACACACAGGGGATACGGGGTGGAGGGAGAATCTAAATTCCTAGAAGGGCACAGTGGTGATTCTGGGGGTTGCAAGCAATCCTTCCATTCTGGAATGTGGAACAGAATTTACCTTGAGAATAGCATATCCCTCTGTTCTGGGAAGAACCTTTTGAGTTGTATGTTTTTGTTTTTTTTCAATGATGTAGATAGAAGGCAAGTCAATCCACCATCTTTGTAGATGTTAATGGGATGGAAAGTTTTTGACTCACGAAAGTTCCAGGTTTAGAGTTTGTTGCTGAATAGAATAAGCAGCATTTCTTGTTCCAGATAAATGTAATCAGAGGGCCAAGCTGGGATAGGGGTGGTGTTAATTGGGGGAAGGATCTTTCTCAAGTCTGTGTTTGAGTCATGGCTTCTCTAACTCTCACCTATTTGAACTGTCTTGTCCTCTTAAGCATTTCTGAAAATGAAATCTTTCTTAGCTTTTCCCTCCCATTAGAACTGTGATTTACTAGGTAAAACAGAAAAAAAAGATCAAGGCAATATCTGGTTAAGGTTGAATTCTCTATCTCAAACTTTTGGGGGCTGCTGGCCTAACTCTGCTTTGAGTCAGAGAGGTGTCAAGATTCAGTTCAACAGCCTCATTGCAGTTTCTGTCCTGTCGACGGTGTCAGCCCCTTGGGGGCAGGGTTTTTGTCTGCTTCAGTTTATATTCCCCAGAGTTTTCAGCATATGTCAGGCTGATAATCTGACTCTTGCTACCCCATGTTTCAAATGCTTATATTTCAAGTGCCACAAGACAAGCGGTGAACTCAAAAAGTAAGTCAAACAGGAGTATAATCTTGTGAATTTGTGAAATAATGAAGCTAACTTTTCATTTGGATTTAGTGGGCATTATTCAATTTGCAGGCCTGTGGTCTCCCTTGTTTACTTTTGGAGCAGTAAGTACCTTCACAGACCTGTTTATTGATTAGTGTGAGATGAGCATTGTAGCTAATCTTGTTTCAATCCTTCTGTGGCCACCAGTGCAAAAGAAAAATGGTTCATGCAAAGCTCCAAATGGACAAAGAGAAAAAGATCAAAACGGAATGAGGTTGATGCATTTATTCAAAAGTATTACAGATAGTCTGAACAAAGTAGAGAAAATAATCATTTGTAGAAATTTAGTCTGTAGCATGTGCCCAGGTGTTTACATAGCTCCTGATTGATGACAAACCAGTTTTAACATGTCCATAGGCTGTAGTGATGAGTCAAAGCATGCAAGATGAAATTTAATGGGAACAAGTGAAAAATGCCATGCAAAAGCCAGGGAGATGTAGGTTAACTCAACAAGACAATTTAAGAGATTTAGTTGCTTTGAAGCTCAATAAATCAATAATGCAGTTTTGCTGCTGAGAAAACAAATTCTATCTTAGACTATACTACTAGAGGTATAGCGCTTGAGAAAAATTAGTGGATGGGTGGTAGTTTCTGGGAGTGCATCAAACGTTTAATTCCAGATCTGGCACTTTCAGGTGCACATTAGCAACCTAGAAATGATCTTATGTTGAGTGGGGCAAGTGAAGAGTGTGGTCAAAATCACTGCAACATTATTAGCAAACAGAGTTATGGTGAAGTGCTCCCACTGCCCCTAAACAGAGAAGGTACGGAAGTAAGATAGATCTCTTAGGGTCAAATCATAAAAGTCAACACACTGAATGAGGAGAGATCCTAGGCCTCCATGAAACAGTATATAAAGGACTATGTATATATGTTAGTATACACTCAGTTCAGTTCAGTCCCTCAGTTGTGTCCGACTCTCTGTGACCCCATGAATCACAGCACGCCAGGCCTCCCTGTCCATCACCAACTCCCGGAGTTCACTCAAACTCATGTCCACAGAGTCGGTGATGCCATCCAGCCATCTCATTCTCGGTCGTCCCCTTCTCCTCCCGCCCCCAACCTTTCCCAGCATCAGAGTCTTTTCTAGTGAGTCAACTTGTCGCATGAGGTGGCCAAAGTATTGCAGTTTCAGCTTTAGCATCAGTCCTTCCAATGAACACCCAGGATCGATCTCCTTTAGAATGAACTGGTTGGATCTCCTTGCAGTCCAAGGGACTCTCAAGAGTCTTCTCCAACACCACAGTTCAAAAGCATCAATTCTTCAGCGATCAGCTTTCTTCACAGTCCAACTCTCACATCCATACATGACCACGGGAAAAACCATAGCCTTGACTAGACGGACCTTGGTTGGCAAAGTAATGTCTCTGCTTTTTAATATGCCATCTAGGTGGGTCATAACTTTCCTTCTAAGGAGTAAGCGTCTTTTAATTTCATGGCTGCAATCAGCATCTGCAGTGATTTTGGAGCCCAAAAAAATAAAGTCTGACACTGTTTCCACTGTTTCCCCATCTATTTCCCATGAAGTGATGGGACCAGATGCCATGATCTTTGTTTTCTGAATGTTGAGCTTCAAGCCATCCTTTTCACTCTCCTCTTTCACTTTCATCAAGAGGCTTTTGAGTTCCTCTTCACTTTCTGCCATAAGAGTGGTGTCATCTGCATATCTGAGGTTATTGATATTTCTCCCGGCAATCTTGATTCCAGCTTGTGCTTCTTCCAGCCCAGCGTTCCTCATGATGTACTCTGCATATAAGTTAAATAAGCAGGGTGACAATGTACAACCTTGACGTACTCAAACCTAAAGAAGAAAGGCTTCCCAGGTGGCGCTAGTGGTAAAGAATCCATCTGCAATGAAGGACACATGAGATTTGGGTTTGATTCCTAGGTCAGGAAGATCCCCTGAAGGAGGGCATGGCAACCCACTCCAGTATTCTTGCCTGGAGAATCCCATGGACAGAGCAGCCTGGAAGGGTAGTGTCCATGGGGTCACAAAGAGTTGAACATGACTGAAGTGACTTAGCATGCACATACAAGGAAGAAAGCAACAATTAGAGAGGATGAACATAGGATGAAAAGGAGTCAGAGGAAATGATCAGAAAACCAGCCAATTCCAATCTAGAGTAGAAGAAGTCTAAAGTAATGGAGTTTTGTAGAGAGTCAAGGATATTTCTATTGTGCTGCAAAAAATACAAGCAGCTCTTATAGTCTAATGCCATTAAACATTCAAATCATCTGCTCCTGGTGTCCTGACTTTGTGCTTACCATGCTATCTTCTGATTGCAAATTGATTTTCTACTAGACTCGCCTACAGGGAGAGAAGGTGCCTGTGTGCCATCTGAGTATTCTGGTGTGACAGTAATAGCTCTCATTGTAAATGAGTCTGTTGGCACTCTGTGCATCTCATGGGCTTGGCTAATGGGAGTCTGCCCTAGAGGGTCAGAGCCACTCCTGTGTGCTTACACAATCTGGTTTTAGAAATTGCAAAACTGAGCCAGGCCCAGGATCATGGCAATTCGCCATGGTAACAAATTTCAACTCAGTGGGAAACAAGAAATTCTTCTGGAAATCAGAACAGTAACTTTCTTGTGAACACCTGCAGCAGGTATTGTCCTTTGATACTTAGATATTGTTCCACTAAATCTTGCCTTCTCTCCTTGAAGGGGCTGAAGTTGATTCACTTTTTTATAACCTGTATCTGCAGGTTCTGCATCTGTGGATTCAGCCAAGGATGGGTTGAAACTTTCAATCCACAGTTGGTTGAACCTGTAGATAGTGAGGGCTGTCAGTAATGGAGTTGAGCATCCCAGAATTTTGGTATCTTCAGGGGGGTCCTGGAACCAACCCCTCGCAGATACAGATGGACGACTGTACTTAGCACATGGAAGTTTCACCAACCAACCAAAAGCCTATCTCTGACCACCCTAGACCTGACTGAGTACCACTCTTCTTCAAGCTTGGCTCTTACTCAGCTTCACATCCCTCTACTCCACTAAAACAATCAGGACCAGCCCCTTCTTCAACAGTCTCCCCACCTCCACCCAAGAGCCGCATCCACTAGCATGTCAGCCATCTCTCCCGTTTCCTAAGTCTGCACAGCACACCTCACACTGTCCCCTATTTCTGTTCCCAGAAACAGTTTCCTGCCTGGCAAGTACCTCTAGCTTGCTGACTTCCATCGGATGATCCAAGATGCTATCTCTCTTAATTGCACAATTTGTAACCCATGGGTAAGTAGCACTCTGTCCCTATGTCCTACTCAACATTGGATATCCTCAGATACTGCATTTGCTTTTTATTTCCATTCACACCTTCGAGCATCTGAACTTCTCCTTGGCTGGGACAGGTTATAGGGTGGTACCCTCCACAGAGTTCTGCATGTAGATACACTTCACCTAATGTTTGTTCATCGACTGGCTACATTAACTATGTGTATGTGCTAAGTTGCTTCAGTCTTATCTGATTCTCTGTGACCCTATGGACTGTAGCCCGCCAGGCTCCTTTGTCCATGGGATTCTCTAGGCAAGAATACTGCAGTGGGTTGCCATTCCCTCCTCCAGCAGATCTTCCCGACCCAGGGATCGAGTCTGTGTCTCATGCCTCCTATATTGGCAGGCAGGTTCTTTACCACGAGTGCCACCTGTGAAGCTCACATTAACTGTACCATTTCAATAATCTATAAACATTTTGGAGAAAGTTAAACAGAGATGAAAAGGCGAAGGAAGGTGTAGCCAAAGTCTTCATGCATTGAGTGCTATGCTGTGTGAACAAGAAATTATGTGTCATGAAATGAGCCTGAGGGAGGAGTAGATGGAAGTTTCATTTAAGGGGGCAGGGGACTTGGGTAAATTCTATCACTATTCCTTAGAACACGGCAATGCAAAGACCTTGGTACCAGTATTTCTATTACCGTTATTCCTAGTAATAGTATTACTATATTGACATTAAAGTTTGTTTAGCACTTTACAGTATAAGAAGGGCTATTTATACGTATTATCTCATTTAATCTTTCTAATGAACCAGGGGGTAATTTTTACTAGGCTACCACAATTCATATTAATATTATTGCATTGACATTAAAGTTTATTTAGCACTTTACAGCAAAAGAAGGGAGATTTATATGTTTTATCTCATTTAATTTTCCTAATAAACCATGAGATCACCTTTACCGTGCTTTGCCATTTTACATATGGGGCAACAGAAGTTCTGAAAAGCTAAAAATTACTGAATCCCAGTCAGTAAATGGCAGAGATGGGATTCAAAACCAAGTCTTCTGGCTCTAAATCTCCATGTCATGTTTTCCCACAGCTGTACTGCTCACACAAGAAAGCTACAAAAATGAACATTGTTTGGAGCCCCAGCTCAAGTTGAGATTGTGATACAAATCATGTAATGTAAACTTATCACAAAATAACTTCCTTCTGGTTTAGTGTGGATTTCTTTTGTGCCACAATAAAATGTCCACAAAGAATTTAGCACCGATATTTTCTTTCCTTAGAGATGGTCATTTATTTCTCCTCTCTGGCAGGCTAGCCACTGTGGAGAGTGAGCTTTTGGGTATTTCCCAGTGTGTGGCACACAGCACACATGCCACCTATTCTGGTGAATTACACTCACTTGGGAGCCAAGACAAATGTCAGACACACTTTTGTAATCTACACTTGCAATTTTTCTGAATTTCCTTGGAAACACTGCCCTATTTGGGTGTTGTTTCCAAGATAGGTTATGGGATATGGTTGTCATTTTCAAATGAAGATTTGAAAAGAAAAAAGCCCAATTCGTATCCTGCCACGGAAGACCATTTAAACCCATCTCCATGAAATTCATGTTAAAATTTAAGAGCGTAACTGTACTAACTCAGAGAAAATAGACAGGAAGGCCTTTCGCAGAGTGTAGCTTTATGCAAATATGGGAGGATGTTATAATTATTAAAACTCACACAGAGGTAAATCTTCACAATCTATCTTTGCTGCAGCAAAAATCATTAATGCTGAATAATTAATCATCCAAAGAAGACAAAGCTAAATCAATGATAAATGGCTCTAAAAGCAGAAAAAAATTTCTGTCAAAATTCTAAATTGGAGGGATGAAATAGATACAGGAATATAAACTGGAACAGAAAAAATAATTCATTTCATTATTTGATGGAGATTCAACACCTATTGAAGGGCTGGGGCTTCCCAGGTGACTCAGACAGTAAGGTAAATGATCTGCCTGACAATGCAGGAGAGGTGGGTTCTATCCCTAGGTTGCAAAGACCCCCTGGAGAAGGAAATGGCAACCCACTCCAGTATTCTTGCTGAGAAATCCCATGGACAGAGGAGCCTGTTGGGCTACAGAGTTAGACACAACTGAGTGACTGAGCACACATGCAGACATGAAGGGCTACTATATGTCAAGTACTTTTTAGGTATTTTTCACACTTTATCTCTGTTGGAGAAGACTCTTGAGAGTCCCTTGTACTGCAAGGAGCTCCAACAAGTCCATTCTAAAGGAGATCAATCCTGGGTGTTCATTGGAAGGACTGATGCTAAAGCTGAAACTGCAATACTTTGGCCACCTCATGCGACGAGTTGACTCACTGAGAAGACTCTGATGCTGGGAAAGGTTGGAGGCGGGAGGAGAAGGGGACGACGGAGAATGAGATGGCTGGATGGCATCACCGACTCCGTGGACATGAGTTTGAGTGAACTCCGGGAGTTGGTGATGGACAGGGAGGCCTGGCGTGCTGTGATTCATGGGGTCACGGAGAGTCGGACACGACTGAGCAACTGAACTGAACTGAACTGAACTGATCTCTCAATCACTTCTCCCAATAAATCTATAAGGTAGGCTTAAAAAAATTTTTTTTTAATCTAGTTTTTGGTCGAGTCATGGTGTAGCATGTGGGATACAGGTTCTTAGTTCCCAGGCCAGAGATCAAACTTGCACCCCTTGCAATAGAAGCTCAGTGTCTTAACCACTAGACCACCAGGGAAGTGTCTTGGAGCTCATATTCTAAGGCCTCTTTTTCAAGGTCCCATAAATAGAAAAACACCAGAATCTGCTTCTAAGTCAAATGTCTGTCCACAATGACATGCCACTTTCTGAACAAATTAAACAGATTTAACCATTGTTTCTCTAACGCTGGCAAGAACTGCTTCAGAACCGATTACTCTTGTGTGTGTTTATGTGTGCAGGGAACTATGAGCTGGAGAGGCTGATCTTTTCACAACATTTACCAGTCTCTGTAGAAGCTTGGAGTGTGGGTCTTCCTGGCCATTCAGTGGTGATGCAACCAATGGCCAGGGTTGTGTGTCTCAGGGAGACAGCCTCTCTTCACTTCTCATTTCAAGGCTGTACCACCTTTCCATCTGACATTTCTGAGGAATCTGCTTTCTTGTGTTGGGGCTTAAAAATTAAAATTCAGGCCCAGGTCTCTTATAAATTAAGGCAGAGAGTTGCAGAAATATCAACTGAAGATATCTGCTGTTCTTTCACGTATACATACACACTCTCATACAGAGTCTAATCGGGCCATATATGGATAGAAAAACTAATGTTCCTGGCTTTCCTCTCAGGAATAAGATAAGGTTTAACCCCAAAGATGGAGGCCAGAGGATTACCCAGAACACCCAGTGGAGAAGATTAGACTTGAACCCCCCAGATGCAGAGATCTGCATTGTGGAATTGACCCTGAGAAAAGGATTTGCAGATCAATCATACGCAGTGGCTGGTAGAATCAGGATTAAAATGCCTCAATTTCTCATTTCTCCCTCAGAGCTCGGATAACTTCAGACCCTGGGAATCGAAGTTCCATATGCTGGAAAAACAGACAGGACTGCACAGAGTTTCTGTTGTTATTGGTATATTGTTGTCAAGCTATTTTATCTTTAATCTCCAAAATATAAGAAGCATCAGAGCATCATTTACTTCTTTGAAGTTAAATAAAACTATGCAACTGTAGGGAATTACCTGTATTAGTCAATGAAAAAATATTAAACATTAACTCCAGAGATGATACTATGCTAGGCACTAAATGGGGGGGGTGGAGGAAGAGAAACAAATCATAATCTTTAGGGTTTTAAAAGAGTAGCATATATATTTTCCATTTAATGGGGAGCTGCAATGTTCTGGGCACTGTACTAAGAGCTTTATAAACACTCTGTCTTCACAACAAGATTAGGAGGCAGATAGTGTCCTATTCTGCAGAATAGGAAACAGACTCAAAGATTAAGCAGGTCGATTGTTCAAGGTCATAGCCAGCTAATGATGGGGTGGAGACTGGAACTCTGGTTTAAGTCCTCTGAAGGCTCTGTCCAGCACGTCATACTGTCTTCCAACCTACATGGAGAGATTGATGTCTCCAGAAGGGACTGTGATGAAATAAAACAGATTTTCAAAAACCATAAGCTCATATATTTTCTTTTAATGTATAAATTATTTGTATACTGATTATAAAAGAAAAGTGAAAGTGAAGTCGCTCAGGTGTGTCTGACTCTTTGTAACCCCATGGACTGTAGCCTACCAGGTTCTTTCGTCCATGGGATTTTCCAGACAAGAGTACTGGAGTGGGTTGCCATTTCTTTCTCCAGGGGATCTTCCTGACCCAGGGATAGAACCTGGGTCTCCCCCATTGTAGGCAGACGCTCTTACCATCTGAGCCACCAGGGAAGTCCTATACTGATTATAAAGATGCTATCAATCCTGTTTGGATTTACTGCCAGAATTCTAGGACACGTTGTTTAAGATAACCTTAAGGACGACAAATCTTTGTTCTCGTTAGACAAAAAAAAAAAAAAAATCACCCTGATTTTTGGTTATAATGGATCAATCCATCGAATGAATTAAGTGACTAAGCTGGATAACAGAATTAAAAAAAAAAAGAAAGAAAATAAAGGGTGATCATAAAGTAATGGGAATGTAACTATACTTCCTAGAATGTTGGATTCTGAACCAGAATCACTAGCTTATTTTCTTTCCTCATATGCATGCATGTTAAAAAAAAAAGATTTACCAATAAGGAGACCCTATTTTAAGATCCAATGAATGGAAGAGAAAAATGAGCCATGACAGAGCAATTTTGGAGGGCTTGGATACGTGGGGAATCTTACTGAAAACCACTTGATCTGATATTACTTGCCTTGTAAACTTGACCCTCAGTTGCCTCTTTTGTTCACTAAAAAAAGCAAACCTGATTGCTTGGAACAAAAATATTGAAACTCAGGAATTTTAAAAATTAAAATATTTTAAGATTTTGAATAATAAGTTATTAAGGATTATCGATCCCTGGGTCGGGAAGATCCCTTGGAGAAGGAAACGGTAACCCACTCCAGTATTCTTGCCTGGAGAATCCCATGGATGGAGAAGCCTGGTAGGCTACAGTCCACAGGGTCGCATAGAGTCGGACACGACTGAGCGACGGAATGGAACGGAAGGATTATAAAATTTAGAAGGGGACAGATTAATGATGCAAACTTCTGGATTGTTCAGAAGAGTCAACTCTTTAAATCAATTGAGTAGGGAATTCAAGATGAGTCACAAGTGTTCAGGAAGAATACTTCAATTTCCATTTCTATCTATTAATTAAAAAAAATTTCATGCTTTTGAAGTTTCTATTTTTGTATATATTTTATAATCTATGTAACCTATTAGTTCCTTATAATATGAATATAATAAATAAATATCACACACAATATATAAATATAAGAATATATCTGTACATTAACTGGGGGTGGGGACGGGGGCGGGCATCCCTAGTTGCTCAGCTGGTAAAGAACCCGGCTGACAATGTGGGAGGCACAAGAGACAAGTGTTGGATCTCTGGGTCAGGAAGATCCCCTGGAGAAGGAAATAACAACCCACTCCAGTATTCTTGCCTGGAGACTTCCATGGACAGCGGAGCCTGGCAAGCTACAGACCATGAGGTTGCAAAGAGTAGGACATGACTGGGTGTGCTCAGACACACATTAATTGATGAGGTAGCACGTGATCAGAAACTTCGGCACCCCTTCTCCAGACTGTCGAGAGAAACTGAGTGGGACAGGCTCAATGTGCACAGAAAAATGCTACCATTGGCACTGCTTTCAGTTCAGTTCAGTTCAGTCGCTCAGTCGTGTCCGATTCTCCGCGACCCCATGAATCACAGCACGCCAGGCCTCCCTGTCCATCACCAACTGCTTTAGGTGATTATATTTTTCTGTAATAACCACAGAGGTGGTCTGGAGAAGGATTTTGAGTGCTTTGATTGCTTACTGTCTTAGAATCTTTCTGCACTGTGATTTTGGACTTAGGCTGATACAGCTGCATGAGCCATCCTTGTTGGGAAAAGCCATCCTTGTTGGGAAAGTAGGTCATTGTCTAATGTGCTCCATTTGGGGGTACAAAAATATGATTATGACCTAAGTGAGACGCACAAAGCAGAGTACAACTAACAAGACCCTTGATCTCCATGGCTGAGACTCATGCTGAAAGAAGTGGTTTCATTGACTGGTGTTGGGAAAGTCATTTGGATGCCAGGTGTGCAATGCCAAGTAGGAAATTAAAAAGTTGTAGACTGACTGTTAGAGCTTAAAGACCTTAGAGGTCACCTGGTCCACACTGTCATTTTACAGTGAGGAAGCTGAGGTCAATAGCATTAGAACTTAACTATGTTGTTATGTAAGACTCTTGTCTTTAATGCAGGAGACAAGCAAAATCCAATGTTTTTTTGGGCCAGTCCAACTCTTGGCTGGGCTCAGAAGGAAGACTTGTACCTGAGACTAGGAATGCTTTTTTTTTATAAATAAAAATGTTTTATTTTATAAAGAATGCAAATTTTACATGATTTACATTAGCATAGTTTTCCTCTATTTATATATGGAAATTGTTATAAGGAGACAGTTTTGAAGAGACCACATTGTGATATCTGAAATGCTTCAAACATACATAGCAAACATAGAAAACAAATTCAAACAGCAAATTTTGGTTTTATTCTATAAGTCATTTAGCATTTTATTCATCCTCTCAGGGACAGAAAAATTAAATATTATAGAAGTGTCTTATCGGAGAAGGCAATGGCAAGCCACTCTAGTACTCTTGCCTAGAAAAATCCCATGGATGGAGGAGCCTGGTAGGCTGCAGTCCATGGGATCGCTATGAGTCGGAAATGACTGAGCGACTTCACTTTCACTTTTCACTTTCACACATTGGAGAAGGAAATGGCAACCCACTCCAGTGTTCTTGCCTGGAGAATCCCAGGGACGGGGGTGCCTGGTGGGTTTCCGTCTATGGGGTCACACAGAGTCGGACACGACTGAAGTGCCTTAGCAGCAGCAGCAGAAGTGTCTTATAATGGCCAATGCTGAAATTTTCTCAAGCATTTTTATGGCTAATCCTTGGGAAGTTTTCCATATATTTTTTATTGACAGCAACTGAGCACATAATGCAATGATAATTCTCAAAAGGACAATGTTAATTATTTAACTCTGTATGATTTTTCTAGGAGTGTTTTAGCCTCTATGTGTTGCATTAATTTATACATTTGATTTCCTCTAAGGATATCCAGTCTGAGTTTATGCCTCTGCAATACCACATGCATTTCCCAGATTTCCATTCCCCCTGTCTGGAATGTTCTTCCTGCCTAGCTAATGTCTCTGTTTCCTTTCTAACTTAGTTAAGGGGTTGCCTTAGAGACCTTCCCTTGGCTATTTCTTTGCAGAGAACAGAATTCTTCCTCTTTTGGGGTACTTTTATTATGACATTCCTCAGGCTTTGTTGAAATTATCTATGGAATTGCCTACTCCTTACACAAAGTCTTGAATTCCAGGGTTACAGAGAGATTCTTCTTTATCTCTACATCTTCAAGGCATAGCAAGTGGTAGCTCTGGAATCATATTATTAGAGAAACACAAACTATTTTTAGAATCTTATTAAAGAACAACTAAAAATATCTTGAAGTCTTATGAAGACCGGTTATATAGTAATTTGCTATTTACTTCATATAATCAACAGTTCTTGAATTAAATAAGCCATTCAGTTGCTTCAAAAGAGACATCTTGCATTTGATTCATATCATATAGTGTGATATCAGTAAGTTAACTCTGCTCAGAGCTTCAGATCAAGCTGAGAGAATTCTAGGTAATTACCTTTGGAGAACACGAGTAGCTAAAACTACAACTAATAAAGTATTGGAGGAGAAGTAAAATAATACTCTGGCCTCAGTCTCTTCTTTGAAAATTGTTTATTTTGGTCTGTTTCTCTCATCTTACATTAATATCTATAGTTCAAAAGGAATTATTGCTTTAATATACTAGAATTCTTTTTTTGTCCTAGGCAGCCATGAAGCGCATGCTTTAAAAATGTAGTCCCTTGATAAATTTGTTTCATGTCAATTTCTTTCTGGAGGAAAACTAAATGTTTTAACCTATGATTCCATGTTTTTGATCCTGCTGGGTTGACACATTATAGATGTCTATCACTTCTACATTTAAATTAAAGGAAGAAAATAGCTATAAATTTTATGACCTAGATAAAAATAATATTCCTGTACAATCTCTCATCCTTATAGTTTGATACTTTCTTAGGTTCTGAGAATTGATTTAAAGAAATCTAATTTCTTCCTTACTATTTATGGATTTCTCTCCCTTTTTATTCTTCAAGGAGCTTCTGCAGGGAAAACAAAGATTTGCCAGTGTGATGCTGATGGTTTGATTCTCTTGTGCTAATTTAAACCTAAACAACTATTGCAAAATTAAAACACTGCATATGAAGGCTTAATTTTTTTCCCCGAAGAAAAAGTTTTAGCATGAAGTCTGTTCCACTAGACACCACATGAACCTACAGAACTGACAAACCATAACAAAGAATATACTTTCATCGTTCTCTCAAACATCCATTATGCCAATGATAACTGTTTTCAAGAAAAAAAAGATTGTCTTATTTTTGCATGTTTATTTCTAAGTCCCTTTGTCCCTCCAAAGGACCAGATCTGTGATTATGAAAAGGTCCTCCCTAAGTAATTATGATGTGTTAAATTTCAATAGTGAATAAAGTCAAGAATAAGGAAGCAAGGCTTAGAGGAGAAGAAATCATTTATGGCGTTCCTTTATTCATTCATCCACTTATGCAGAGAAAGCAGTGTTGTACACAGAGACGAGGCTGATTCCCAATCTCCTCTCAAGGAACTTACAAGATAGTAGGGAAGGAGAGGCACGTCCAAGAGTGACTATGCCTTAGACAGGAAGTCATGTATGCATGCCAAGTCACTTCAGTTGTGTCTGACTGTTTGCAACAACATGGACTGTAACCCGCCAAGGCTCCTCTCCATGGGATTCTCCAGGCTAAAATACTGGAGTGGGTTGCCATTTCCTACTCCAAGACAGGAAGTCATATTTCTGTATACACAGATACAGCCCTATCAGTTGTTCAAACATTTAAACGCTCTGATTCTGATGGGTTATGACTACTCCCCAGGTCTTCCAGGCATCGCTCTTGTCCCTCAGATCCTAGCCAGGATGGAGGGACCTGTCACCTCTCTCACAGTCCAACTGATAATGGCAGAATGCTTGTGCCAACCAGGAGTTCCAGCTCTACTCTTGCTCTGTTGGGCTGTGGCCAGGGCAATTCCGGTTGTAAAATATTTGGCTAATCCTCCTCAGATAAGGGATATGAAGAGGAAATCAGATTGACTGGAAAATAACAGAGGAAATAATTGAGACTCCATTTTGAGGCCAGGTTTGGGGAATGTCTTCAGAAAATTCTGGCTTTTATGATACAAAAACCAAGGTTGTATGCTGGGCTTACTACTAAAACATGTGTACTTTAATAGCTCAGGTGGAGCCTCTCAAAACACAGTCATGGAAGTTTAGTTCCTTTGTCTGCCACCCGTAATTTCAGCTTGTGTTGTCAAATTTGCATTTGAAGCCGCTATTAAACCACAGCATCAAAATAACGATGACAGTTGCTGCAGAATATAAGAAATCAAAAGAAAAGGAAAAAACTCAACGTCTGAAGAGAAGAATGGCTCCAAATGCGGTAATTACCCAGAGCCCTTAAGAGCCTCATTCACATGTAATGTATACTTCACACGAGGGAGGAAGTGCTGTACAAACAAATCTGCACAGAACCTACAATTCCATCCGCCCAACACCGGGCAGGAACTGCTCCTACGTCTAGACAAGAGTGACTCAGGAAATATAAGTAATTTGGTGTGGAGCAAAGGCACTCAGGGAAATCTGTCAAAATCAGCATGGAAGTCATAACAAAAGGAAGATAAATTTGGTTTGTCTTTGTTAAACCAAGAGAGGTGGGTCTTTGCCTCTAACTGTTCAGCACTTCCTTTGTTTATTCTGGCTGAAAACCTTTTTGATTTTTACAGACATTGATGAGACCTGATAAACTGGTAAGTACATAAATATCGAGTGGTAGTGGTGTAGTTGCTAAGTCATGGCAGACTCTTGCAACCCCATGGACTGTAGCCCGCCAAGCTACTCTGTTCAAGGGATTTCCTAGGCAAGAATACTGGAGTGGGTTGCCAGTTCCTTCTCCAGGGAATTTTCCTGACCCAGGGATTGAACCCATGTCTCCTGCATTGGTAGGCAGATTCTTTATCACTGCGCCACCAGGGAAACCCTTCAGTTCAGTTCAGTTCAGTTCAGTTGCTCAGTCGTGTCTGACTCTTTGTGACCCCGTGAATCACAGCATGCCAGGCTTCCCTGTCCATCACCAACTCCCGGAGTTCACTCAAACTCTTGTCCATCGAGTTGGTGATACCATCCAGCCATCTCATTCTCTGTCGTCCCCTTCTCCTCCCGCCCCCAACCTTTCCTAGCATCAGAGTCTTTTCCAGTGAGTCAACTCGCCACATGAGGTGGCCAAACTATTGGAGTTTCAGCTTTAGCATCAGTCCTTCCAATGAACACCCAGGATTGATCTCCTTTAGAATGGACTGGTTGGATCTCCTTGCAGTCCAAGGGACTCTCAAGAGTCTTCTCCAACACCACAGCTCAAAAGCATCAATTCTTCGGCGATCAGCTTTCTTCACAGTCCAACTCTCACATCCATACATGACCACGGGAAAACCATAGCCTTGACTAGATTACTCCCTTATTATTTTTATTATTATTATTTTTGGTTGTGCCATGTGGCATGCAAGATTTTAGTTCTCAGATCAGGGATCAAACCCATGTACCCTGCAGTGGAAGCATGGAATCTTAACCACTGGACCACCAGGGAAGTCCCACGTTTACTCCTTTCTACTTCCAAAAATAAATTCTCAGTATACTTCCTCACCATTAGGATTTCCTCTTCATGCCCACTGTTCTGAAATTTCATGGAGGTATGCCTTATTGATGGGGTTCTAAAAGTACCTTTGAATCTGAAGACTTGTATTGTTCAGGTCTGGGAAATTTTCATGTGTTACATCTTTTATATATTTGATATAAAAGCAGTTTTATTCTGTTTTCTCTTTGGGGACCTTTTACTAGTCAGATGTTGGACCTCCTGAATTGGTCTTCTAACATTTTTTATCCTTTGTCTCTTGTTTATAATTTCCTTTATTATTGCTATTCTTTTCTCTGGAAGATTTCCTCAACTTTATCTTCCAATTTTTCTATTTAATGCTATTATTTAATTCTATTTATTATTAATATTATTTAATTCTATTATTTTTGGTTTTAAATTTTCAGGATCTTTCTTGTTCTTTGTTTCATTTTCATAGCAACTGTGGCAGATACACCTTAAGATAACCCCATGAGTCACCTTTTAATCAAATATCCTCCTAGGCTTCCCTGGTGACTTAGTGATAAAGAATCAACCTGCCAGTGCAGGAGACATAGATTTGATCCCTCATCCAGAAAGATCCCACATGCTGTTGTGCAACTAAGCCTGTGTACCATAACTATTGAGCTTCTGCCCTAGAATCCCTGTGAAGGAGGAAACAGACAGAACAGGCTCCATCTTGAAAGCAGGACTCCATCTTGGGCCGGACTGTGGACTTTGAGCTATATGCCCAGTATTTATGGAAACAACATACCAACTGGAAAACCAGACCCCCCCAGCCCCCCAGATGGAAGAGCCCCAGGGCTCGTATCTAGACTCTTCATCACCTAAAAGAATACACTAATTATCTGTGTAACCAAATAGAATCATAAATTCTATTATGCTTTTTGGGGTATGACCACAGTCCTATTGATAATTGTCCACTGTTAACTATCTAGGCTTAAGACATACGAATCATGGGTTTAAGGCATATGATTTATGGGTTAACTTTGTATCTTTCTTTTCCTCTGTTCAGACTAGTTTCAGAGAATTTGGGGAGGTGGGTTTGAGCACGTACACTTAGGGTATATAAGGTTTTCACAAAAGTTGGTCGGGGTCCTTGGCTAAGAGGAGACTCTGCCTTGGGCCCACAGGTGTAATAAATAGCACTCCACTATCTGCGTCGTCCTTCTGAGTGAGTTTGTTTCCCGAAACGCATGGCTACAACACCTGCCCTGCAACAAGAGAAGCCACCACAATGAGAAACCTGTTCACCACAACTAGAGAGTGGCTCTCACTAAAGAACAACCTGTGTGCACCACTGAAGATGTAGCACAGCCAATCAGTAAATACATTTTTAAAAAAATTCTAAGATTTATATATATATATATATATATAAAATCCCCCCACCCCCCGCTCCTTGAACTTGGGCAGGTCCTTTGAATTGCTTCTAGCCAACAAAATATGACAAAAGCAATGAGAGGGTCCCTTCCATAGGTTATATCATATTGTAAATGTAGAAGGTAGACTGCTATGACTACATTGTGGTATATGCCACTACATCTTAGAGTTGAGTGAGAGATTCACCCACTGGCCTTGAAGAGGGCCACAGCCATTTGGAGAGGGCCTGTGAGAGCCCCACCTGGCAAGAAACGGAGGTGGGGCTCCAGAAGCCAACAGCAGCCCCTGCTGACAAGACAGCAAGAGATCAGCCTCTTACAACCGCAAGACGCTGAATTCCGCCAAAAACCACGTGTGCTTGAACGAGAACGCCAAGCTTCAAAAAGGAAGACAGCTTAGGTGACACCTTGATTGCAACCTGCAGAGAACCCAGTTAAGTCATGCCTGGACACTTGACCCATGGAAACTTTGGGGACAAAAAAATAGATGCTATTTTAACCTATTAAATTTTTGGTTATTTGTAATGCAGTAAGGACTGATGCTAAAGCTGAAACTCCAATACTTTGGCCACCTCATGCGACAAGTTGACTCACTGGAAAAGAGTCTGATGCTGGGCGGGATTGGGGGTGGGAGGAGACGGGGACGACAGAGAATGAGATGGCTGGATGGCATCACCAACTCGATGGACATGAGTTTGAGTGTACTCTGGGAGTTGGTGATGGACAGGGAGGCCTGGCGTGCTGTGATTCATGGGGTCGTAGAAAGTTGGACATGACTGAGTGACTGAACTGAACTGAATGCAGTAAGAGATAATTCATATAGCAACCTACTATTCTATCTTGTGGTTGCAATTTATCTTCCTTTGTCTTCCTGAAGATTTCTTTACTTTCATAGTAACAAGCTTCCACTATGTTTTAGAAAAGCTTTAATTGTTTTCATGTTGGGGGTTTCCACAAATCTCTGATAAAAATTGGGTGAAAGTTCAAAATTAAAGGAACTAAAAGTTGCTTGAAAGTCTTATTGATCATGAGTGATATACAAGTTTTTGTTGTGGTTGCTATTTGTTAAGGAATTCCAAATTATAGTAATTACAGGCCTTTATCTCTGGGGCAATTTCATTTTCCAGAGATAAAATTTTAATTCCCTGCCTGGTGGTCAGTGTCTGGTTGCTGCGTTCTGGAGACAGAATCTTTTCATCTTTAGTTCTGAGCTTTACACTTGACCTCCAAAAAGAGACAAATAAGCAAAAACCCTGATTTTTATTTCTTGCTCATTTCTGTGTCAATACCCTTCCTTGACTAATTTTAAGCTACCAATGGGACATGGATGTGTGAACACAGTTGGGAAGAGATGTGTACTGCTGGCTCTTGAAAGTCATTATGCACTGCCTTTAGCACACCACTGGGTCCCAGAATCCAAAGTGTCTCCCATTTCAATTTCCCCAGAGAATAAACTTCTAAATATTGATATACTGTGTTCTTGCCTGGAGAATCCCAGGGATGGGGGAGCCTGGTGGGCTTCCGTCTATGGGGTCACACAGAGTCGGACACGACTGAAGTGACTTAGCAGCAGCAGCAGCAGTAGGTTGCTGCAACAGAGAGTTGGAAATCACAAAGGAGAAAAATAAATGGGAAATGAGGGCCTAGTGTAAAAATTTCCAGTGTCCCAATTCTTAGTTCAATTCTGAAATCACCAACCTTAAAAAGTAAAAGAATGAAATGCCAGGCTACATCTGTAAGCTTTCTTAGACATAGGAGAAGCTTTTCATGTTGGAGCTTGTTCTCTGGGACCATATCCGATGACTGAAGGAATCCAGACCCAATCTTTTCAGCATAATCCCAGAAGAAAAGGCATCTTTCATCCTCAGCCCCTTATTTAGATGTCTCACACATGTACCCCGTAACAGTTCAGGAACTGTCAGATTAAGGGTTAGCATCTCCCAGACTTGTAATTTTAACCTGTCTTCCTTTGATATGCAAAGAGCATCATCAGCTTAAATGACAGATTTACCAGGAGCTCTTCACACCTTTTTTCTTTCCTAGCAGTTCAGTTGGCTTGTCAGTCAGAGGAGGTCACAGCAAATCCCTCTGAGAACAAAGCAGTGCCCCCAGGTCCTTGCCTGATGATCCCATGCCAAGCCAGGGCCCAGTTCCAAAACTTTTGTTCCAAGTTTGAGAAGGGCTAAGATACAACACAATACTGTTTGTCCTTTCTCTCTGACACAGTGAAGGGCGGCAGCATGGGGCCAGAGGCCAGTTTACTAAGATAACAAGACTAGCTTCTCTCTTTCCCTTGAAGTAAAAGGGGAATGATCTTGGCAGCACCCTGAGGGGTAGAAGAGTCCCTGGAAGAAACTGGCTGGTGTTCCTGTCCCTCCTCCTCTCTTCTGGAGGGTTTCTGTCTGATCCTTCTAATCTCCACAAAGTTGGCCAGGACAACTGGGAAACTGCATTCCAACAGGGGTAGTGGTGCCTTTTTGAAGTTGGAGGCTGTGATTGTCTTGCTCTGTGGGAGGCTGCAGGACAGACCTACAGCTCTGCCAAATGATCAGAATAATGGAGACCAGGGCTGCATCCCTTCCCGGAGAGGTTTCCTAGGACAAGAGGACACAGGGCTGCCATTTACAAGCCCTCCAAACAGACCAGTTGCAAGGCTGTTGCCTGGCCCAGTAAAATCCAGATGCTGTCCTTTGCATTCTCAAGGTATTTTTGTTACATAGAGAAAGGATAGATTTCTCAGTCTTACCATATTGATTTTCTATATTGCTTTTTTTTTTTGAAAAGTGAAATTTAGAGATTTTTTGGAAAAAACTACAGAATATTTGTTGGAAAATATAGAGAATGCAAACGAGAGAGACTACCCAGAGAAAACCGTTATTAAGATCTTGAAATATTTTTCCAACCACTTTTTTTTCACTAAAGTTTTTTGTGTGTGGTAAAATTCACATAATGTAAAATTTATCATCTTAATCATACTTAAGTGTTAAAATTCAGCGGCATTAAGGGCATTCACAATGTTGTGTAATCATCACCACAATTTCCATTTTTTTTCATCATCCTCAACAAAAACTCTACAACCATTATATCATAACTACTTATCTCCAATTCCCACCAGACCCTGGTTATCTCTAATCTACTGTCCCTTTCTATGTATTTGTCTATTTTAAATAGCTCATATAAGTGGAATCATATAGTGTTTGTTCTTTTTTGTGTCTGGCCTGTTTCACTTAGCATATTTTCAAACTTTATTTCATGCTGTATCATATGTCAGAACCTCATTCCTTTTTATGGCTGAATAATATTCCATTGTACGTATTTACCACACTTTATTTATCCATTCATCTGCTGATAGATTCTTGGGTTGTTTCTACCTTTTGGCTACTATATACAATGCTGCTATGAATGTTTGTTTATAAGCATCTGTTTGAGTTTTGTTTTCCATTCTTTGAGTCTATCTATGAGTGGAATTGTGGAGTAACATGGTAATTTCACATTTAAGTCTCTGAGAAAACATGAACTTTCTCCCAAACAGCTGCACCATTCTATATTCCCACTAGCAATGCGTAAGGGTTACAATTCTTCCACATCCTTCCCAATACTTGCTGTTTTCTTTTTTTTTTTTTTATGACAGCCATGCTAAAGGAAATGAAGTGATATCCCACGGTGTTTTTTATTGGCATTTCCCAAATAGCTGATGGTGTTGAGCTTCATGTGCTTACTGGCCATTTATATAATTTTTCATGGAAATATCTACTCAAGTCCTTTGCCTAATTTTTTAATTGGGTTGTTTCTCTTTAGTTTGTTTCCAGTCAACTTTATATACATTTCTTTCCCTTTCATTCCACAGATGAGATCATAGAGCATGTACTTTTGTACCCTGATTTTCCACCAAACAATTAATGTAACTGAGCAGGACCCCATAGAGCCTTCCCAGGACAGGCCTTTCATCATATCCTCTGTTTCAGTTCCTCTCTGAAGTACCCAGATAACAGTATTTGATGCACATTTCCCTAGTTGTTTGACTGATAAGGACCCCTCCCCTTTAATTCGAATGTGTTAACTACTGGATGACTATAAGCACATAGCCCCAGGCCTCCTGGAGTCCAAGGACTGATAATGTTAACCGCTGTGATACCAACCTACCCAACAGCACATTAGAGAATTGTGCATGAACTGATCATATACCCTGTGACACCCCCTCCCCTGCCTGGCCTTTAACAATGCTTTGTGGAAACCCTTTAGGGAGCACAAGTCTTTTCAGGGCAAGAGCCACCCATCTCCTTGCATGGCCCTGCAATAAACCCTTCTCACTTTTGGTTTGTTTGGACTCACTGTGTGTCAGGCACATGAATTCATACTAACATTAAGATGGCTTATTTTGTGTGTTTTTCCATTCTATCACACTGTGCCCATGAAGGGCAGTGACCAAGTTCATATCTCAATCTCATGTTTTAATCAAAGGGAAATTACAATGTGCAATGCTTTTTCAAGCCTCTGGGTCTTTGCACATTCCCTCTGGTTGCCACTATCTACCCAACTTTCTTTATCTACTTCATTTCAGTTCAGTTCAGTCGCTCAGTCATGTCTGGCTCTTTATGACCCCATGGACTGTAGCACGCCACACTTCCCTGTCCATCACCGACTCCTGGAGCTTACTCAAACTCATGTCCATCAAGTTGGTGATGCCATGCAACCATCTCTTCCTCTGTCGTCCCCTTCTCCTCCTGCCTTCAATCTTTCTCAGTATCAGGGTCTTTTCTAGTGAGTCAGTTCTTCTCATCAGGTGGCCAAAGTATTTGAGTTTTAGCTTCAGCATCTGTCCTTCCGATGAATATTCAGAACTGATTTCCTTTAGGATGGACTGGTTTGATCTCCTTGCAGTCCAAGGGACTCTCAAGAGTCTTCTCCAACACTGCAGTTCAAAAGTATCAATTCTTCAAAGCTCAGCTTTCTTTTTTAAGTCCAACTCTCACATCCATACATGACTACTGGAAAAACCATAGCTTTGACTAGACAGAACTTTGTTGGCAAAGTAATGTCTCTGCTTTTTAATATACTATCTAAGTTGGTCATAACTTTTTTTCCAAGGAGCAAGTGTCTTTTAATTTCATGGCTGCAATCACCATCTGCAGTGATTTTGGACCCCAAGAAAATAAATTCTCTCACTTTTTACATTGTTTCCCCATCTGTTTGCCATGAAGTGATAGGACCAGATGCTATGATCTTAGTTTTTTGAATGTTGAACTTTAAGCCAGCTTTTTCACTATCCTCTTTCACTTTCATCAAGAGGCTCTTTAGTTTCTCTTTGCTTTCTGCCATAAGGGTGGTGTCATCTGCATATCTGGGGTTATTGATATTTCTTGCTACAACTTTGATTTCAGCTCGTGCTTCTTCCAGCCTGGCATTTCACATGATGTACTCTGCATATAAGTTAAATATAAGCTGCTGCTGCTGCTGCTAAGTCACTTCAGTCGTGTCTGACTCTGTGTGACCCCATAGACGGAAGCCCACCAGGTTCCCCTGTCCCTGGGATTCAGGGATTCTCTAGGCAAGAACACTGGAGTGGGTTGCCATTTCCTTCTCCAATGTGTGAAAGTGAAAAATGAGAGTGAAGTTGCTCAGTCGTGTCCGACCCTTAGCGACCCCACGGACTGCAGCCTACCAGGCTCCTCCATCCATGGGATTTTCTAGGCAAGAGTACTGGAGTGGCTTGCCATTGCCTTCTCCGCAGGGTGACAATATACAGCTTTGATGTACTCCTTTCCCATTTTGGAACCAGTCTATTGTTCCATGTCCGGTTCTAACTGATGTTTCTTGACCTTCATACAGATTTCTCAGGAGGCAAGTAAGGTGGTCTGGTATTCCCATCTCTTGTAGAATTTTCCACAGTTTATTGTGATCCACACAGTCAAAGGCTTTGGCGTAGTCAATAAAGCAGAAATAGATATTTTTCTGGAACTCTCTTGCTTTTTCTATAATCCAATAGATGTTGGCAATTTGATCTCTGGTTCCTCTGCCTTTTCTAAATCCAACTTGAGCATCTGGAAGTTCACGGTTCATGTAGTGTTGAAGCCTGGCTTGGGGAATTTTTAGCATTACTCTTCTAGTGTGTGAGATGAGTGCAATTGTGTGGCAGTTTGAACATTCTTTGGCATTGCCCTCCTGCAGGACTGGAATGAAAACTGACCTTTTCCAGTCCTGTGGTCACTGCTGAGATTTCCAAATTTGCTGGCATATTGAGTGCAGCATTTTAACATCATCACCTTTTAGGATTTGAAATTATTCAACTGGAATTCCATCACCTCCACTAGCTTTGTTCATAGTGATGCTTCCTAAGGTTCACTTGACTTTGCATTCCAGGATGTCTGGCTCTAGGTGAGTCACCACACCATCATGGTTATCGGGGTCATAAAGATCTTTTTTGTATAGTTCTGTGTATTCTTGCCACCTCTTCTTAATATCTTCTGCTTCTGTTAGGTCCACACCATTTCTGTCCTTTATCGACCCCATCTTTGCATGAAATGTTCCCTTGGCATCTCTAATTTTCTTGAAGAGATCTCTAGTCTTTCTCATTCTATTGTTTTCCTCTATTTCTTTGCATTGATCACTGAGGAAGGTTTTTTTTGTCTCTCCTTGCTATACTTTGGAACCCTGTGTTCAAATGGGTATGTCTTTCCTTTTCTCTTCTGCTTTTAGCTTCCCTTCTTTTCTCAGCTATTTATAAGGCCTCCCCAGACAACTCTTTTACCTTTTTGCATTTCTTTTTCTTGAAGATGGTCTTGATCAATGCCTCCTGTACAATGTCACAAACCTCCATCCATAGTTCTTTAGGATCTCTGTCTATCACATCTAATCCCTTGAATCTATTTGTCACTTCCACTGTATAATCGTAAGAAATTTGATTTGGGTCATACCTGAATGGTCTAGTGGTTTTCCCTACTTTCTTCAATTTAAGTCTGAATTTGGCAATAAGGAGTTCATGATCTAAGCCACAGTCAGCTCCTGGTCTTATTTTTGCTGACTGTATAGAGCTTTTCCATCTTCAATCGCAAAGAATATAATCAATCTTATTTCAGGATTGACCATCTGGTGATGTCCATGTGTAGAGTCTTCCCTTGTGCTGTTGGAAGAGGGTGTTTGCTATGACCAGTGCATTCTCTTGGCAAAATTCTGTTAGCCTTTGCCATGCTTCCTTTGTACTCCAAAGCCAAATTTGCCCATTACTCCAGGTGTATCTTGACTTCCTACTTTTGTATTCCTGTCCCCTATGATGAAAAGGACATGTTTTGGGGTGTTGGTTCTAGAATGTCTTGTAGGTCTTCATAGAACCTTTCAACTTCAGCTTCTTCAGCATTACTGGTCAGGGCATAGACTTGAATTACTGTAATATTGAATGGTTTGCCTTAGAAATGAACAGAGATCATTCTGTCAGTTTTGAGATTGCACCCAAGTGTTGCTTTTCAGACTTTTTTGTTGACTATGAGGGTACTCAATTTCTTTGAAGGGAATCTTGCTCACAGTAGTAGATATAATGGTCATCTGAGTTCAACTCGTCCATTCCAGTCCATTTTAGTTCCCTGATTGCTAAAATGTCAGTGTTCACTCTTGCATCTCCTGTTTGACCACTTCTAATTTACCTTGATTCATGGACCTAACATTCCAGGTTCCTATGCAATATTGCTCTTTACAGCATCAAGCTTTACTTCCATCACCAGTCCCATCCACAGCTGATTGTTGCTTTTGCTTTGGCTCCATCTCTTCATTCTTTATGGAGTTATTTCTCCATTCTTCTCCAGAAGCATATTGGGCCCCTACCGACCTGGGGAGTTCATCTTTCAGTGTCCTATCTTTTTGCATTTTCATACTATTCATGGGGTTCTCAAGGCAAGGATACTGAAGTGGTTTGCCATTCTCTTCTCCAGTGGACCACATTTTGTCAGAACTCTCCACCATGACCCGTCTGTCTTAGATGGCCCTACATGGCATGGCTCATAGTTTCACTGAGTTAGAAAAGGCTGTGGTCCATGTGATCAGTTTGATTAGTTTTCTGTGATTGTGGTTTTCACTATGTCTGCCCTCTGATGGATAAGGATAAGAGGCTAATGGAAGCTTCCTGATGGGAGAGACTGACTGTGGGGAAAACTTCATCTGCTTAGTGAGCTTCTGTTTATCCTGCAAAACCCAGCCTTCCCTGACTTAAGACAAAGTTGGTGATTCTCTTTTATGTTCCATCTCTTATCACGTGGTACATAATACTTTACTGTCTGTCTTGTCTCCCAGTCTGTGAGGTCTGCCATTAAGGGCAAAGTGCACGTCTTCTTGGTCGTTGCATCTTTACCATCTGTCAGGGATCCTGGAACATACCAGATACTCAATAAAAGAGTGTTGAATACTGAGTGAAGCAAATATGGAAATTTGTTTAAAAAACATACAGAATTTCTCTGTAAACATAAATGAGGCCCAGTTACCCACTTCTGTACAGGCGTCAGAGAACAAAATAACTGACTATTTTAAAAGGCTGTATGGTTTATAAAGTGCTTTCACATGTTCTGTTTTGTCTAATTTCTACAGCAGCTTTGTTAAGGAAGTGGAATTGGGCTCACTTTACGGATCCATTGCAGAGAGAAGTCAATTCTGACTCCATGCTGAAACTGTTTCTTTGACTTGCTTTCTGTTGCTTTTGTTATTATAATCACACATGATGGCCTGCCTTAGAGAGTCCCGCTCCTCTGCCTGACTATTGGGTTTCCCTGGTGGTTCAGCTGGTAAAGAACCTGCCTGGCAATGCAGGAGGCAAAGAGATGTGGGTTCAGTCCCTGGGTTGGGAAGATACCCTGGAGAAGGGAATGGCAACCCACTCCAGTATTCTTGCCTGGAAAATCCTGTGGGCAGAGGAGCCTGATGGGCTGCAGTCCATGGGGTCGAAAAGAATCAGACACAACTAAGCAACTAATACTTTCATTGCTTGACTTAAGCTAAATGCCTTTGCTCATAACCTGGTTCACCTGTAGATTGCAGCAAGAAAGAAATTAACACATCCCCCTGCCTAAGGCTTGTCATTCTAGGAGGTATTTGCAAGATCATTGGCCTGTTTTCTTTGTTTCATCACCATCCCCATCTCTGTCCCAGAAAAGAACCTGGCATCTAGACTCTGACAAGGTAGTTATTTTGAGACATTAGGCTGCCATCTTCTCAGACAGCAGGCTCTCCAAATAATGTCTTATTCCTTACCTCAACACCTTGTCTCCCAGATTCATTGGCCTATTGTGTAGTGAGCACTCAGTAACAGATACAGAGTCTTAGGGAGGTTGTGATTTGGCCAAAGTCAAACATCTGGTTAAGTATTGTCCTGTAGCAAACCACTTCCATTCTGGAAATTTTACTCTGCTGTTGATTGGAAGTACAAACAGGCATCCTATAGCCTTTGTGCTAACTGCCCAATCCCCAAACAAATACTACTCTTAAGTCCTGATTCGCATAGATTTTGACCACTGGCTAAGGCCAACTTCTTCTTCAACAGAGACTCTGCTTGACCAAGCCATCTCACTATGAACTTTATCTGATGAGTTATCAGATAGGCAGCATAGCAAGCACATCTTAGTGGGAAGAACGTGGGTTTCTGTGCCAGATGGACCAAAGTGAAAATCCTGGCTTAACCACTAACTAGATTTTATCTCATGGGCAATTATTTCATGTCTTTGAGACTTGATTTGTTTATCTGTAAAACAGGGATTATAACAGTTGTAATATTATGATTGATAATGAGAAATGTATATTTAGTCTTCATCTCAGTTCTGGCACAGAGCTCCTAAAACCTTTGAAATTTCCTAGACAGTAAGAACACTGAAAGTGAAAGGAATGGCTGTCTCTTGTTATTCATAATAAGTTCCTTTCTGCCACCCCAAAGTTTATGTTAATGAGGTGACTTTTGAAAAGACCCTAAGGATGGGAGCTAGTTGCCTGGAGAACCTACCATGTTATTCGAAGGTTGGAACTTTCAATCCCACTCCCTAATCTCTGGGGAGGAGGGCACAGCTGGATTTTAAATCGGTCACCAATGGCCAGTGATCTAATCAATCATGCTTATATAATGACACCTCCATAAAAATCTAAAAGGATGGATTTCTGAGAACTTCCAGATTGGTAGAACATGGAAACGTGCTGAGACAGTGTGCTCGGAGAAAGCATGGAAGTCCCTTACCGTTTCCCCACACCTCATTCTATGCTTCTCTTCCATCAGGCTTTTACTGAGTTATATCTCTTTATAATAAACTGGTAATCCAGTAATTTCTTTTCCTAGAATGCTTCCTTGATGGCACAGTGGTAAAGAATCCTCCTGCCAATGCAGAAGATGTAAGAGACACAGGGTCGATCCCTGGGTTGGGAAGATCCCTGAAGCAGGAAATGGCAACCCACTCCAGTGTTCTAGCCTGGGAAATCCCACGGACAGAGGAACCTCATGGGGGACAGTCTATGGGGCAGCAAAGAGTCGGAAACTACTGAGCATGCAGGCATGCTTATTCCTTATTCACATAGCAATTAAACTGTTCTGAGTCTGCAAGAAACACTAGCAAGTTAATCAAACCCAAGGAATGGATACTGGGAACTTATGACTTATAGCCAGTTGGTCGGAAGGACAGATGACAATTGGACTTGTAATCGGAATCTGAAGTGGGGACACTCTTGCAGAACTGAGCCCTTAAACTGTGGGATCTGATGCTATCCCCAGGTAGATGGTGTCAGAGTTGAGTTAGATCGTGGGATATCAGTTCATGTCACAGAATTGCTTGATGTATGGAAAACTCATACATCTGATGTCACAAATATAGTAGTATAGTAGGTGAGAGTAAAGGAGAGACACAAAGGAGTGTGTTTTTTCCCTTTGGAATTATATTTTTCTCATAAGCTTGTTGTGAGGATTAGATGAGGCAGGGTGTGCCTACTAGAGCACACTGAGTTCCAAGTAAATGTCGCTTTCCTGCCATTCCTCTGCCTAAGGCGATCCCCGTGTATTAAATCTATTTGCCTCATCATGCAGCTTGAGTTTTTTTTTTTTTTTTAAGGACTTAAACATATTTTTAGAAGAACTTAGAAGATTCTTTTCTCCCACAATGACTCTAAGAAGACTATCGCCTGTAATTTCACTGATAATTACAAGAATCCACTGCCAAATGACAGCTGATTGCCAGGGCTGCCTTCCCTGGGACATTTGCCAATCATAAGGCATGGACAAAAGGGAGGGCAGGAATGCAATCTAGGAGACCAGCTTATTCAGAGACTCCCTCCAGAGAGAACCGCATGGCATCCTATAGAATACCAGCACAAGAAAACATCCCTTGAAGCTGAGAGGTCTCATTGGTTTGGTCTGCATGCAAAAACACAAACTACGGTCTACACCCTTGGGCAGACTGTACTGCTTGCTAAGTTTTGTTTAGTAGAGGAACTTTAACATTTTGGGTTTATTCCTATATCGTACACTGGGTCATTCACATCCCAGATGAGCCCTAGTGGACCACAGATAGTTAGGGAGAGCCTGTCTGGTTGCACCTTCCAAGAAACACAGGTGGGAATGAGTACCACATTCCAGGTTCTATGTGAGGCAGTAGACTAAAGAGCATGTGGTCCCTGAGGTGATGTAAAGGTGGACTCAGCAAGGTCTCATTCTTTGATTTTTTTTTTTTTCAAGGTTAAAAACTCCGAAGTTGGGAATCCTTCAGTCCTGAGTATTAGAAGGTGCTATAAGTGTGGTGTGGGGCTTTCCTGGTGGCTCAGTGGGAAAGAATTGGCCTGCTAAGCAGGAGACAGAGGAGATGCATGTTTGATCCCTGTGTGGGGAAGATCCCCTGGAGTAGGAAATAGCAACACACTCCAGTATTCTTGCCTGGGAAATTCCATGGGCAGAGGAGCCTGGTGGGCTACAGTCCATGGGGTCACAAAGAATCGGACATGACTTAGTGACTTAACAAGTTTGGTATGGAGAAACCATGATCAGTGTTCACAGCCAACCCTCATGGAGGGTTAGATAGGTAGGTAGGGAGGTAGATAGGTAGGTTAGGTAGATACTGTTAACCCAGGAGTGATTCTGATAGCATTTCTCTCCTGTTCCACCAAAGACAACCTTGCCTTTTCCAGCCCTTCTGTCCTCCATCCTCTCTGTCTGGAGTGAAGCATGGTGGGTCCACATGTTAAGGTGCTGAGCAGAGGAGGGGCGTGTCACAGGAAGAAAGATGTGAAGCTTGTGAAAGAAAATGAGTTTTTTTCTGGAGGGTGGGGGTGGGGAGGAGGTGAGAATTGAAGAGAAAGGCTTTGGAGCAGCTGTGGGGTTGCAGTGTGGTGTGCTCATAAACCAGCTCTCTGGTAACATAAAAGGAGACTTTCCCAGTCCCGTAGTGTAAATACTTTCATTATGGCTGATCACAAGCTGCCAACATGAAGTCAAATGGCTAGAAAAATTTAGCATACCACCCAGTGGAAGGGAAATAAAGAGAAAGAAAAGCTTTAGTATTTTAATCACCTTTAAGTTTCTTTGAGAAACAAGGCTGAAGAATCCTGTTACCTTGAGCTCCTGAACTATGCGTTTGAATTATAAGGCTATCCTGACAGGTTCAAATAAATTTCCTGGTTAATAAGGGCAACTCTCAGAAAGAAAGGGGGAGAGAGACTTAAGCTTGTTGAGTACTTATTTTGTGTCTAGTATTTCATGTACTTTATGGCATTCACATCTCACGACACTAGACCAAGTATGATTTGTTTCATGTTACAGGTAAGAAAATGCAGGTTCAGAGATTTGAAGTAAGTTTCCTAAAGTCATACCTCTAGGAAGTACGCCTTGTAAGACCTGAATCTGTTCTCTCTTGACTCCAAACTCAGGTTTGTTCACCATTCTGTATAACCTTGGGCTTCCCTGGTGGCTCAGATGGTAAAGAATCCGCCTGCTATGCAGGACACATGGGTTCAGTCCCTGCATCAGGCAGATCTCCTGGAGAAGGGAATGGCTACCCATTCCAGTATTCTTGCCTGGAGAATCCATGGATGGAGGAATCTGGTGGGCTACAGTCCATGGGGTCTCAAAGAGTCAGACACGACTGAGCAACTAACACTGCACAGTCTGTTCCACTGTGACCCACAGCAGAAGTCCAGCATGCAGCATCCAGAGGGGTCATTGCATCATCTTCAGCTTCCCATTCATTATTTCCACTAAGAGGATACTTATACTCAAAACCTCTGTTCCCATGTATTTGCCTTCTCTCCTCTCTTCCCCTCTAGTTCTCGTTTTATTCCAAAGTCCAAAAGACACTGTTGTTTCAAGAGCACAACCAACTTTCATCTAGATGTGAGAGTTTTAGAAATACAAACCTTGCATCAGGCAGAACCTGTGAATTTCCACTTAGGCTACTCAGGGAGCTTTCCCAAAGCCCCCAGTCCTGCACATACCCCTCAACTGCTGTGGCCCATAAGCTTTTGGTCTGAAAACTCTTCTAGCTGTTTCTTGAGACTCTAAATCTGTAGATAGTGGTTCTTCTTATTTGTTAAGATCAAGCTTGCTTCTTGAGTCCAACATGAGCTCTCATTTGTGGTAGTTTTTTCAATCTCTGGGTAAGTAGATACCTATTTTTCTTCTACCCCCAATCTCCACAGCCTTAGGCATCACTTTTTCAGTGGGTAAGTCTGTGGTCCATTGATTTTGGATGAAACACACATCCCTGGATCTGGCTATTATTCTGTTCGCTGCCAGGTTTTGTTCTCTGTGTAGTTTCTCTCTAATTACCTTGCAGGAGTTTTCCATCCCAGATACAGATCACCACTGTGTTGGGAGGATCTGGATGCTGTACTATGGCAACCCCAGTTTGTGGTTCTTATTATATACCTGCAAGTTAGAGGAAATCATTGTCTTGTCTAGGGAAAACCTCATGAACTTTCATCTTGTGAAAAGTTAAAAAGTACACAAATGAGTATTCAGAAAGGCAGAGAGATTAAGTCTGTTAGAGTATGGCTCTGCAGTCACAGGCTATTTAATTTTCATGCCATTTAACAGCTGATGAATCTTCAAATCTCATGTTCTTAATCTGTAACATGGGACTATTAATGGAATGTAGCTTAGAGGATTGCTGGGAAGATCAAATGCAATAACACATGCCTAATGCTTAGCACAATGCCTGGTTAAATTAATACCAACCATGATTATAATTGTTTCTCAGGATGTAGCCCATAGATGATATTTCACAGGGTGTCTTTGACATACGAGATGATCAATAATCATTTATGCTCATATTGCCTTGAAACATCAAGTTTCAGGAGCACCCCGACCCTCCCTCAGCCAGGAGGTTTAGACTCAGGTGGGGGAAGGCCGTGGGGAAGGACTTTTCTTACTAGCCTAGTGTTCCAAAGTTGTCTGTCTCAATGGGGGAGAGAGTGTGGGGCGTGGGTAGAAGATGTTCCTTTTGAATCAAAGCAGAGCTTAGATGTGTCCCTAGTAGGATTTTCTGGGATAGCAAATTATATTCTCCCTGTAGCATTCTTTTGGGAAAGGAAATGGCAACCTACTTCAGTATTCTTGCCTGGAGAATCCCAGGGACAGAGGAGCCTGGTGGGCTGCCGTCTACGGGGTCGCACAGAGTCAGACATGACTGAAGCGACTTAGAAGCAGCAGCAGCAGCAGCATTATTTAATGGAAAACCTTCCAAATTCTATACCTCGAAAAAGCCACAAGCTAACAGCACCATATAGCGTGGACCTAAAATTTACATTTCCCAATGAAGACAACGTAGTAAGCAGTTGCCATGTAAAGTGGAAAGCTATTGTTTTAGTGTTTCTCTTTTATCACTCAAACACTATGCTGCTGCTGCTGCTAAGTCGCTTCAGTCGTGTCCGACTCTGTGTGACCCCATAGATGGCAGCCCACCAGGCTCCCCCATCCCTGGGATTCTCCAGGCAAGAACACCAGAGTGGGTTGCCATTTCCTTCTCCAATGTGTGAAAGTGAAAGGGAAAGTGAAGTCACTCAGTCGTGTCCGACTCTTAGCGACAACATGGACTGCAGCCTACCAGGCTCCTCCATCCATGGGATTTTCTAGGTAAGAGTACTGGAGTGGTTTGCCATTGCCTTCTCCGACACTATGACAATAAATAAATACTTAAACAAAAGAAGTACATATATACATCTCAAGTTTCTCACTTCAAAAACTGAAGATTCCATCCCCCTGCAACTTTTCATATTCCGTTTGAGGTTTTGTTCATATGTATTTATTATTTTTACACAATTGTATCTATGGCATAAAAAATGTTTGCATTTTACTTTTTAAAAATCTATTACATGATGAGAATTTTCAAGTCAACTATAACTTAATATGTATTATTTGTAATACCTGAATATTGTTCAGTTGAGATCATTGACAATGGTTCAATCAATGTTGGAGAAGGAAACGGCAACCCACACTAGTATTCTTGCCTAGAGAATCCCGTGCATACGGGAGCCTGGTGGGCTGCCGTCTATAGAGTTGCAGAGTCACACACGACTGAAGTGACTTAGCAGTAGCAGCAGCAATCAATGTTTTTTAATAGACGACATTTATACTGTTTCTAGGGCTTCCCCAGTGGCTCAGCGGTAAAGAATCTGCCTGTGATGCAGGAGTTGCAGGAGACGCAGGTTTGATCCCTGGGTGGGGAAGATCCCTTGGAGGAGGGCACGGCAACCCAGTCCAGTATTCTTGCCTGGAGAATCCCATGGACAGAAGAGCCTGGCAGGCTATAGTCCATGGGGTCACAAAGAGTCAGACAGGACTAAAGGGACTTAGCATTCATGCATGCAGCTGTTTCTAATCTTAAAATGATACTCTAAGGAAGATCTTTGACTATATATGTATTTCTATATACGCCTTATCTTTGTGCATAAATATATATATGGCTTCCCAGGTGATGCAGTGGTAAAGAATCTGCCTCCCAATGCAGGAGACACAAGAGACTCAGGTTTGATCCCTGAGTCAGGAAGACCCTTTGGAGTAGAAAATAGCAATCCATTCTAGCATTCTTGCTTGCAAAATTCCATGGACAGAGGAGTCTAGTGGGCTAGAGTCCATGGGGTCACAAATGGTTGGACACCACTTAGCATGCATATACACATATATACACCCACACATTCACCCATATATTTCCTGTATTTGTTTTATTCCCTTGAAAATAATTCTTATATTTCTGATTATTGACCCAAAGGACAGGAACACTTACACAGAAGTCAATATTTTAGAGCATTCAACTTGTGAGGATTAATGAAATTACAAAGATCTTTAGGATCCTGGGGTAAAGAGAATTCTTACTGTGCTATAAGCCTAATCCATAGCTCTGTGAAACAAAGCCATGTCCAGCTTCCAGGAAAATCACCAGAAACAAATAGCATTTCCTCTCAGCTGAAGCAGTTTTCCTTTGCCTACAGAAGCTATTGTTTATATAATTACGTTAGTTTGAAATTGGCTGAGCCCTTTAACCTGGAGTGGGGTTATTCCAGGCTGACAGATGTGTTGCTGCTGTGGATTTGGACTCATGCCCAAGGGCCCCATTAGTGTTTGGTCAGCGGGTCCCTCTCTGGTGCTCGGTGGCACACTGCCTACTAAGCAAGCAAGCCTGTTAGCTCGCTGGACCCAGGCCCGAAGCAAAGTGGGAGTCTGGGAAGGCTGACAGAAAACAGGACTGCTTTGGGGTCATCTCCCAGAAACCTCTGGAACAGTTCACTTCTCACTTCTGTGATAAAATGGGATGCTGCTGAGATGGGGGAAGGGTCAGAGGCTGTGCTGGCGGCCTTGCAGCTGGGAGACAGATGTCCTTATTAAAATACATGCCTGCACACCCCTTCTGTTTCAGCTGCCTTTTTCAAAAGAAGCAAATATAGCTGTTACCTTATTAGAAAATGAAAGGATTAGCAGCCTCACTGGGGGAACACAATGGTTTCACTCCAAGCTGGCTTTACCCCAGGTTCCAGAGGTACCAAGGAATAATGTGTGAGAGAGAGATGGAGATTATTTGCATTCACTGGAATGTGGAAAAAGTAAGAACCCTAGATGCCTGTGAATAAGTTTTCTGCTCCTCAGAAACCCTGAGCCCTTTCAGCCAAGTACTCAGGAAAGGTAGTCCTCCATTTTTGTTTGAAGTTCTTGAATCACTTCCCATTATAGCATCTACTATAACTGGGATTGACACAGTTGTTGCTTCTCTGGAGCATGTGTAGCTCTTGCTGATTTCTGTACTCTCGTCACCTTCCTATTTGTCATGGAAACTTCCTCCCATGAACCTGCAGGTTTTATGGTGACAACATAGGGCACACCTGCCAAAATGATCCCATGTCAACCAATGTTCCTTATCACTTTACAGAACTGTGCTGTTTCTCCAAATGGTGAGTAACAGGTGACTCAGCAGAGATGTTGAGCATTTGCTTACTTAGATGAGACTATTAAAATGTGATATATGTCACAAGTCTAGCAGATTTGTGCAAATAGCAGAAAACACAAGCTTACAGGTGTAATCAGATTGCCAGGTTAACTCCATACTTAGGTAGTGTAAAGGATGCCATGATAAGATTTAAAATGGGAAAGTTTGAAGGTACAACCAAAGAAAGAAAAAGGTTTGGCTCATGTCCCTCCTTGATTCTGCTAGTTTCCTGACATGATCAACTGCTCTCTCCACTGAGCAAGACACCCATAGGCACTGCCGCCCATGATCACAGAGAATGTGTCAGACCGGAGGACAGAGTGGAGCAAACACATTCCACATATGAGTATATTTCACTGTTCACTGGAAAGTATGACAACGTTGTTAACTGACTATACCCCAGTACAAACTGGTTTTGGTGTTAAATAAATAAAAACGGGCTTCCCAGGTGGCGCTGGTGCTAAAGAACCCTCCTCCCTGCTAATGCGGGAGATGCGGCTCAATCCCTGGGTCAGGAAGATTCCCTGGAGGAGGGAACCCACTTTGGCATTCTTATCTGGAGACTCCCTTGGACAAAGGTGTCTGGTGGGCTACAGTTCATAGGATCGTAAAGAGTTGGACGCAACTGAAGTGACATGGCATGAATGCAAATAAAAATAAAATTTAAAAATAAAATTAACTAATTAATTTTTTAAAAAGAATGCATAAACACGTTCCACAGAGTCTGCTCTGCCTCCAGTGGCCCCTCCTCGCAACATCCTACAAAGTGTATTATTTCCCAAGAATTACAGGGTCAGTTCTTTCACAGTCGCTCAGGCATGAAAGCAGAGAAGAGGCATGGTTGCTATGGTACTTTTACTGTACATCTTTCTAGTCACCACAAAACTCTGACAAATGTAATTGTCTGTTTCCCTCCCCAGCTGAAACTGGGCTTTATGCCTGCCATCGTTTCCAGATGAGTTAAATCTTCAAAGAAACATGCTTTGTCACAGAAGCAAGCATGACCTATCTTTGCAGTTCTGAGTGTCACGTTTCTCTTCCTCTCTGTTCCACAGTTCTTATTTTGGGCTGAAACAAAAGCTCTGATAAATAGGGAACATGCAGTGGCACTAGGGATACGTTTTAACAGTTGCAAAGTTGACAGGGCATGCTTACACATTTTGTCTAGAGTGGCTTCAACATACACTGTTATGCTTCAAAATTAAATTAATCTCCAATGTTCTATAAGGCAGGGAGTGAGCACAAAGGACGAGCACTCTTGTGACAGACACGGATCCACCTCCAGCTGATTTTGTGATCTTTGATCTTACAGTGCGTGGCCTAGACCCAGTCCATGCACCCATCCATCAAGTGGGAAAAACATATCTCATGTTTCCCGAGATACAGAGTGTTATGAGGATAAACTTGATTTTATTTATGTTTTTGCTACTTGGCAAAGGACTGCTTTATATCCTATGGATTTAATGTTTTAGTATTCCCCCACTTTCAAGTTTTATTTTGAAGATAATAAGGCAAAAACCAACCATTAGAGACCTCAAACATATAATGTTACACAAAGCACTGCCATTTGTTCGCTTTTTCCAGGCCGAATAGAACTAGAAAGAAGAGCGTAACAGTTCACTCATGCTGCAAACTTTTGGACTGCAGCCTAGATTGAAAAAACAACACCAACAAACACAAAGGGTACAGTTTCCCCAGCCACAGAAATCTGTTTTATGGGTTCCAGTAAATTCTTGGCAAATGAAAAGTATGAAGCAATCTGCAGTCTTTGTTTGGCAGAGGCCAAAGGTTATCCATTTACCGGGATGGAAGATGTTTTTCCTCGAAAGAGATGGGTACTGAGGTTGGGAAGAAAGAGGAAAAAGCGTGCATAGCCCACTGATGCTGGCGGCTCAACAGGGTGTCTCTCTCAGGCTCTGCTAATCCCTCAGTTTTCATAAGCTTGGGCAGAGGCGGGGGTGGGGGGACCAAAGGCAGCGCTTCAGGCTGCACCCCAGTGGTGAAGGCTGCCAGGCGCGCATGGCTGCATCCCAAAGCACAGGGGTCCCTGTGAACTGATGGCCAGAAGATTTCTCTTTATTTCCAGGCATTACAAGGGAAGTTTATAAACCAGTCTATTGAAAAGCTCCAGTCTGTTGCTCTTCACGGGCATTTTTTTCTTTTCTATTAGAAAAGAGGAGAGAAGAAATAGATTCACATTTTTTTTAAAAAAAGGAAAAAAGAACAGAAAAAAGGAAAAAGTCCAATTGCATTTTTTTTAAATCCAAAGATAAATGTTGATGGAAACTTTACTTTCTGTATTCTCTTTCTTCTTTGTTAATTGAAGAGCTCTCCATGGTTGACCTGGTATCAATTTAGAGCTTAGCCTACCAGCCCTGAAGTAAATCTGCATACATATTTTATTGAAAGTCACCTTTAAAATTGCTGAAATGGCACTGTTTACAGTGCTAAGGAATGCTGCAAAGAGAGAGAAAGGAAGAGGACCAGAGAGAGAGGATGTGACTCATTTGGCCAGTCCTATACTTTGGCCACCTCATGCGGCGAGTTGACTCTACTGGAAAAGACTCTGATGCTGGGAAAGGTTGGGGGTGGGAGGAGAAGGGGAAGACAGAGAATGAGATGGCTGGATGGCATCACCGACTCTGTGGACATGAGTTTGAGTGTACTCCGGGAGTTGGTGATGGACAGGGAGGCCTGGCGTGCTGTGATTCATGGGGTCGCGGAGAGTCGGACACGACTGAGCGACTGAACTCAACTGAACTGAGGGATGGGCAGCCTTGGTGGTGCAGCTTCTAGGATACCATCGATAGGCCACGAGCAGTTGCCCCCAGTGTTGCCAACCCAAAGAGAGCTTGTTAAACCGGGGTCAAAGGTCAAGGGGCTCCTGGCCAGCATTCAGAGGTCTGGAAGACTTCTTATTTGGGTCGTACTTCCCCAACTCAACAGATAAAGTTCTGCTCCAGGGCTAAATATGCCATTTTGGCCTCTTAAAAGATGGAACATTGGTGCCAGGGCAACCTTAAGAAAATAAAAGTAAATCAAGAAGCATATAGCATACTTAATGGTTTCTCCATCATAGTTGAACATCTTGTACAAATTTGCCATTTAAATTTTCAGAGTTTCCAAGGCGCTTAATTACACACAGATCAGTTTAATAAACATATGTGTATGTTCAGTTGTTCAGTCATGTCCAACTGTTTGTGACCCCGTGGACTCTAGCTCACGAGGCTCCTCTGTCCGTGGGATTCTCCAGGCAAGAATACTGGCGTGCACAGCCATTCCTTTTTTCAAGGGATCTTCCTAACCCAGGGATCGAACCTGGGTCTCCTGTGTTGTGGGCCAGGCTAATTGTTTACCATCTGAGTCACCAGGGAAGCCCATACATATGTTTACATATATACATTTCCCAAACAGTTGAAAGCATGAAATAGACCATCATTTCATTCTGTGTGTTCATGCAGTTTATGCCTTCAAATGCTTTTAATTGAATAGGTTTGTAACTAAGCCAAACACATCTACCCAGCACATTTATATAGAATTAGAAGTTAATGCTTGAATGATATTATTGAACCGAAGGGTAAAAATTAAAAGACCTGGGGAATATTGATAGTATATTCCATCTCCATATAAAGATTCTCTGGTGCTTTGAGGTCATGTTACTTAATCTCTCTGAGCCTCAGTTTCCACGTTTTTAAAGTGGGGATTATAACATACCTACACGGAGCAATTATGAAGATAAAATAAGGTGCATCAGTTCAGTTCAGTTCAGTTCAGTCGCTCAGTTGCGTCCGACTCTTTGCGACCCCATGAATCACAGCACACCAGGCCTCCCTGTCCATCACCAACTCCCAGAGTTCACTCAAACTCATGTCCATCGAGCCGGTGATACCATCCAGCCATCTCATTCTCTGTCGTCCCCTTCTCCTCCCGCCCCTAATCCCTCCCAGCATCAGACTCTTTTCCAGTGAGTCAACTCTTTGCATGAGGTGGCCAATAACCCAGAGGAAAAGCTCAGTGAAATGTCATTGCTATAATTATGATTGGTGATTGTTATTCCTCTAACATAATTATGAACTTACAACTTACTAGGGATCTCTACTTCTGCTTTTCACATTTCCAAATTTTGACTGTTTCTTTCCCTGTTCATACACTGGATGATAACAAAAATGAGGGGGAAATGGTGAGCTCTTCCGAAGCCATGAGTGGGTTATTGTTAATGCAGCTCACCAAGTATTTTCAGCTCTGTGTTTTCTGGACACGTGGATGAAGGCACTTTTTGATTTTATTTATTGGATGGGACCACATGACATTTACTTGTTGGTATAAGACTTCCAAAGCTCCAGTGCTCTAACTCAGCATGCCCAGTACAACGAGCATGTACTGTAATGACAGAAACGTTTTCTATCTACACTGTCCCACAGAGTAGCCACTGGTCTTCTATGACAATGAGTACTGGCAATATGGCTAGTGCAACTGAGAAATTAACTTTTATTGAATTACTTTTAAATTATGCAGCCATGTGGCTGGGCACCACCATATTGGATAACATAACTCTAGGCTGTGGCTGTTCCATCAGCCTAAGTCCAGGAGTGAAGACATGATGATATAGGGCCAAGCCCCAATCAACCTGGGACATATAGTATGGGGAAAAAAACAAGCCTCTGGTGCTGTAAACCATTGAGGTTGGGGGGTTATTTGTTACAACAGCATGGCCTAGCCTATCCTGACTGATGTAACCATCCAAACGAAGGTATTGTTACTTTTATTAGAGTCCAATATTGACAAATAATGAATGATTCCTCAGCCACTAGTCCCTCTGTCAGGTACTATGCCTAATCATGGACATGCTGAGAGGAATCATCCATGACCTTGGTCCTCACGTGGCTGATGAACTCCTTGATAATTTCTGATGTGGTTATTAAGCTCCATCAGAAGATGAATGCTGCTGCTGCTGCTAAGCTGCTTCAGTTGTGTCCGACTCTGTGCGACCCCATAGACGGCAGCCCACCAGGCTCCTCCATCCCTGGGATTCTCCAGGCAAGAACACTGGAGTGGGTTGCCACTTCCTTCTCCAATGCGTGAAAGTGAAAGTGAAGTTGCTCAGTGGTGTCCCACTCTTAGCGACCCCACGGACTGCAGCCTGCCAGGCTCCTCTGTCCATGGGATTTTCCAGGCAAGAATACTGGAGTGGGGTCCCACTGCCTTCTCTGTCAGAAGATGAATAGGCCTCCTTTGTCCCAGCTGGATACGAGAGAAACCATCAGAAATGTTACCTTATCCCAAGGCTTGGGAAGCCCAGACTCTCCTCATAATATTTTAGGTCAACTTTCAAGTAAGGGGGATGTGTAGATAGTCTTTACGAGAGGACTTGTTCTCTGTGTTTCCACATTCTCACCACTTGACAGGAAAAAGAGAAATAACTCTATATTTGATGGAATGGATACGGACTGCAGTTAAAGACTCTGGAGCTATGGGGGCAACTGTAGGTACAGAAACAGTTCTACCCTAGAATTAGGCACTGCCCATCAACAAGAAGGGTTTCCCTGGTGGCTTAGTGGTAAAGTATCTGCCTGCCGATGCAGAAGATGCAAGAGGCGAGGTTTGATCCCTGGATCAGAAAGATCCCCTGGAGGAGGAAATGGCTACTGACTCCAGGATTCTTGCCAGGAAGGCTCATGGACAGAGGAGCCTGGTGGGCTACAGTCCATAGAGTCACTAAAGAGTCTTCAAGAAGTTTCTCTCAATAGACAATTATATTTTTACACTCCAGCGTATATACACTGACAACATTTATTTTGACATGGTTTTCTGTTCTTTCAAACCTTTTTTTTTATTAAATTTTTTTCTTGGTAGATGCTGTCATCACTCACACAGTCACACACATTATAAATCTGGGGCCATCCTTGACTCATCAACTCCTCACCTCTCACATTCCATCAGTTCTACCATGTTCACCTCCTTCTTCATTCTGACACCATTGTCAAAGCCATTGCACGTGCTTCTGAGCACTGCCCAAAGGTTTGGCTGAGGGGGATGAGGCTCATCTGCATTCCAGCCAGTGAGGCTCCACAGCCCAAGGGGACACCTTTTCTTAGTGATGTCCAGAGGGAGCAGCTTTTTCTAAATCCCAGAAATGAGCCAAGTAGGCCAACTGCAGCTCTCTTTGGCCTTAGTTTGCCCTCAACGTCTTTCACTCTGACCAATGAAATCACTTCCTAATCTGCCTCCCAACTTTTGGTCTCCTCCTACAGTCCACGCTGTAGCCAGAGTGATGGCTCACAAATACAGATTTGATACTGGCACTCTCTTGCCTGAAAGCCTAAATGACTTTCCACTGCCCTCAGAAAGCACACACTTGTTAAGGTGGCCTGGAGAGAGACCTGTGGTGATGCGGCCTCGGTTACCCTCCAGCCTTTCCCTCCCTGTCTTCCCACACTCTCCTCCACTCCGTCAAACATGATTTGAACTCCTCGTAGAACCTGACCAGGCCCTGGGATCTCTGTCCCTCTGTATCTTCTGCCTAGAATCCCTATCCCCCCAGTACCTGGGTTGCTTTGGGAACTCTCTTCTTTTGAGACTCCGCCAGAGCATCATGTCTTTGATGAAGCTTTTTCTGAACATCCGCAAGAAGAACTGTCCTTTCCTCTTTCACAGCATCACTGAGCTTACTGGAACCTGTGCATTTTAAATTCTCCAATTTGTCCAAACTCCTTGCAGGCAGAGTCTGTCATGCCTTCTTTCACTTTGTGTCTCCTACCCTGAGCACAACCAGGCAGGGAGTGGGCACTCCACAAATCTCTGTTAAATGAATGAATGCCCATTTCATTATTAGGGGTTGAACGCATAATTTTTCAGTGAAACGTCACGTAATTGAACTTATTTTAAAATTTTAAGCTTCTGCCACACCTTTTCTTTTAAACACAGTGGTTTAAATTACAAAATTGCCTTTATGAACTTAGTTACTTTCAAAGACGTGTTAGAGTGGCAAAGGGCTGAACTGGAAGGAACTGGGATGAAAGAAGCATAATTGAGTATACTGGTATTTTTCCACCTCCCTTCTCACCTGATCCTCCCCAAATGAAAGTGCAAAGAACAATACTGTATTAAGTTTAAAGAAATAAGGCAGTTGTGACCCACAAATGAAATGAAGAAAACAAGATAAGAACACTCATCTAGAATTTTTAAGGGACACTGACTCTAAAGAGCAATTAAATTGTAGTCAAACAGGAACAGAAAACTTTAAGTTGAGAAAATAAAACCTCATGAAATAAAGGACATATTACAATGTAATCTGAGAAATCAGGATCTTAAAATTTATAGTTGCAAGGGAGATCCTTTCACATTAAATAGAAAAAGTCATGCTTAAAGTTCTCATTCAGTTGCTGCAGAAAAGGAATTTAGGTTTCTCTATGTAAACCTTGTCCTCCCAAAACCCATACTGTGCTGGGGAGGCTGCACTGCATAGGCTTTGGAGCCACACTCCTTGAATTCAAACACTGGGTCTGACATTCCTTAGCTGTATGACCTTAGGTAACTTACATGAACCCTAGTTTCCTTATCCATAAAATGGGTATAATGATGGCATCTATCCCATCGTGTTTTAGTAATGATTAAATACATATATGCTTGGAATAGTGAGTGTCTCACTAATGATATCACATGATACTATTTTATTATTATTTGAGGGTCAAAATAATCAAAATTTGCAAAGCAATGCAGTTCCAATGGGCTATTCTCTGAGCCTTGTTTTCTTTTATAAGTGATTCTTCAGGAAATTCAAGTTTTTGTTTGCATGTTTAGTTTTATATAATCAAATATATTATATACACAAATAGTGAGTAAAAGTAGCCACGTTTGCTTTTTAACTTCTTTTTTGATGATTTAAAACTCCATCCAGCCTGGGAGAGAGGTTTGCTAGTACAGCTCTAAACCAGGATGTGGATCTCTCAGTCAGTTTGTTCCATGGCAGCGACTTTTAAATGTGTCCTTCTTACTCTGCTAAGGGATGTCAAGATGGACCCTAAGTTCAACCTGTAGGTCATGTCAGAAAATGGAAATTAATGTGAAGACTTGCAAATAGGGATATCTTTAAAGATGTTCAATGTTTTAAGCGAAATTGAACATACATACTAAAACTAGAGAAGAAAAAATTTTATACAAAATTAATTTAAAAAACCTATTGGTTATTTAATTAACCCAATTTTACACTGATGATATGATTAGTAAGTCTGTTTGTAAATTGACTGACTGTGTCTTATTATCTTATGATTACTCTGGATAAAGTATCTAGTTCAATATAAAGTGCAACTTAAATACTTTCTCTGGCTGGCAATATGAAATATGAAAAAAGAAAATTACACTTTGAGGATTTCACCACAAATGCTACTAGTCGTATAAATCTGTGTCTGTTATGCTTTCAGTTCAGTTCAGTTCAGTTCAGTCGCTCAGTCGTATCCGACTCTCCGCGACCCCATGAATCACAGCACGCCAGGCCTCCCTGTCCATCACCAACTCCCGGAGTTCACTCAAACTCATGTCCACAGAGTCGGTGATGCCATCCAGCCATCTCATTCTCTGTCATCCCCTTCTCCTCCCGCCCCCAACCTTTCCCAGCATCAGAGTCTTTTCCAGTGAGTCAACTCGTTGCATGAGGTGGCCAAAGTATTGCAGTTTCAGCTTTAGCATCAGTCCCTCCAATGAACACCCAGGATTGATCTCCTTTAGAATGGACTGGTTGGATCTCCTTGCAGTACAAGGAACTCTCAAGAGTCTTCTCCAGCACCACAGTTCAAAAGCATCAATTCTTCGGCGATCAGCTTTCTTCACAGTCCAACTCTCACATCCATATATGACCACGGGAAAAACCATTGCCTTGACTAGACGGACCTTTGTTGGCAAAGTAATGTCTCTGCTTTTTAATATGCTATCAAGGTTGGTCATAACTTTCTTTCCAAGGAGTAAGTGTCTTTTAATTTCATGGCTGCAATCAGCATCCGCAGTGATTTTGGAGCCCAAAGAAATAAAGTCTGACACTGTTTCCACTGTTTTTCCATCTATTTCCCATGAAGTGATGGGACCAGATGCCATGATCTTTGTTTTCTGAATGTTGAGCTTCAAGCCAACCTTTTCACTCTCCTCTTTCACTTTCATCAAGAGGCTTTTGAGTTCCTCTTCACTTTCTGCCATAAGGGTGGTGTCATCTGCATATCTGAGATTATTGATATTTCTCCCAGCAATCTTGATTCCAGCTTGTGCTTCTTCCAGCCCAGCGCTCCTCATGATGTACTCTGCTGCTGCTGCTGCTGCTGCTAAGTCACTTCAGTTGTGTCCGACTCTGTGTGACCCCATAGACGGAAGCCCACCAGGCTCCCCCGTCCCTGGGATTCTCCAGGCAAGAACACTGGAGTGGGTTGCCATTTCCTTCTCCAATGTGTGAAAGTGAAAAGTGAAAGTGAAGTTGCTCAGTCGTGTCCGACCCCCAGCGACCCCACAGACTGCAGCCTACCAGGCATGTACTCTGCATATAAGTTAAATAAGCAAGGTGACAATATACAGCCTTGACATACTCCTTTTCCTATTTGGAACCAGTCTGTTGTTCCATGTACAGTTCTGACTGTTGCTTCCTGACCCGCATACATGTTTCTCAAGAGGCGGGTCAGGTGGTCTGGTATTCCCATCTCTTTCAGAATTTTCCACAGTTTATTGTGACCCACACAGTCAAAGGCTTTGGCATAGTTAATGAAAAATCTTGCAGAATTTAGAAATGAATGAAATATGAGATTCCCCCCCCTCAGTTTGTAAAGTAAATCAATATTTTGCTATTTATCAAAGTGACAACATGTTTTTATGATTTTAGCTATGTCATTTATATGATTAATTGTCTAGGTCTTAATATTTGGTGTCCCAAAATTTTTTTGTTTGGGTCTATTTCTGACTTACTTTCAGTTCAGTTCAGTTCAGTCACTCAGTCATGTCCGACTCTTTGTGACCCCATGAATCACAGTACGCCAGGCCTCCCTGTCCATCACCAACTCCTGGAGTTCACTCAAACTCATGTCTATTGAGTCGGTGATGCCATCCAGCCATCTCATTCTCTGTCGTCCCCTTCTCCTCCCACCCCCAATCCTTCCCAGCATCAGTCTTTTCCAGTGAGTCAACTCGTCGCATGAGGTGGCCAAAGTATTGGAGTTTCAGCTTTAGCATGATCTCTTTATTTATACTGGCTTAGAATTATGTTTTTTAAAAAATTAAATAATTTAATACTTAACTGGTTAATCAAAGAATCACATAACTTTAGAAACAAAGAGATTTGTTTTTATTCCAACATCTTCATGGCTAAGGACATAATTTGTGGCCTTTCAGATATCCCATGTCACTGGGAAAGAGTTTTTTTGTGTCAGCTGTTTTGACTCAATATTTTGATCCCAAGGACATTTTTTAACATAACATTTCAGTTAGAATTACACCAACATTAAAAAATTTGGTTCAAGAAAGCACTTTCTGGAGGGAAAATCATTAAGACAATTTAATTCCCTGATTAATTTTCTATAGAGTGCACTTAATGGTTTTCCATATTTTTCCACTTTCCTTTTTATTTTACTAAAATTATTTTCACCAGAATAAATTCTTTCATTTAAATTTTATGTCAAGTATTCATTTTTGTCATTAATAAGTTATTTCTTAAGTGATTATAGCTTTAGCCATAATGAGTTTTCTCTTTTGGTCATTATTTCTACAAAGTTCAATTTTCTTAGGTGAGTTTTTCTTAATAAATTAATTTGTTTTACTTGGAGTCTAATTACTTTACAATATTGTGGTGGTTTTGCCATACATTGACATGATGCAGACACAGGTGGACATGTGTCCCCTATGCCGAACCCCCTTCTCTCTCCCTCCCCATCCCATCCCTCTGGGTTGTCCCAGTACACCAGCTTTGAGTGCCCTGTTTCATACATCGAACTTGGACTGTTGATGTTTCACATATGGTAATATACATATTTCAATGCCATTCTCTCAAATCATCCCACCCTCGCCCTCTCCCACAGAGTCCAAAAGTCTGTTCTTTACATCTGTGTCTCTTTTGCTGTCTTGCATATAGGGTTGTCATTACCATCTTTCTAAATCCCACATATATGCATTAATATACTGTATTGGTGTTTTTCTTTCTGACTTACTTCACTCTGTATAATAGGCTCTGGTTACATCCACCTCATTAGAACTGATTCAAATGTGTTCTTTTTAATAGCTGAGTAATATTCCATTGTGCATATGTGCCACAGCTTTCTTATCCATTCATCTGCCGATGGACATCTAGGTTGCTTTCATGTCCTACCTATTGTAAACAGTGCTGCGATGAACACTGGGGGTACACGTGTCTCTTTCGATTCTGGTTTCCTTGGTATGTATGCCCAACAGTGGGATTGCTGGGTCATATGGAAGTTCTATTTCCAGTTTTTTAAGGAATCTCCACACTGGTCTCCATAGTGGCTGTACTAGTTTGCATTCTCACCAACAGTGTAAGAGGGTTCCCTTTTCTCCACACCCTCTCCAGCATTTATTGTTTGTTGACTTTTTGATAGAAGCCATTCTGATTTCTCTGATAATGAGTGATGTTGAGCATGTTTTCATGTGTTTGTTAGCCATCTGTATGTCTTCTTTGGAGAAATGTCTGTTTAGTTCTTTGGCTTATTTTTTGGTTGGGTCATTTATTTTTCTGGTATTGAGCTGCAGAAGTTGCTTGTATATTTTTGAGATTAATTCTTTGTCAGTTGCTTCAGTTGCTATTATTTTCTCCCATTTTGAAGGCTGTCTTTTTACTGTGCTTAAGTTTCCTTCATTGTGCAAAAGCTTTTAAGTTTAATTAGGTCCCATTTATTTATTTTTGCTTTTATTTCCATTATTCTGGGAGGTGAGTCATAGAGTGAGTTTTTCATAGCAAAATTTTTCAGGAATTTTTTATCTTTTCACCAATTTTTAGTTAATAAATTTTACTGAATATAGTTTTAGTACTTGTAAAGTTTTGATTCTAGCAGTAACATTAATCATTCCTACCAGGATTAATTCATAATACATTTTATAAATAACTTAATAATTTGTATTTGCTTCTTAGCTTATCCATGAGAAAAATTGTAAGGGATTATATGGAGAGAGAATGACTCAGAAATGTATGGGGAATCAAATGGAAAGGCAGAGAGGAGTGCATAGAGTGATACAGTGGGACTTAGCGATACAGGTGGAGGGAGAAGCAGAGAGTGTTTGGTATACTGATGGGCAGCTTCTTCAACGTACTGCTGGTGTCAAGATATTTATATTCAGGAGTAGGATATAAAGATGGTAGAGTAGAGCACATGGAGCTCATATCAGATCAGATCAGTCGCTCAGTCGTGTCCGACTCTCCGCGACCCCATGAATCACAGCACGCCAGGCCTCCCTGTCCATCACCAACTCCCGGAGTTCAATCAAACTCATGTCCACAGAGTCGGTGATGCCATCCAGCCATCTCATTCTCCGTCGTCCCCTTCTTCTCCCGCCCCCAACCTTTCCCAGCATCAGGGTCTTTTCCAGTGAGTCAACTCGTCGCATGAGGTGGCCAAAGTATTGCAGTTTCAGCTTTAGCATCAGTCCCTCCAATGAACACCCAGGATTGATCTCCTTTAGAATGGACTGGTTGGATCTCCTTGTAGTACAAGAGACTCTCAAGAGTCTTCTACAACACCACAGTTCAAAAGCATCGATTCTTCGGCGATCAGCTTTCTTCACAGTCCAACTCTCACATCCATATATGACCACGGGAAAAACCATTGCCTTGACTAGACGGACCTTTGTTGGCAAAGTAATGTCTCTGCTTTTTAATATACCATCAAGGTTGGTCATAACTTTCCTTCCAAGGAGCAAGCGTCTTTTAATTTCATGGCTGCAATCAGCATCTGCAGTGATTTTGGAGCCCCAAAAAATAAAGTCTGACACTGTTTCCACTGTTTTTCCATCTATTTCCCATGAAGTGATGGGACCAGATGCCATGATCTTTGTTTTCTGAATGTTGAGCTTCAAGCCAACCTTTTCACTCTCCTCTTTCACTTTCATCAAGAGGCTTTTGAGTTCCTCTTCACTTTCTGCCATAAGGGTGGTGTCATCTGCATATCTGAGGTTCTTGATATTTCTCCCGGCAATCTTGATTCCAGCTTGTGCTTCTTCCAGCCCAGCGTTCCTCATGATGTACTCTGCATAGAAGTTAAATAAGCAAGGTGACAATATACAACCTTGACGTACACCTTTTCCTATTTGGAACCAGTCTGTTGTTCCATGTACAGTTCTAACTGTTGCTTCCTGACCTGCATACAGGTTTCTCAAGAGGCAGGTCAGGTGGTCTGGGATTCCCATCTCTTTCAGAATGTTCCACAGTTTATTGTGATCCACACAGTCAAAGGCTTTGGCATAGTCAATGAAGCAGAAATAGATGTTTTTCTGAAACTCTCTTGCTTTCTCCATGATCCAGCGGATGTTGGCAATTTGATCTCTGGTGCCTCTGCCTTTTCTAAAACCTGCTTGAACATCTGGGAGCTCACGGTTTACATACTGCTGAAACCTGGCTTGGAGAATTTTGAGCATGACTTTACTAGCGTGTGAGATGAGTGCAACTGTGCGGTAGTTTGAGCATTCTTTGGCATTGCCTTTCTTTGGGATTGGAATGAAGACTGACCTCTTCCAGTCCTGTGGCCAGCGCTGAGTTTTCCAAATCTGCTGGCATATTGAGTGCAGCACTTTCACAGCATCATCTTTCAAGCTCACCCCCACATTAAAAACACAGAACGCATATATCTACACGTGGAACAATTCTCACTGAAAACTACCTGGAAACTCCTGTACAAGCAAAGCTATGAGAAAGCTTCACATAGAATTGGGTAGGAGGAGAAGAGAAGTGAACAGGTTGGGACCTGTGTGCAAACAAGGTAGGGGATTATCCAGGCAGAGATCTTCCCTGGGGAGAGAGTGGTGGAGTCACATGTTGGGTGTCCCAGTCCTGGGTTCCAACATTGGGAGGACAAGTTCCCTTAGCTGATTTGACAATCAGTGTAACTAGTAGAGGCTGTAAGAACCCAAGACTCTGCTTGTGAAGAGTATGTTCTCTAACACCATACATAAAAATAAGCTCAAAATGGATTAAAGACCTAAATGTAAGACTGGAAACTATACAACTAGAGCAAAACAGGCAGAGCATTTTTTGACATAAATCATAGCAATGTTTTTGGATCTGTCTCCTAAAGCATGGGAAATAAAAGTAAAAATAAACAAATGGGATATAATTAAAGTTAAAAGCTTTTGCACAGAGATGGAAACCATTGACAAAATGAAAAGACAATCTACTGAATAGGAGAAAATATTTGCAAATGATATGAACAATAAGGGGTTCATATCCAACATATATAAACAGCTCATGTAACTCAACATCAAACAAGTAACCCATTAAAAAATGGGCAGAAGAACTGAATAGACATTTTCCACAAAAGAAATGCAGATGAAAAGATGCTTAACATGGCTCATCATCAGGGAAATGAAAATCAAACCCACAATGAGCTATGGCCTCACACCTGTCAGAAGGGTTAGCATTAAAAATAACAGAAATAAGAAATGTTGGCAAGGATGTGGAGAAAAGGGAACTCTAGTACACTGTTAATGGGATTATAACTTGATGTAGCCAATATGGAAAACAGCACAGAGGTTTCTCAAAAAACTAGAATTACCATATGACCCAGCAATTCCACTTCTGGGTCTATATCTGAAGAAAAAAAAAAGTTCCTGTGTTTGAGTCTGAAAAAATACATGCACCTCCATATTCATAGCAGTATTATTTAAAATAGCAAAGATATGGAAGCAATCTAAGTGCCCATCAACAGATGAATGGATAAAAAAGATGTGGTAGGGACTTCCCTGGTAGGGCAGTGGATAAGAATCTGCCTGCCAATGCAGGAGACATGGGTTTGATTCTTGGTCCAGGAAGATTCCACATGCTACAGAGCAACTAAGCCTGTGCACCACAATTACTGAGCCCCTTCCCTAGAGCCCGTGAGATACAGCTGCTGAGTCTGTGCGCTGCAAATACTGAAGCCCATGAGCCTAGAGCCTGTGCTGTAGAAGAAGCCACCACAATGAGAATGAGCACCGAAATGAAGCGTAGCCCCTGCTTGCCACAACTAGAGAAAGCCCTTGCAAAGCAATGAAGACGCAGTGTGGCCTAAAACAGATAAGCAAATTAATTAAAAAAGGCAAAGATATGCTATATATAGAATGGAATATTACTCTCTAAAAAACAAAAGCCTGCCATTTGCAATAACATGGATGGACCTGGAGAGTATTATGCTCAGTGAAATATGTCAGACAGAGAAAGATGAATCCAGTATGTTAACAGTTATGTATGTAATCTAAAAATAAAATGAACAAATTAACATAATAAGTCAGATACAGATTCGCAGGTACAGAGAACGAACTAGTGGTAATCAGTGAGGAGAGGGAAGGGAGGAGAGGCCAGATAGGAATAGGGAACTAAGAGGTACAAATTAGTATGTACAAAATAAATAAGCCACAAGGATATTTTGTATGCTGTTGTAAAATAGTATGTACAAAATAATACGCTACAAGGATATTTCGTATAGCACATGGAAATCTAGTCATTATTTTTTAAAAACTTTAAATGGAATATAATCTATTAATATATTACTATGTTGCACACCTGAAACAAATATAATATTGTAAATCAGCCATATTTCAATAAAAATATTAAATGAAAAAATATATGTAAAATATTACAGTGGGTTCACACTTAGGATGGTGACTGCAGCCACAAAATTAAAAGATGCTTGTTCCTTGGAAGAAAAGTTATGACAAACTTAGGCAGTGTATTAAAAAAGCAAAGACATCACTTTGCTGACTAAGATCTGTGTAGTCAAAGCTATGGTTTTTCCAGTAGTCATGTACAGATGTGAGACGTGGACAATAAAGAAGGCAGAGGGCCGAAGAGTTGATGCTTTCAAACTGTGGTGCTGGAGAAGACTCTTGAGAGTCCCTTGGACAGCAAGGAGATCAAACTGGTCAATCCTGAAGGAAATCAACTTTGAATATTCATTGGAAGGGCTGATGCTGAAGCTGAAACTCCAATACTTTGGCTACCTGATGCGAAGAGATGACTCATTGGAAAAGACCCTAATGCTGGGAAAGACTGAGGGCAAGAGGAGAAGGCGGTGACAGAGGACGAGTTGCGTGGATGGCATCACTGACTCGATGGACATGAGACTGAGCAAAGTCTGGGAGGGCCAGGGAAGGTCAGGGAAATGTGGCATGCTGCAGTTCATGGGGTCGCAAAGAGTTGCACATGACTGAGAGACTGAACAACAACATCATCAATATTACTTCGGCAAAATACTGGCAGAGGCTAGTATATTTCATCTGGGTTACTTATAATCCCCCACACATTTAGTGAGCACTAGTGTCCTTGTACGGTGGAGCCTGGTAGGCTGCAGTCCATGGGGTCGCTAAGAGTCGGACATGACTGAGCGACTTCACTTTCACTTTTCCCTTTCACGCATTGGAGAAGACAATGGCAACCTACTCCAGTGTTCTTGCCTAGAGAATCCCAGGGACGGGGGAGCCTGGTAGGAGACCGTCTATGGGGCCTCCTACACAGAGTCGGACACGACTGAAGTGACTTAGCAGCAGCAGCAGTGTCCTAGGCACTAAAAATCCCAAGATGAAAAAGGCAGCATCTGCATTCTGGAGAGAATTAGCCTGTGAAACTTGCCCTGGATGTACAGATTCTCAGCACTCCCATCTCTGACATTAATAAGACCTGGGGCCATCAACCTGACTCCCAGAGTTTGATTCTGTGGAAGGACTCGAGATCTTTTTCTAGAAGTTCATAAAGTATTCTACCCAAAGATAAAAATGAGAAAAGGCATTTTGCTTCTTCTACCTATATAAAAAAGTTTCTATAGGAAGGATAGAAATGTAAAATAGTGAAAGGGTCAGAGAACAGCACCTGCTGAGTGGCTGCTCCCCTTGCGTGGAGACGGGCAGGCAGGGGGCTCCTGTTGGGATCGTGCCCGGGCCCAGGTTTGTCCTCTAACCCTTTCACTAAAACCACCCGGAGAACGTCCATCTTGCAGTTTACACACCTGCCCCGGAAAAGCACGCCCAAGGGCCCATTTGTCTCACCATCCCGCCACAGAATCGCGGGGTGTGTGGTCCAGTGGTGAGCTGTCGGGGTGGGGGGCATCTCCTTGGCCGTGACCCCCGGGAAGCATCTGTTCCTGGTCCGAGGCTCCCGCGGCCTCCTGAGCACAGACCAGGGGGGACTGCTGACCGAGGCCGTCCCGCTGGCCCTTCTCTGGTGACCCTGAGACGAGTGACCACGTGGCACCAAAGGCATCTGCGTCCTCAGTGGCCCCGCCGTCTCTGGGGGACTGGGGGAGTTTCTGTGCAGAGCTCTGTCTCTGACTCTGTCGGGAGAGTATTGGGTGGACGCAGGTCACCTCCTGAGGCCCTGTGCTTGGGGGGTCAGGCGCAGCCCTGCCCTGCAGAGCCAGGCCTGGGGGGCAGCCCTGTCCTTTCCTGCCTGGGAGGGGCATCTGCCCACCAGAGCACTGCCGCTGCTTTTGCAGTTGCTTTTCCACTTTGGGCGCAAGTTAACTTATTTTTATATTTGACATTAGTCAAGTTTTGTGATCTTTGAGTCACTCTGATATTTCCAAATTCTTTTATGATCTTTCTGAAGGAAATACTGGAAAAGCTACTTTACATGTGGTTGCCAACTGCAATACTTTGGCCACCTCATGCGACGAGTTGACTCACTGGAAAAGACTCTGATGCTGGGAAACGTTGGGGGCGGGAGGAGAAGGGGACGACAGAGAATGAGATGGCTGGATGGCATCACCGACTCTGTGGACATGAGTTTGAGTGAACTCCGGGAGTTGGTGATGGACAGGGAGGCCTGGCGTGCTGTGATTCATGGGGTCGCGGAGAGTCGGACACGACTGAGCGACTGAACTGAACTGAAAGAGCAAATAACACTAAGTTCTGAGAGTCTCTAGAAGCCAGTTTACAGCTCTGAGCAGAACCCGGGCCTGGAGCAGCAGCGGAGAAGGCCCTCCCGGCGGAGCCCCAGCCTCCCTCGGTCGAGGCCTCTGCCCGGAATCGGAGGGGCGCTGGACGTGGGGAACTCGGCCTTCTCTGAACCTCAGCCTTAGTCCTTGGTCTTTAATGTGAGGCCGAAACAAAAGGAAAGCTGCCTGAGAGCCTCGGGACTCAGCACGGGGGTGGACAGGTTCCCTGGATGCCGATGGCCTCGGGGCTCCTCCTGGGCAGGACGCAGGCCCCATCCCGTCCTCCCAGGGGGTGGGGGTCACCCTGCCGCCGTCCCAGGACCCCCGACCCGCGAACCGCCACATGTGTGCAGCCCATTCTCCAGCCACCCCACAAGTAAGACCAGCCCGTTCTTATCACTCAGTACAGAGACTGTCAGGTGCCAAATTCTTGACCCTACGAGCCGTGTAGCGGATGAGGACACGTTCAGGTGCGACGCTGTCTGCGGGCGGCACGGTGCCCACCGCCCCGCCGAGATGGGCGCTGAAACGACTCCAGCAGCACACTGGCGTCAGCGTCGCCCGCAAGCGGGCCAGGCTCCAGCTCTGGGATACCCGATGCTACCGCCAGTTCTGACAGACTTAAGAACTTGAACTTCACTTCTGGGGGCGTATACCGAAATGTAGATTTGCTGGTTGGGGGAAAATAGCGTTTTAAGGTCGGAAATTGTGTCTGGAAGATTGTATGAGTATTTTTGTATTAAAAAAAATTAAAGGCAAAAAAAAAATGTAAAATAAAACAGGTGGCACTAGAAGTAAAGAATCCACCTGCTAAGGCAAGAGACATACGAGAAGAGAAGCGAGTAAGACCTCTCGGTATGAAAGATGCCCTGGAGGAGGAAATGGAACACCACTTCAGTATTCTTGCCAGAATTCGATGGACCGAGGATCCTGGCGGGCTATGGTTCATGGGATTGCCAAGAGTCAGACACGATGGAGCATCTGAGCACACATATAAGCTTTCTACCAAACAGCCCATGGCTAGTCACTAAAGTTGCTACCCTATAAACCAGCTTCTGGGAGGAGAAACTCCAGCCCTGAAAACACTCTACAACCTTTGTTATTATCTGAAAAATGTTTTTAGTTCTTATAAGACTGCTTCTCTAATATTATAAGTGCTTTCATATCTTTGGGAATAACAGCATTTTGTGCGTAAAATGACCTGGAATATTTGAAAGTGGGCAAATACACAAGAGCAGAGACCGTCATGATATATAAGATTCTATCTTTTTGCTTTCTGCTACTACTTCCTGTTGTTCCATATTTATGGCAGGTTGTGATGGAAAGGAAGACCAAGGAAATAAATGACTTCTTTTGAGTTCTAAGACTACATTGGCCAAAAGAGCTTCGGCAAGCCATCTAACCACCTGAGCTTACTTCTGTAAATAGAGATAATAATTCTTACCTTGCCTACTTCTTAAGAGTTTTTAAGATGATGAAGTGTCATAAGAAATATGGAATTGTTTTGAAACCTATGATGTGCTAGATACATCATGCATGTAGATTAATGTTCTTTAAACATAAATACATCTGCCATGAAAGTTTAAGTTGGCTTCTAAACTCTTCCTCTGGGTGTTTACCCCTGCTCTTTGGTGAATGATGATAAGAAATTTATGTCTCAATGTTACTGCATTATTTATTATACCAATTTCAATTAAACCACCTTCAGTACAAGCAAGGAACAGCAAGAGATTTTTGAATGCCATTCCAGACCACACCACTGGTACAAGCGAAGGAAAAAAATGCCTTTCTTTTGATGGCCTGGGGTAAAATAAACCATCCTCCAGCTTTCCAAAAAATCTGCCAATAGATTTGGTTTCGAGCTCTACATGGTATGTGTTTGATGCGGAACAGAAGAAAGGGACATCCTAATGGAAACAGCGGGAGGTGATAAACCTTTGGACACAATCACTACAAGTGTCTTTAAAAAATAAGAAACCAGACTCCTAGAGAGAGAAACAAAAACAAACTGAATGAGATCTGAAAAGAACAAGAAAAAAAAAAAATCTGAATCCGATTTAGGGAAAATAAAACAAAACAGATTACAAAATACACAAAATCTTGGATCCGTTCCTTGCTAATGAACAAGTGAATGGATTATTGTTTCCTGAGGCTCTAAGTCAGTCATCAATGCCTATCAGTTTATCTCTGAAATGCATTCCATGTCATCTGCTGCCCTCTACTTACTGCTACATGTCACCATCCCAGGCTGGACAACTCCACCTTAATCCCCCCTCTGTGGCATCTCTTACCTAGGGACAGGCTGGTGCAGAGGGAAGATTGCCAGATTTGGAGACAAACCTGGGTATGAATTTCAACTTTGTTGCTTACCAGCCTGAGATTCTGGGTATGCTTAACAAGTCTAAATTTGATTCCTTACAGGTTAAAGGAAATAATAGGAGCATCTCTGAAAGTTATTGTGAGGGTTAAGTAAGATAATGTTTAGGAAAATGCCTAGTACAGTATCTGGCGCAGGGTAAGCCTCTCACATCATGGGTTCCTGCACCTTGTCTCTGGTTCCAGCCTCTCTCTACTTCAGCTCTCTCTTTTCATACACATCCCCGATCAGGTCATTCTCCTCCCTGCCTTTTGTGGTTTTTCTCCCGATTTATTGGACAAATATTAATTTCCAGAATTTGGCACTATTAGGGTACGGGGCAAACTGCTATGACAAGAAGACTCTTAGTGGCTGAGATAGAATGGATGTTTCTCTCTCATACAACATTCAGACATGAGGGGTCGAGGGCTAGTAAGTCAACTCTCTCATCTCTAGGTGTTAAGGGGTTACTTCTGCTGGTTCCATCTTCTATCTGGTGCAAAGAGGAAATGACCAGGGGAACTCACACCCAGCTTTTTCAGTGCAATATTTTAAAAGTGGCACTTACTATTTCTTACAATCTCCTTGCCTTTAGAAAGGCCAGCTTTCTGAAGTGTAGTCTTTAGTTGGATGGCAACATACTCAGGTAAAATATCCCCATGGTTCTCTTATTAAAGTAATGGACACTTATGAACAGTTGGTAGCCTTTGCCACAATGACATGAAGGACTATTCTTCTTTCTACCATTGCATCTTTAGCACCACTTTCCTTTCTACTTATCCCTTCTACATACATCACAGTCTATTAACACTGTTCTCCCAATAGGCCTCTTGATTGGATGTCACAGTACCTTTGCATGTGTGATCCTCCTCTGCCCACATGCTGGGCCCCTACTCACTGTGGAAGGATCGTTTTGAGTAACCCTTCCATTATGGAGCCTTTTCTGATGCCCTCACTCTCCTTCAAAATTTTGTCGCTGTTGTTTAGTCGTTAAGTCGTGTTTGACTCTATTGCGATGCCATGGATGGTAGCCCACCAGGCTCCTCTGTCCATGGGATTCTCCAGGCAAGAATACTGGAATGGGTTGCCATTTCCTTCTCCAGGGGATCTTCCTGACTCAGAGATTGAACCCACGTCTCTATAACTCCATCTTCTCTCCAGGCTGGAAGCCCTCAAGAGCAGGTATTTATTTTGTTCTTATTTTGAATCCCTAAAGCCTAGAATTTGCCTGGCTCATATTTAGTCTAAGTATGATGGCAACCCACTCCAGTGTTCTTGCCTGGAGAATCCCAGGGACGGGGGAGCCTGGTGGGCTTCTGTCTATGGGGTCACACAGAGTCGGACAAGACTGAAGTGACGCAGCAGCAGCAGCATGATGAACGGATGAAGAACAGTTAAGCCAGTGATTCCACGTTAATTACTACAACGGTTGATGTGGCTGATTAGTGGGTTCTTCCATTGTTGCTGGTAAACTGACAGAGCAAGTACGTGGAAGAATGAGTAAAACAGAAAGAAAATTGGACTGATTCATGGACTTCTTTAGAACACTAGTAATCTTCTGCTCATAGAACTTTAGATAATCAATATGTAACCTGTTCACTTGCTCATAGGGAACTTGAAGGTCAGAAAGGCAAGAAACATCCATGGTCATTCAGGTCTTCATCAAAGCAGAACTAGGCTCTTGCTGAGCACTCCAGACTTCCTTTGTAGGACTATTCTATCCCACTGCTCTAAAACGAATTTGTGTATGTGTTTGTGTGTGTGTGCGTGCCCAGTTGCTTAGTTGTATCTGACTCTTGGACCCCATGGACTGTAGCCTGCCAGGCTCCTTAGCCCATGGGATTCTCCAGGCAAGAATACTGGAGTGGGTTGCCATTTCCTCCTCCAGGGGAACTTCCAGACCCAGGGATAAAACTGGCATCTCTTGAATCTCCTGCATTGGCAGGTGGATTCTTTACCACTAGCGCCATCTGGGAAGCCCCAAAAAGAACTTACATGTAATTACAAATAACACAATTTTTAACAGGCTGATAGTGAAGTTAGATGGGTTTAAACCATTTTGACAATCTTGAGTAAATTAGTAAAACTTTAAAACTCAGCAGTAATCTGACACACTAGGCTTGAAAAGGAGAGTAAAGGTAATGATCAGTGTATTGTGTAAAGCACAACAGTAGCTGCTTTAGTCCTACTATTATAATTTTGTGGCCTAGTAAGAAGTGAAGAAGTTGTGTTTTTCTACTTATGACTATTTGATTTATATATTTTGAGGGCTAATTTCTGGCAAATGTAAATTTCAGTGATATGCTTATACAAGGCAGTATCAGCAATAGAGGCAGTATGAAAACTTTCATATCTACAAATACAGATTTTACTTCAGTTTCATAAAGTTAGCAAGTTGAATCACTCAGGTCTCATTGACCAACAGCAGATTCATATTTGTGGCTTTCTGGAATTTAGTGCTTAATTCAGATGCGTGGTGTGATCACTGTCTTGCTGAGATTTAAATAGTTTTGGCGTGAGCCCCTGTGAGACTTGCTGAGAGCATTTCACGCGCTTCCTCAAGAGTCCTGTGAATCCCTGAGGGCTCCTGTTCTGTGGGTTCCTTGTTACTCCTGGCATCTGCTGCTCTGGCTTCTCACTCCTGCTTGAGTCTTTTCTGCTACAACTGCTGTCTTCCCCTGCTTTATGCTGCGTCACCAGTGGAAATCAGCTCTTTTCAGTTTTTCCCTCAAACCATTCATATGAGACATTTACATGCATATCAGACTATAGTTTGAGTCTGCGGAGGAGGTGTTACGTTACAGAATACAAAACCACTTAGGACTAGTTCTTGTTCAGCTCTGTTCCTCAGAACCCTGTGACCCTCCCACCACAGGGGATACTGCTCTCCACAGGCCCCCAACTTCTGCCATGTTGCTCATACCTCAGGTTTCCTATGTTTCTTTCCTCCTCTATTTTCTTATCTTTGATGTGCTCTGGAAACTCAATTTCTTTCATGTTCCCATGCAGAGCAATTGTGCACCCATTCCCTGTGGTGCTTGGTCTTCCTTTGAATAACCAGAGCCTCATTAATGTGCTTAGAAAAAGAAAGGGTTTCTATCTTTTATCAGCAAGAATAACTGACAGAGGCTTTGACAGTTGAGTGCCTACTTTATCCATTTCTCATCTGTCTCATCATTTAACTTTCTCCTGATACAAACTAGGCTACTTGCCTCCTTAGAAATAGCTAAAATCAGTTTCAGTTTTAAATAAAACTCATCCCCACTAGCCCCAGATCACTTATGACTTAGGAACAAATCAAGAAGAAAGTGTGTGAACAAATTATTGGAACTGAATGACATAATGGTTATAAATCCCAAAGACATTTAGGACAAGTCAGTTTTAAAGAACAAAAGTTATGTACATCTAGAGTTTAATTGCGGAGAAGGCAATGGCAAGCCACTCCAGTACTCTTGCCTAGAAAATCCCATGGATGGAGGAGCCTGGTAGGCTGCAGTCCGTGGGGTCGTTAAGGGTTGGACACGACTGAGCGACTTCACTTTCACACATTGGAGAAGGAAATGGCAACCCACTCCAGTGTTCTTGCCTGGAGAATCCCAGGGACGGGGGAGCCTGGTGGGCTTCCGTCTATGGGGTCACATAGAGTCGGACACGACTGAAGTGACTTAGCAGCAGCAGCAGCAGAGTTTAATTGGGCTTCTCAGGTAGCTCAGTGGTAAAGAATCCACCTGCCAAGCAGGAGATGTGGGGTTGATCCCTGGGTCAGGAAGATCCCCTGGAGAAGAGCATGGCAACCCATTCCAATATTCTTGCCTGCAGAATGCCGTGGACAGAGAAGCCTGGCAGGCTTGAAGCCATAGGGTCAAAAAGAGTCAGACATGACTGAAGTGACTTAGCATGATTAACATAGAAGCACTGAAATGTTTAGAAGGAAAATATCATGAGAAAGAACACGGTGGTATAAGAAAAGTAAGCACATGAAAACACTCTTATGCCTCTTCTTTTTCTCTTTAAAGAGAAAAAAGCCCATAAAGAGTTGTATGTTTCTAACAACTGAAGGGGCTCAAGAGTAAAATGATCTTCTGTTATAATTCTGGAATGGTTTGCTTTGTGTGGTTATGCTCCATTTCTCCCTTCCCACTAGATCCATTCTTCATTCTTCTTTGCACTGCTCTAAGCCAGGAGCTGATTCCTGGGGATCATGTCACCCGGGCTTCCCTGCCTCCTGGCTTCCAGATGGGTTTGACCAGTGGAAGGCCGAACAAGCGTCTGGAGGACACCAGGGGGAAGAGGTCAAGATACAGCTTTGCAGCTTCTTCTATTCTAGGTGGCATTTTCCTGAAATGGCTGTGTTACTACATGACGGCTTGGTCCCTCTTCAATGGCTTGAGCTCTCCTGGGTCCCAGTAACCCTACTTCCTTCTCACAGCCCTTAGGCCTGGGGGTGGTCACAGCTTGCTGCTAGTGCTGGTCATGGGTGTGTCATCACTGCATCATTCCATTGTCATGGGTGTGTCATCGTCACCTCATCCTATTGTCATGGGTATCTCCTCATCCCTTGTTTCCTAAAATCTACCCACACCTCTCTAAGCAGGACCTTCATTACAGTCTCTCAAATCATCTTATTTGGGATCTGTTTCCTGTTAAAGCAGCCAGCAGATATTCTGGACAAGCATATAGGGTGATAGAAATATTTTCTCATGAAATAAGATCATGGTTTCCAAAAGCTATCTGTGGACTGGCTGAAGATAACTGCAATGAAGTTTTACTGGTCCAGTGTGAAATTTTAAAAAGAGCGATATAGATTTTCCTCAAGTTGAACTTTTTTTAGCGTAGAATACTATATATTTTTTTTCATTATACCTCTCCTTCCTAATTTCTGGGGGTTAAAAGGATATTTCTTGTATAATAAGAATATATGTTTTTTAAATGTCCTTATTTCACAAAGTAGAAAGTAATCAGTGAGTATCTTCAATGTATTTGAAAAGGTACTCATCTGTAAAATCCGGAAGTTGAGGGACCACTGGACTCTATGATGTCTATGGTGTTTGTGAATCAAATTCCCCAGAAAGACATTTCCTGAGACTGCTGATTCTACAGTATTTCAGGATGAGAATTACCTGGGGAAATTTGTTCGGGAACACAGTGCCCCAGGGGTCACAGCTGTAATGCTTCTCTGGTATAGAGGTGGCTGCATCATAGCTCAGTGTTTTCTCTTGGAAGGTTGGGACTGGGGGTGAGGGTGGGGAGTCGGGATTTCTAGGGAAGAGTCCCATATAGTAGAACTTGCATCTGCCTTTCCCCAGATCTCAGAGCGGGACATAGGGCTGTATCATGAGTCCCCTGCCTTGGGAGTAGACTAATCTAGGTGGCCTCTCTAGGATCCTACAGCTACCCACTCACCTGAAGATGTGTGTGTGTGTGTGTGTGTGTGTGTATGCATGCATGTGTGCATGCTTAGTCATGTCCAACCCTTTGCAACCCCATGGACTGCAGCCTGCTGGGCTTCCCTGTCCATGGGATTTCCCAGTACTGGAATGGGTTGCTATTTCCTTCTCTAGGGGATCTTCCAGACCCAAGGATTGAAGCTGTGTCTCTTGCATTGGCAAGTGGATTCTTTACCACTGGTGCCAACCATAATATTTTTGATTGATTAATTAATTAATTATGGCTGTGCTGAATCTTCGTTGCTGTGCACAGGTTTTCTCTAGTTGTGGTGCAGGGGCTTCTCATTGTGGTTATTTCTCCTGCTGCCGAGTGAGGGCTATAAGATGTGTGGGTTCAGTAGTTGTGGCTCATGGGTTCCAGAACAGGCTTAGTTGCTTTGCAGCATGTGGGATCTTCCTGGACCAGGGATCGAACCTGTGTCCCTGCATTGGCACGTGGACTGTTAACCACTGGGCCACCAGGGAAGTCCCTGAAGATAATTTCTTCATATAATCAGGGCTGACAAGAATGCCTGTCCTTTAAAGGATTGCCAAAGAATTATTAGTTATTAAAATAAACCTCAACTTTTATTCATCAGTTTGATTAACTCTGCTTCCTCAAACTGTAACATAATTATTTTTTTTTTCTACCCATATGATTGCATTATCGGGTTGTCTGTCATTTCCTGACTTGTCAAGCTTTTTTCTTACCCTTAGGTGTAACTCCATTTTCTAGACCTTTCACTACCATGACTAAGTCCCTCAACCCCTCAGATACTTAGTTTCCTTATCTTAGAGGATGATGGGATTGGTCAGAAAGATCCTAAATTTTCTTCCAGTTCTGAAAGCTTATAATGGAAGCCTCAATTACTTTCCAGTTCTGAGTTCATTCAAGAGTTCAAAACCAGTTCAAACCCATCAATGAATTACTGGGACTTTAATTCATTTTTGCCAGCATTTTAATGCCTGAGCGTGTCACTGTGAAATTGAATTTAGCAGATTAGTAACATATCTGATTAAAAACTCTGTCAAAGTGATCGTGTGTCCCGAAGGTATATGTTCATTGTTTCCCAGCCTATGCTTCTTCTATTATTCACCCTCTTAAATCTTGTCTCTGACTGTGGAACTAAAGGTTTTAGCCTCATCTACATTTTGACTTCACCAACCTGGGCCTTCCTACTAGGGCCATGTGTTGTTCACCTAATGTCCCTTGATTGTTTTTCTCTGGTAGAAGAAAACACTAGTTTAATTAAATCAGTGGCTCTGGCACCAAATGTCATTAGAAATGTCCTGGGCCAAGTGGTAGTTTTTTCTTATTTCACAACCTGGTCTTTTTAATCATTTGAGGTTATCATTCATCATCTATGGGAAATTAATTTCTTTGGGTTGTATCAATACCATGTTCAAATAATACTATGGAACACTTTAAAAAATGTAAAAATTCTGATCACTGGATCTGAACCATGTCTGGCCAAATACTTGGAGGATGAGAAACACCTGGAATGTCAATAACATGTAAGTAAAATGCACTAACATGGTCTGAAATTTTCCTTTAAATTATTTTTAGGTGATGAAACAACTCCAGTGGAGATCTATTCATATGCTTGTTTTTACCCATGTCACAGACCTGGACTGCTAGTTTACTTCAACAACTTACTCACTAGGCCATGAGTGAGCTTCCTGGGCAGGGCACTGTGTATCTGCCTTCACTTATCTTAGCCCCGGCACAGTTCCTAGCAGAGAGAAAGCACTCAGTGATGCTGGTTAAATGAGCTGTCTCACTGTTGCAATTGCTTCATGCTGTGACCCACTTGTGGCTAGTTCATGGCATGCAGGATAGTGGTGGAAGGAAATGGGAGCCCTGCTCATCTCAGTGATGAGAAAACCAAGTTTTCTCGGTTCTTCAGACACTGTCTACTCAAGAGAAGATGCCACAATCACCACCAAGGAATCCTCAGGCTATCTAGTACTTCATTATGATCATGGGGATAGGGAAAGACCAAGGCAGAGAAAAGACAAAGGTGTTAGTTTATTATTGCATTTCACTCAGATGTATCAGGAAAACTGCCAAGAAAATGAGTCACAGTTATATTTATATTTTTGGTGAATTTTTCTCTTTCAACCTTGTGCTAGGTTGTGAGACTATAGGTACTGAGAAGGATTGGAAATGGAAATGGTCAATTACATATTTTACAGTTTGCAACTATATGCATTTGATTTCCACAGTAAGTCTATTTGGTATGCACTGGGCTTATAATATTTTCCCCATTTCATCGAGCAGGAAACAATTGATAGAGGGAAGCAATAAGTTAGGAGGTGACTTATCAAGATATCTAGAACTGAGAGAGAAAAGCATCTCCAGATGTTCCAGAAAAACATCTGTTTCTGCTTTATTGACTATGCCAAAGCCTTTGACTGTGAGGATCACAATAAACTGTGGAAAATTCTGAAAGAGATGGGGATCCCAGACCACCTGACCTGCCTCCTGAGAAATCTGTATGCAGGCCAGGAAGCAACAGTTAGAACTGGTCATGGAACAACAGACTGGTTCCAAACAGGAAAAGGAATACAACAAGGCTGTATATTGTCACCCTGCTTATTTAACTTCTATGCAGAGTACATCATGAGAAATGCTGGGTTGGATGAAGCACAAGCTGGAATCAAGATTACTGGGAAAAATATCAGTAACTTCAGATATGCAGATGACACCACAGAAAGTGAACTAAAGAGCCTCTAGTTGAAAGTGAAAGAGGAGAGTGAAAAAGTTGACTTAACGCTCAACATTCAGAAAACAAAGATCATGGCATCTGGTCCCATCACTTCATGGCAAACAGATGGAGAAACAGTGGAAACAGTGGCAGATTTTACTTTTTTGGGCTCCAAAATCACTGCAGATGGTGACTGCAGCCAGGAAATTAAAAGACACTTACTCCTTGGAAGAAAAGTTATGAACAACCTAGACAGCATATTAAAAAGCAGAGACATTACTTTGGCAACAAAGGTCTTTCTAGTCAAGGCTATGGTTTTTCCAGTAGTCATGTACGGATGTGAGAGTTGGACTATAAAGAAAGCTGAACACCGAAGAATTGATGCTTTTGAACTGTGGTGTTGGAGAAGACTCTTGAGAGTCCCTTGGACTGCAAGGAGATACAACCAGTCCATCCTAAAGGAAATCAGTCCTGAATATTCATTGGAAGGACTGATGTTGAAGCTAAAACTCCAATAGTTTGGCCACCTGATGCGAAGTGCTGACTCATTTGAAAAGACCCTGATGCTGGGAAACATTGAAGGCGGCAGGAGGAGAAGGGGACGACAGAGGATGGGATGGTTGGATGGCATCACTGACTCAATGGACATGGGTTTGAGTAAACTCCGGGAGTTGTTGATGGACAGGGAGGCCTCGTGTGCTCCAGTCCATGGGGTCACAAAGAGTCGGACACCACTGAGCTACTGAACTGAACTGATCAAGATATCAACTCAGGTTCTTGAATTCCAGATGAATTAAAAATGAGCCTAGGGTTGTTTCCACCCTGCCATGAAGTCTAACTGGATTTCTGGATCTGGTGTTTCGTTGTGCTTGACTTGTGCCGAGGACAACTGAATGTCAGGGATTTTCATGGCAGACACTGACGGACTACAAAGACACTCATTAATGTTCCTTTCCAGCTTAAGATCAGAGCAGTTTATCTTTTCACATCTAACTTCTGGGATACTTTCTATACACTAGTGACTTTGAGAAATAAGACCTATGCTGGCTTAAAAATCTAAAATTTCATCTCAAGGGACCTATTGACCATGGGTCTAATGGTGAACTCTGACTATTGTCCAGTCCTTGGGACCCAAATTTACATGATAGTTGAAGGGAAGGGGAGCTCTCCAGGGCCAGGAATTGGTAGTCAGTCTTCCTGTGCCCTTGGCCCTCTCTTTTATATCCTTTCTCATTCTCTGTGCCTGCCATTCCCTCCATCTGGTCATTTTTCAGAACCTGCAGAACCTGCATATCTATCTGTTCCATCCACCAGGCATTCATAACTTTAGTGAATTTATGTCTGTCTTTTATCTCATTCAGAATTTGCCCATTTACTCAGTGGGGCAGAGAGACCTTTAAGTTCTCACAGCTGTGAGTTTGAATCCCGGCTGCCTGACTGCGGACCTTACCCAGGGAAAGAGGATAGTTAGGACCTACGTTGCATTATGGTTCTGTGTGTCACCCACTTGCTCCTTTGGATCCACTTCTCACTCTTCTCTAACTTGCTTACAGGAGACGTATCAATAGGCCTTCCTGCCCTCTGACTTCTGGTTGGGTTTGGCTAGTGGAGAGCACTGGCAGGAGTGTGGAGGATGAGAAGAGAGGGGTGGGTGTTTATTCCCCTGGGTCGCTCTCAGGGTCACTCCTGGTTGGCCGCATACATCTACACCAGGTGACATCTCCTGCCAAGGCAGCCCTTTCAATATGTCTACCATCTTTGGGTTCTGGTAACCATTTTGAACTCTGCAGCTCTAGGACTGAGAACACTTCTCTCCTTAGCTAGCCCCAGGATAGAGCACTTTTTAGTTTTCCTAGACCCTGCCATAGATGCCACTTCCTTTTTTTTTTGGTTAGCTCACTCTCATCCTCCTTTAAATCTTTCACCTTTTAAACTTGACTCTGATCATGGAACTGAAAACTTTAGACTCATGCACATTTTTATCAGAGCAATTCAGTGGATCCTTTTGAAGCTGAAAAACTTTAAACAAATGTCCTGAAGTGACTCTCTGCTTACTCTGTAGTTGGCTTTGCCATCAAGGAAGGAATAACATTTATCAAATAATGAAAGAACACCCCTAAACTATTCATTTAGACCTCCTCCCATCCTGAATCCCTCGGTGAGAGAGCCATGGCCACCTGTCCCTTTGTTTTGAGACACGGAGGACAGAAGGTCAGTAGTCCAAGGATTGGTCCTTCTCTGCCAGCTGAGTCACACTGGGTCAGCAGTGCAGACCACTCATACCCCAGGTGCTTCTGCAGGCAGGCAGTTCTCACCACCGGCAGACCATGATCCAGCCAGTGACTAATTAAATCCCATTTGCTTTGTCACTGACAGGGTGATCATGGTATTTTCCCCTTGAATTTATGACAGATGGCGGCCAAAGAGCCCTTCAGAAATTGGGAGATTTTTAGTATTTTAAGAGAATCAGGCTCTGATGCTCTTTAGCAGACTCAGGGTTGGAGACCTGACATCATCCCCATTTTTCATCTCTACAGAGCTAACACCACAACAGCCAATTAAGTGAACAACCAGGCTTTGTGCTTTATCAGACACTGTTTCCATTACCGAAGGACTGAACAGACTGAACAATTTGTGTATTTGGGTTAAACATATTTCAGAAATGAATGCACTCAGCCATCTGAGTTTATATTCAGAAATAAAATTATGGTTAAATATAGAAACAATTGGCTTCCCTCTATGCTGAAGACATTGCTAATGAATTTTCTAGAGATGAGCACCATAGCTTTCTATCCTCCAATGATGTTCAGGATTTATGGTTTATAGATACCCACGCTGTTCATTTGTGATGGACACAGAACTCTGATGGCTGGTTTCTTGGAAGCCAAGCTCTTGGAAACATTATGTGTGACTGTAGAAGTCACTTTGGCTATAATTTCAAATGTCATATTCTACCTGGAATGGACTGAGTCCAATATTTTCATTACTAACTTCCTTCAATTAACTTTGCTTTATCTTAGCAGGCGAACATGTCTTACTGTCATTCAGTGTCAGAAGGCAATTAACCCAATGACATAACACGAGAAAAAAAATGTTCAAAGACAAAGCAACCACACCCGAGAAAAATTACTTGACTATTTTCTCTTTTTAATTTATTTTGCAGCCATTAAAGCCTGCCTCCAGCTTTTGTTTGACCATTTTCCTTTTTTTTTTTTTTTTTTACAAAGTTGTCATTTCTTCAGCCCTGTAAACCCAGGACACCCATGAATTAATGTCTAAGCCATACTCTGACTAAAGAGATAGAGGCAGCTGCATCCTGGGCTTCTGGAAAAGTGTCAGTGTGCCTTTCTTCAGAGAGGAAGCAGCTAGGGGTCAGTAGAGGGCATTCCTTGAGCACCTCCAGAGTGAATCTGTGAGCAATACTGGAGTTTACTTTGCTGGGCAGGGTTGGGGGAGGGGGCTGACAGGAGAGATGGCCACAGAGGCAATCGAGACAGAGTCAGATCTGTCTAGTGGAGCCAGGAATCCCGGATGGAGCCCTCTGGCTTTTGTCTTCCCTTGTTTCAGAGACAAACATCCTGGGAACAGATGCCCTGAGACACTATCTATGCAATACTTCACAACATTCCCCCCTGCTTTTCCCATTCTGACTCTTGCTGAGAATGGCACAGCATTTCCATATGTGTTTCTGTTCTTCCCTTTCAGATCTCTTCTTTCAGACAGGGAGGCAGGGGAAAGGGAGGGGCCGTCTGTCCAGGAGAGCCCCAGTTATCTGCTTTGCCTGGATTCACCTGATCTGCTGAGGGAGGTCCCTTAGGGACTTCTCCTCACTCCACTGTCACTGGAAGAATATCACAGATGAGGCTCTGGAAGCCCAGAGAGGTTGCTGTGCTTTTCCAGCCTCACACAACTTATTGGTGATGGAAGCAGCTTCCTCCAGACCCCTATCCTTTCCCTGGGTCTGGGATAGTTTGGGCTGGAGCAGTAGACTTCTAGGTAGTGGAGGCTTAAATCAAATTAGTACTCCGGGCAGGCTGGGTTGGGGGAGGTACCCTGTAAAGAGGGCAGCCTGCTAGTCAGAGAGGGGTGTTTTTTCATAGAGGTCTCTCTTGTGTCATCTCTTTTGGTTCACTGTTTGTCAACTCCAAAGTCTAGCCAAGTGATTCCACTTAGATACCTTCCTGGTACATTCAATTTGTCCATCTTCTCCAATGGATTGATATTAATGGCTAACTTTTATTGGACATTTGCTATGTGCTAGGAATATTTCTAAGCGCTCTAAAATACTGTCTCTTTTCATTTTCACAACAGTCCTATAAGGGCATTGCTATTATCATCCTTGTTCTGTAGATGCAGAGACTGGGGCTCATATAAGGGGAGAATCTTTCTCCAGGGCTCACAGACAAAAGTGACAGAGGCTGGACTTTTTGTTTGGTCCAGAGCAAGTCTTTGAGCCTAATATGCAGTAACTATTAGTTTATTCCCTCCATTAAAAAAAAAAAAAAGTCAGGCCAGATGATGCATTCTGGAAGAGCAGGGGAGGTTGTAGACACTTTTTGCTGTTTAAGTGAGCATAAGCCCCGGCCTCACCTTGTTTCTTTGTTCATTTAGTCACGTGTGTATCCACTATCACATTGGGACTTCTGGCCATGACTTTGTTATGAGGGAGGTTTGGTACAAAGTGTTAAGTGGACAAACCGGAGGGAACCACAAACTGCCTGGGGAGCAAGGGAGATTTCATAGAGACACAAACTAGGGACCTGGGTCCCGAAGGAAGCATGGGGCGCCTCCAGGTACAGGAGGGCACAGGGCATGCAGAGAGAAACAGCTTGTGCAAAGATATAGTGGTTGGAAAGGGACTGAGGCCATCACAGAGGAGAGACTTGGGGCTACTGTGGGGAAGGGGCATGTGGTAGGGATTCTGAGGACAGGGAAGGGGAGGAAAGGAAAAATCCAGGTGTGAAAGGGTCTGAAACTGTGTTAAGACATTTGGAAGGCTTATCCAAACTATGATTTATAGTTCAGGATAGAATTATTAAGTATTTGAGATTTAAAAACACTTTTAACTTGAGGGCATTTGGATATAGCACAAAACCACTGAAACCTAGATGTTTTCACATTGATAGCTGCATCCTGTATCCTGAGGTTGTCTTTTTCTATTATGCTCTGGGCTTTTATGTTACCGTGCATTAGGGTAGGATCAGTTAAAGATGATACTACTATCTAACAGAGCACAGCCAAGCATCTTTGTCTCTATCATCTTTCTGACATCTTCCAAGGCAGGGGATGCTTCTGTTGTTCCTGACAATGGTCAAATTAACAATACTCTGATCAGTGAAATTTCATTATACGAAGTTGACTCTCTTAAAATAAAACAAGCTAAAATATCCTCAGAATTCTGCATTCAGATGGAATCTGGTTAGCTCCATCAGGTTGAAAATGCCTGTGAAGACAGAAAACTCATCAAAAGATGGAAAACTGTTCTATTAGCAAAATAAAAAAAGGGAAAGTGTTAGTTGCTCAGTTGTGTCTGACTCTTTGTGACCCCATGGACTGTAGCCTGCTATGCTCCTCTATCCATGGAATTCTCCAGGCAACACTACTGGAGTGGGCCGCCATTCCCTTCCCCAGGAGATCTTCCCGACCCAGGGATGGAATCCAGGCCTCCTGCATGGCAGGCAGATTCTTTACCATCTGAGCCACCAGCCAAGCCCATCAGCAAAAGCCATCACTGATTAGAAAACCAGAATCCAACCACAAAGCTCAGAGAACTAGACTGAGGTCTTACTTATGACTTGTCATCTGAAAGGTGAGGGGAAGTGCTTTCAACTCTTTTGTCTTTGGGGTCTTCTGTTTTAGATATGAGGGTCTATACAAATCTATATACTAAGAACTGGGTCTTTCTACATCTGTGTTCTCAGACCTACTGAATTAGAATTTCCGTGGGTGGTACGCAGGGCAGAGAAAAGAGGGTGACGGAAAGACTGCAGCAAACACATGTTGGGAAATACTTTACCCACAGGAAAAGTACAAGGAAGAGTCCTGGTAACATACCACATTGGGGATTCCAGATTTTTAAAGATTCCTTCTTTTTGGCAAGTCAAGAAACAGGAAGTGGAGGGATAGGAATTTATCCCTGAAACTTCCCATTTCAGTCCAGAAGAATCGGCTATAGTGGATCTAGAGGGCCAGCAGGTAGGCACAACTACCTGCTTTTACTGTTTGTGACAAAGGGGTTTGTCCAGTTCCCAAACAGATGGAAATCTGGGTCAAGAGTAATCTACACTGTTTCTATTGACCAGTACTTGGCCAGGCTCTTGGACCCAGAAGAAAATTTTGGAATAACATTTGGGGTCTTCAGAAGGATACCAAAAGATATAGTCTCTAGGAAACCAGAACAGAAAACAAAGAAAACAGGATGAGATAAAAAGAGTTATGGGTAAGATAATTCAAGATTGTAAGGATGCCAAGTACCAATGGCAGAATGAAATCCATCCTGGAGACAGAACTGGTTATAAAGTCAAGTCCTGGGCAAATTTGGATGCAGGGGAAAGGAAAAAAAGGAAGAAAAATGATAAGACAGACAATGATAAATGTGGAAAAGAAATGATACTCCCACCTAAAATTATGTTTTCTAGAGAAAAGAAACTACAAGAATTAGAGCTAAACAAGTTGTTGATAAAGGAAACTTCCTAAAGTAAATAATTATTCAGCTGGAGAGGGTGCACTGGGAGAGGGAGATATAACACAATAAAAGAGAGGGAGTGAGCATGGGTTAGGATGCTGACTGGGGAAGATGAATGGTAGATTCCAGTGGCTTGGCTCCTACCATGCTGGTTCCTCCTGTTCACTGAGCAGGAGGCGGGGTGGGGGTGGGCTCCCGCTTGACTTCTCAATGTGGCAGAGCTGAGCCAGACTTTAAGACATGTCAGACACTCCAGTACTCTTGCCTAGAAAATCCCATGGATGGAGGAGCCTGGTAGGCTGCAGTCCGTGGGGTTGCTAAGGGTCGGACACGACTGAGCGACTTCACTTTCACTTTTCACTTTCACACATTGGAGAAGGAAATGGCAACCCACTCCAGTGTTCTTGCCTGGAGAATCCCAGGGAAGGGGGAGCCTGGTGGGCTTCCGTCTATGGGGTCACACAGAGTCGGACACGACTGAAGTGACTTAGCAGCAGACCTAGTGAGAGTTCGCCATGACCTTGCTTTTGGACCTGGAATCTGGCCCTGTACCTGCTCACGTTCTGCTCCTACCATGGGCCAACTCTGCCCCAGCAAAGCTAGGGTCCTCTCCTTCTAGGGTAACCGGATTTAGCCAATCCAAATATAGGATGCCGAGTTAAACTTGAATTTCAGATAAACAAGTTGCAGTATTCTTGCACCAAAAAAGTATTTTATCTGGAATTCAAATTTGAAATCCTGTGATTTTATGTGGCAACAAAACCTCCTTCACCAGCACTAACGTTTATTTCCTCTTTCCTCTGCCCTAAGACTCTTATAAATATTTGAAGGTTTCTGGTTCACTTACTGATACTTTGACTAGTACTTATTTGAAAACTGCTGACACGGAACAAGAGAGAATACTAGTAAATATTTACCATCTAACGGTTTTTCATAGCGTACACTCTTTGGTCTGAAGTCTCATGCAGGCACCTACATTATTTCTAATTCTTCTGAGAAAAGTTTTTACCAAAGCCTGGTGTTAGAATACATAATTCTGGTTAGTGGAATAATTATTACACACGCATAGAATGCATCTAAGAAAAATAACACTTATTTAAAATTATACATATTTGCCTGTCAAGTTGTTTGGAAAAAATGTTCTCTAAAATCTTTACAGCAATTACCTCTGGGTAATAATATTTTTTGAGTGATATTTAGTGGCTTATTTATGTTTTCTGGATTTTTGAAGTGTTAACATGGGGGTGTAACACATTTCATAATAAAAATACTTTCATTTTAAAAAGTCAGCTATTTTTTAAGATGACACATGCCTCAAAAATCCTGCAAGCAGTCCTTTAACTGGGTTGTGGGGCAGTTTCACCAGAGCAGCGCTTTAGAAATGCAGATGGCCTCCTGGATTTCACCTCTAACCTAATAAATCAGCATCTCCAGAGGCTGGCTCAGGCATCTATATTTTAGAAGAGCTTCCCCCATGGTTCTGATGGAGCTGAGTGGCCTTTGCCCTTGGACTGGCATTCAGGAACTGGTGACTTAGAAACAGTGCAGGCTTAGTTTCCCCAGGTGTGGAGAGATGCTAGCTCTCTGCTGATGTGCAGGCGGCAACTCTAATGAGGATAAATAACCACCTTTCTAAAGTTAGCTGCTGCCCAGTAAATTTCCTAAATGCCAGTGTTGCTCTGTTTATTTTGAGAAGAGTTACTGAAGTCTTTTAAAAAGGATATTTGGAATTTGTGATAGAAGGGCCTCATCACTCCAGCGGCGGGGAGCATCCCCGGGGTCTGCAGATGAGAACCTTGGACCAGCCTCAGGACCGAGGTGGAAACGGGAACAGTTCTTGTTCTCTCAACCCAGGAGCAGAGAGAGGCAGGAGCTGAGGCCAGCCAGTGGGAACCATCTGTCCTGGTGAGCAGAAGGCTGAATTTGACAGCATCCTCAGGGGCTCTGCTGAGATGCTATCTATTTGCAAGAACTTAGATTGAAATGTTAATGAATGCCTGCTGAAAACAGCATTTTATAAATTGAGACTGAGGCAGGAAGGAAGAATTGGATTAGAGGACCCTCTAGGTTGGTCAGGCAGCCACGTGCAATTTGCATTCCTTTTGCATTCTTTCAATTCGAGGCATAGTTTGTAAAATTTACTTTTATTATCAGATCCTGATTACGTATGGAAATTGGGGTCCAGTCGTGGAGCTAAGCTGGCTCATCCTTCCAAACTCCCACAGAGAGGAAAAGGACACAACCCAGCAAACTTTTGCTTTCCCTGCTGTTGCTGCTCTTTATCTTCTGGGGAAAGAAGCAGGATGGTTGGGGGAATAGACATTCTATGGCCAAAAGTACCAGGAGACAAATGTCCTTATCATTCAGTTTCCCTTATCTGATCACCTACACATTTTTTTCAATTACAAATTCTCAGGCTTACTTGACAGATTTAAGTTGAGGAAAAAAATCAAAGCTGATTAATTCACTTCTGGGGTTTCAAGGAACTGTTTATCTTAGAGCTGAATGGAGCAGCCAGCCTGGAACTTGTATCATTTTCCATTCGTCCATCTGTTCATTCACCCATCTATCTATCCATCCTTTCATCCATCCAATAACATGCTAAGCACTGGGTAAGTAGAGATGATAAATAAGAAATAGTGCCTCCTTTTAAGATTTTTCAGCTTGGCAGGGAAGATAGAATTATATAAAAAAAAATAATAAAACATTTTAAATGCTAACACATAGGTATAACTCATTATCTTTAAGAGGTTATGTTAATACAGTATAACTGTAAGAGTTATGAAAGAAAAGTGCAAGTGTTACTCACTTGTTCGTGTCTGACTCTTTGTAATCTCATGAACTGTAGACCGCCAGGCTCTTCTGTCCATGGAATTCTCCAGGCAAGAATACTGGAGTGGGTTGCCATTACCTTCTCCAGGGGACCTTCCTGACCCAGGGATTGAACCATGGGTCTCCCACATTGCAGGCAGATTTTTTTTACCATTGAAGAACGAATTCATAGGGCCTGGACTCCATCTTAGGCCTGTTCATGCTGATCATGCTCAGCCACCTTTCCAATGGACTCTGAACTCTGTTTAGTGCCTATGAAAATGACAACGGAAGGATAAGACCCCCTCCAGAGAGGGGAACCTTGAAGATCATATCTAGGTTGCTCATCACCTAAGAGAAAACATACACTAATCACCCCTTCCTCCAGACAGGCCGTAAATTTTTCTGTATCTATCGGAGTGTAACCTCGGGCTTATTGATTATTAGCTAACTGTTTGACTGTTTGAGCACATAGCACGTGAATGATGGGGTTACTGGGGTGCTATTTTCCTTGGTTTATGTAAGTCTCAAGGAATTTGGAGTGGTGGGTTCAGACACGTACGCATGGGGTATAAAAGATTTTCACAAATGTTGGTTGGGGTCCTTGGCTAAGAGGAGACTCTGCCTTGGGCCCGCCAGTGTAATAAACTGTACTTCACTATCTGCATTGTCCTTCTGAGTGAGTTTGTTTCCCGGAACACGTGGCTACAACACCATCTGAGCCACCTGGGAAGCCCAACTATTGACCAAAACTGCTGGTTCAAATTGAAATTGAGTCCCCTGAAACTCCAACACTTTGGCCACCTCATGCGAAGAGTTGACTCACTGGAAAAGACTCTGATGCTGGGAAGGATTGGGGGCGGGAGGAGAAGGGGACGATAGAGAATGAGATGGCTGGATGGCATCACTGACTCGATGGACATGGGCTTGGGTGGACTCCAGGAGTTGGTGATGGACAGGGAGGCCTGGTGTGCTGTGATTCATGGGGTCACAAAGAGTTGGTCACGACTGAGCGACTGAACTGAACTGAACTGAAAACCAAGTTATCCTTGCCAAGTTTTGGATTATTCTCTTTCTTGTCCTTCCCTCTATTCTCAGAATCGAGGAGTATAAAAGAGGAGGGATTGAAACAGCAGGACCCTGCAGAGCTCTCCTAGGATATAAAAACCCCTGTGTACCCCTGTTCTTGATTCTAGAAAAAGGATTTAGTCTCTTAGGCCTTCTCAGAGTTCCAAAGAGCAGATCAAGCAGTTACTAAGTAGGGAAGTGAGAGAATACACAAACAAAGGAAAAGCAGTCAAGAAACAAATGTTGTTGTTCAATTGCTCAGTTGTGTTCTACTCTTTGTGACCCCATGTACTGTGGCATGTCAGGCTCCTCTGCCCTCTACTATCTTCTGCAGTTTGCTCAAACTCATATCTATTGAATCGGTGATGCCATCCAACCATCTTATCCTCTGTTGTCCCCTTAGTTCAGGGATAAACCTGAGTCTAGTTTTTGCTCAAGGGATATACATAACAATCTGACATTTTTTTGAGTTGTTCTGCAGGAAAAATAAGACCCCTCCCCAGGTGGAGGATGGTGGCTACACAGACCCTGGGCTGGTTGGAACCAGAAGGTTGATAATTGAAATGCCCGAAATACCAACCTGTTACCTCACCCACAATCAATCAGAAGAAAGTCATGCACCCTGTACTCCTCATCTCAAACCTTGCCTTCAAAAACTTTTCCCTGAAAACTATCAGAGTTCAGTTCTTCTGAGCATGAGCTCCCTTTTCTTCTTGTTGGGCACTGAAATAAGTGCTGTACTTTACCACAACTTGGTGTCAGTAAAGTGGCTTTGCTGCACAACAGGGGGGTAGACCCAAGTTTGGTTCAGTAACAAAATCCTATTTCTTCCATCTATTTTTTGTGTAAACTTAGGCAAAATATTAACCTTTCTATGCCCAAGTTTCTATCTATAAAAGGAGGATTAAGTGAGGTATCTACCTTATAAGCTTCTTAGGAGGGATTAAGTGAATTAATATACATTTATTTTTTAAATTTCAGAAATCATAATCTGAAAGGCAAATATATAATCAGACAAAGAAATTGCACAAATATTTCTAACTTCTGCACACCTTTATTCTTGAACCTCTGCTATAATTTTACTTCTGCCTTTCCCAAGTGGCACACTCTGAGATTCAAGCAACAGCACAATGATGGTGGTAAGCACATGGGCTGTAAGAAGAGATTCTTTAACGAAAGAACATTACCAGCTTGCCTCTGGGACAATGTTTTCCTCTCTCTTTCTGGGTCATGGATTTTTCTGGGTCTTTCATACACTGACTTAATAATTACTTTGTGAGTACCTATCATGTGCTAAACATTATTCTAAGTGTGAGATGAATATATCTCCTGCCATATCAATAGACAATAAATGTCAAAGTTATCAGCGATTCTTGGCCTCTAAATGTGAATGAGGACTCCCCAAACTGATCCAACAGATGCTGCCACCCCCACCAACAAAGATTGCTGAGGAGCTGGGGGGAATGCAAGAAGCAGCCATCTGCCACTCTTTAAGGTGAACAAGGAAACAGGATTGGCCCCAGATAGCTGAGGTGCATATGAAAGGAATAAATTCAGTGAGCCCAGAGGCTTGCATCTTTCCATAGGTAAAATGCAAAATTCCTTAACTTGATACCTGATCTTTGATGTGCAGACTCCCTGCTTGCTCGATACAAACTTGTATAAAGCCTGACTTCCCCTTCTGCCTCCTTAGAGCAGTTTTCTCAGAGCTACTGAGATGCAGTCTCCTGGGCTCCAAGTCCTAAACATTTCCACCAAATAAAATAACCCTACTTTCAGGCCATGACTATATTTTTTCGTTGACATAGGCACTCAGGCAATAAAACCAAGATTGCCCTTGTGGAGGTTATATTCTGTACAAGTGGATAGACAACAAGAAAGAAGAACCATGCACAAGTGAGTTATCTAATATATAAGACGTGATACATTTATATCATGTTCATTGCAGCACTGTTTACAACGGCCAAGACATGGAAACAACCTAAATGCCCATCGACAGAGGAATGGATAAAGAAGATGTGGTATACACACACAGTGCAATATGACTCGGCCATTAGAAAGAATGAAATAAGGCCATTTGCAGCAATATAGATGGACCTAGAAACTGTCAGCGACAAGTTGACTCACTGGAAAAGACTCTGATGCTGGGAGGGATTGGGGGCGGGAGGATGAGATGGCTGGATGGCATCACCGACTCGATGGACATGAGTTTGAGTGAACTCTGGGAGTTGGTGATGGACAGGGAGGCCTGGCGTGCTGTGATTCATGGGGTCGCAGAGAGTCGGACACGACTGAGCGACTGAACAGAACTGAATTGAACTGAGAAACTGTCAAACTGAGAGAAGTAAGTCAGACAGAGGAGAAATAGCATATGCCATCCCTTATATGTGGAATCCAAACGGAAACGATACAAATGAACTTACTTACAGAACAGAAAATACTCACAGACTTAGAAAACAAACACATGGTTGCCAGGGGAAGGGAGAGTTAAGAATTTTTTGGGAAGGTCATGTCCAGTTCAGTCGTTCAGCTGTGTCCCACTCTTCGTGACCCCATGGACTGCAGCACACCAGGCCTCCCTGTTCATCACCAACTCCAGGAGTTTACTCAAACTCATGTCCATCGAGTCGGTGATGCCATCCAACTATCTCACCCTCTGTTGCCCTCTTCTCCTTCCACCTTCAATGTTTCCCAGCATCAGGGCCTTTTCAAATGAGTCAGTTCTTCACATCAGGTGGCCAAAGTATTGGAGTTTCAGCTTCAGCATCAGGCCTTCCAATGAATATTCAGGACTGATTTCCTTCAGGATGGACTGGTTTGATCTCCTTGCAGTCCAAGAGACTGCAAACATAACTACTGGAAAAACCATAGCTTTGACTAGACAGACCTTTGTTGGCAAAGTAATATCTCTGTTTTATAATATGCTGTCTAGGTTGGTTATAACTTTTATTCCAAGGAACAAGCGTCTTTTAATTTCATGGCTGCAGTCACCATCTGCAGTGATTTTGGAGCCCCCCAGAATAGTCTGTCACTGTTTCCATTGCTTCCCCATCTATTTGCCATGAAGTGATGGGACCAGATGCCATGATCTTAGTTTTCTGAATGCTGAGTTTTAAGCTGGCTTTTTCACTCTCCCCTTTTACTTTCATCAAGAGGCTCTTTAGTTCTTCTTCGATTTCTGCTGTAAGTGTGGTGTCATCTGCATATCTGAGGTTATTGATATTTCTCCCGGCAATCTTGATATCAGCTTGTGCTTCATCCAGCCTGGCATTTCTCTTGATGTACTCTGCATATAAGTTAAATAAGCAGGGTGACAATATACAGCCTTGATGTACTTCATTCCCAATTTGGAACCAGTTCTAACTGGTTTGTTCCATGTCCAGTTCTAACTGTTGCTTCCTGACCTGCATACAGATTTCTCAGGAGGCAGATCAGGTGGTCTCTTATTCCCATTTTTCTTTTTTTAATTGGAGGCTAATTACTTTACATTATTGTATTGGTTTTGCCATACACTGACATGAATCTGCTCCGGGTGGACATGTGTTCCCCATCTTGAACCCCCCTCCCACCTCCTTCCCCCTCCCATCCCTCTGGTTCATCCCAGTACACCAGCCCCGAGCATCTTGTATCATGCATCGAACTTGGACTGGTGATTCGTTTCACATATGATAATATACATGTTTCAATGCCATTCTCCCAAATCATCCCATCCTCGCCCTCTCCCACAGAGTCCAAAAGACTGTTCTATACATCTGTGTTTCTTTGCTGTCTCATATACAGGGTTATTGTTATCATCTTGCTAAATTCCATGTATATGCGTTATTATACCGTATTGGTGTTCTTCTTTCTGGCTTACTTCACTCTGTATAATAGGCTCTAGTTTCATCCACCTCACTAGAACTGATTCAAATGTATTCTTTTTAATTGCTGAGTAGTACTCCATTGTGTAAATGTACCACAGCTTTCTTATCCATTCATCTGCATGTGGATATCTAAGTTGCTTCCATGGTATTCCCATTTTTTTAAGAATTGTCCACAGTTTGTTGTGATCCACAGAGTCAAAGGCTTTGGCATAGTCAATAAAGCAGAAATAGATATTTTTCTGGAACTCTTTTGCTTTTTCTATGATCCAACAGATGTTGGCAATTTGATCTCTGGTTCCTCTGCCTTTTCTAAATCCAGCTTGAACATCTGGAAGTTCCTGGTTCATGTACTGCTGAAGCCTGGCTTGGAGAATTTTGAGCATTACTTTGCTAGCCTGTGAGATGAATTCAATTGTGCGGTGGTTTGAGCATTCCTTGGCATTGCCTTTCTTAGGGATTGGAATGAAAACTGACCTTTTCCAGTCCTGTGGCCATTGCTGAGTTTTCCAAATTTGCTGGCATATTGAATGCAGCATTTTAACATCATCACCTTTAGGATTTGAAATAGCTCAACTGGAATTCCATCACCTGCACTAGCTTTGTTCATAGTGATGCTTCCTAAGGCCCACTTGACTTCGCGTTCTAGGATGTCTGGCTCTAGGTGAGTGATCACACCATCATGATTATCCGGGTCATGAAGATCTTTTTTGTATAGTTCTTCTGTGTATTCTTGCCACCTCTTCTTTATGTCTTCTGCTTTTGTTAGGTACGTACCATTTCTGTCCTTTATTGAGCCCATCTTTGCATGAAATGTTCCCTTAGTATCATTAATTCTCTTGAAGAGATCTCTAGTCTTTCCCATTCTATTGTTTTCCTCTATTTCTTTGCATTGATCACTGAGGAAGCCTTTCTTATCTCTCGTTGCTATTCTTTGGAACTCTGAATTCAAATGGGTATATCTTTCCTTTTCTCCTTTGCCTTTCTTTAGCTTCTGTTCTTTTCACAGCTATTTGTAAGACCTCCTCAGACAGCCATTTTGCCTTTTTGCATTTTTTTTTCTTGGGGATGATCTTGATCCCTATCTCCTGTACAATGTCAGGAACCTCCATCCATAGTTCTTTAGGTACTCTGTCTATCAGATCTAATCCCTTAAATCTATTTCTCACTTACACTGTATAATCATAAGGCATTTGATTTAGGTCATATCTGAATGGTCTAGTGGTTTTCCCTACTTTCTTCAATTTAAGTCTGAATTTGGCAATAAGGAGTTCATGATCTGAGCCACAGTCAGATCCCGGTCTTGTTTTTGTTGACTGCATAGAGCTTCTCCATCTTTGGCTGCAAAGAATATAATCAATCTGATTTCAGTGTTGACCATCTGGTGATGTCTATGTGTAGAGTCTTCTCTTGTGCTGTTGGAAGAGGGTGTCTGCTATGACCAGTGCATTCTCTTGGCAAAACTCTATTAGCCTTTGCCCTGCCTCATTCCGTACTCCAAGGCCAAATTTGCCCGTTACTCCAGGTGTTTCTTGACTTCCTACTTTTGCATTCCTGTCCCCTATGATGAAAAGGGCATCTTTTTGGGGTGTTAGTTCTAGAAGGTCTTGTAGGTTTTCATAGAACCATTCAACTTCAACTTCTTCAGCATTACTGGTTGGGGCTTAGATTTGGAATACTGTGATACTGAATGGTTTGCCTTGTAAATGAACAGAGATCATTTTGTAATTTTTGAGATTGCATCCAAGTACTGCATTTTGGACTCTTTTTGTTGACTATGATGGCTACTCTATTTCTACTAAGGGATTCCTGCCATAGTAGTAGTAGAAGATATAATGGTCATCTGAGTTCATTTACACAATGCTATATTTAAAGTGGATAACCTAGAAAAACCTATTGTATAGCACATGGAACCTTGCTCAATGTCATGTGGCAGCATGGAAGGGAGGGAGTTTGGGGAGAATAGATACATGTATATGTATGGCTGAGTCCATTCACCATTCACCTGAAACTATCACAACGTTGTTAATTGGTTATACCCCAATACACAATGCTTTTGTTGTTTTTAAAAAAATTAAAATTAAAAGAACAAACAGTACCTACAGAAAAAAAAAGACATGTGACATGATTAGAAAAATGAAAAGATCAGGAGAAAGGGAGAAAGAAGTACTGGTGGGGGTGGAGAGGAACAAGTTATAATTTAAAATAGAGTTAGTAGAGTAGCCCTCACTGAGTAGTAAAATTTGAGCAAGGGTGTGTAGAAGGTAAGGGAGTTGGCTGCACAGATGTGTGAGGGAAAGGTGTTTGAAGCAGAGGGAATAACTTGTGCCAGGGTCCCAGGGCAGAGCATGCCTAGGGTGTTACAATGTGGTCAGTGTGGCTGAGCTGAGGGAGCCAGTGGATGGAAGGCAATAAGGTCAGACTGTCTGAGGAGAGCTATCCACCCTTTCTCTGGAGCTATGATCCCCACACTTCATCATATATTGGGGCTGGTGAGAACTCAGATCTTCATGATCCCACCTTCAGAATTTCCCACAGTTCTAACAAATTCCCACGTGATGTTGATACTACTGGTCTGGGGACCACACTTTGAGAACCTGTGACCCAGAAGATAGTTACCTTCTTCACACATATTTTAATAAAGGCTGTATATTGTCACTCTGCTTATTTAACTTATATGCAGAGTACATCATGAGAAATGCCAGGCTGGATGAAGCATAAGCTGGAATCAAGATTGCAGGGAGAAATATCAATAACCTCAGTTAAGCAAATGACACCACCCTTATGGCAGAAAGTGAAGAGGAACTAAATAGCCTCTTGATGAAAGTGAAAGGGGAGAGTGAAAAAGCCAGCTTAAAACTCAGCATTCAGAAAACTAAGATCATGGCCTCTGGTCCCATCACTTCATGGCAAATAGATGGGGAAACAATGGAAACAGTGACAGACTTTATTTTTGGGGCTCTAAAATCACTGCAGATGGTGACTGCAGCCATGAAATTAAAAGACACTTGCTCCTTGGAAGAAAAGCTCTGACCAACCTAGATAGCATATTAAAAAGCAGAGACATTACTTTGCCAACAAAGGTCCATCTAGTTAACATTATGGTTTGTTCAGTAGTCATGTATGGATGTGAGAGTTGGACAATAAAGAAAGTTGAGCACCAAAGAATTGATGCTTTTGAACCGTGGTGTTGGAGAAGACTCTTGAGAGTCCCTTGGACTGCAAGGAGATGGAATCAGTCAATCCTCAAGGAAATCAGTTTTGAATATTCATTGGAAGGACTGATGCTGAAGCTGAAGCTCCAGTACTTTGACCACCTGATGCAAAGAATTGACTCATTTGAAAAGACCCTGATGCTGGGAAAGATTGAAGGTGGGAGGAGAAAGGGATGACAGAGGATGAGATGGTTGGATGGCATCACTGACTCAATGGACATGAGTTTGAGCAAACTCCGGGAGTTGGTGATGGACAGGGAAGCCTGGCGTGCTGCAGTTCATGGGATCGCAAAAAGTTGAACATGATTGAGTGACTGAACTGAATTGAACTGAATAGTATTCCTGGGCGTCTAAGGGGCCTTCCAGGTGACCCTAGTGGTAAAGAACCTGTCTGCCAGTGCAGCAGTTTCAAGAGATGTGGGTTCAATCTCTGGGTTAGGAAGATCTCCTGAAATAGGAAATGGCAATGCCTGAAAAATTCTTTGAGACCACAGTTTAGGAATCCTGGCCCTAGAGAACTCCAAACTGGATTACTCATCCAGAGACCACTCTGAAGGTCCAGCATCAACTTCATCTTTCCAATAAGGGGAAGAGCATGAGACTTGCCTTCTAGCTCAGGTTAAAGAAAGAAAGAAAGTGAAGTTGCTTAGTCGTGTCCGACTCTTTGCGACCCCATGGACTGTAGCCTACCAGGCTCCTCGGTCCATGGGATTTAGGCCAGAAAAACTGGAAATGTTTCTGATTAACTTCTCAGCCACAATGGCAGCTCCTTAGCTCTGCTATAATCACATTTTACTCTCCTCACTGAATAAGAATTTGTGAACAACTCTGATACAAACACAGATTTGGGCCTCTAAAAAGATAATGTTAAGTATCACTAAAAGCCTTTCCATAGGGTACAAAATTGGCCCGACTTATTACGGTCTAACATAGAACATGGTTCTACTCGTTTCAAGAGGGGAAGATTAAAGATGTGCAGTGCCAGAGCATCTTCTCATCAGTCTGGCACTCAGTTTAGGAAAAAGAGGCAACTAATCCCTGAGACTTCTAAATAAAAAAAGATTTTTGTGACTATTGTTAAAGAGAAGCTGAAGCAGTACTTGAAAAAACAAAATGACCTGGCAAGTATTTGTTGTAAAGAGATGGTGGGGAGATTATTAAGTGGCAAGCAGAAACTTGTGCAAACTGGAATCAGACAACTTAATCATTGCAAGATGAGGTCTGAATTATGTGCAACCTACTTTGTATTTATGTAGTTTTGCAAATTAGATTGGAGTTTGATCTATAGGCTGGACATGGGCAATTATGCATTACTGGGACACCTCAGAGAAGAGGTACTCAGCAAGAGAATAAAGAGGCAACTGACATGTGAAAAATACAAATAATGAGGACACAGACATGCTCCAGTGGGCAAGAGAGGACAACTGGGGAATGATTAAAAACGCGCATAAAACTAAGGTAATCATTTCATTTTGACAAACACTTGCCGGTCGTTCCTACCAGGGAGGATCGAGAGCAGCCCAAAGCATTCATTGACTCAGAGATGCTGATTTCTGAGTGTGCCTGATTAAGGAATATCTGGCCTTGGGGAGATATAAATTATAAAGCGGTGTCTCATATTTTGGAGCAATTACCAAGTCACTTTCAGGTATGCATTTCTCTTCCTTTTTCTCTGCTTTGTTATGTTTTCAGTTTGGAGATAGTTTCCTTTTGCCAGCTGAAGTCCAAGCAACTATATATATCCATTTCGGCGAAGCTCATGTTTCAAATAAATATATATCCATAATGTTTAGCTGATATTGTACTCATCAAAAGAAATAGTGATCACCGCTTTTAAAATATATATTTTTTGCCTTTTGTGAAGGTATTGCCAGGGGAGTATTCATTGCTAATGAAAGCGTTATTCAATCAGTGGGACTGCTTTGTGAATTTGATAGTCACCTGCAGGAAGTCAGTTTGGTGATTGGGAAAAGTTGCTCAGCTTGGGGCCATGACACATTAAGAGTCTTTGCTGGGTCCCATTGTTGTATAAGCTTTGTAAAGTCACTTATACTCCTTGGAAAATCTGCACAATGATTCCAGTTAAGAGACTTGTTGGAGGCACACGTGATAGCTTATGTGACTGTGCTTTTAAGTCCTAAAGTGCTGCACACATGTTTGATATTAGTATAATCTACATATGAGGGCTTTCCAGGTGGCACAGATGGTAAAGAATCTATCTGCAATGCAGGAGATCTGGGTTCAATCCCTGGGTTGGGAAGATCCTTTGGAGAAGGGAATGGCAACCCACTCCAGTATTCTTGTCTGGAGAATTCCACGGACAGAGGAGTCTGGTGGGCTACAGTCCATGGGGGTCTCAAAGAGTTAGACTTGACTGAACGACTAACACTTTCACTTTCACATATGAAGGTCAAAATTAACACAGAAATGTGGCTGGAGGATGCACAACTTTTAAATAAATTGACTGTTTTCCATATCAAGGAAATAACACATTAAAAGTAAAAACTGAGGTAACCAACTGGATAGTGCGCTTACTGATTAATGCTGAATATAAGGCCCTGATCAGAAAGGAACAATCACCAACTATATTAATGAACGCTAATTTGCATTTAATGAGCTGTCTTTAGTGAGCTGTCTTGAATTACAATTAGTTCCCATCAGTTAAGAATAATGGCCATGGGACTTGCCTGGTGGCTCAGCAGTCAAGAATCCACCTGCCAATGCAAGGGACGTGGGTTTGATCCCTGGCCCAGGAAGATTCCACTCACCACAGAACAGCTAAGCCTGTGCACTGCAACTACTGAGCCCCCTGCCTTAGAGTCTGTGCTCTGCAACAAGAGAAGTCACTGCAATGAGAAGCCCAGCCTGAGGACTGCAACTAAAGAGTAGCTCCCAATCACCCCAACTAGAGGAAACTCAAGAGCAGCAAAAAAGACCCAGCATAACCAAATATAAATAAATAAATAAACATGAGAGACTTGGGTTCAATTCCTGGGTTGGGAAGATCCCATGGGGAGGAAATGGCAACCCACTCCAGTATTCTTGCCTGGGAAATCACATGGACAGAGGAGCCTGGTGAGCTACACAGTCCATGAGGTTGCAAAGAGGCAGACAAGACTGAGCGACTAACACTTCATTTCACTGTAGCCTTATTTTATTTTTGTTGTTGTTGCTGAAAACATTTGATAACATTCGTGAGACATTCTATATTTCACCCAATAAATATTTTATGAGCCATCTCAATAGCCTTGTAAAGAGACAGTAGTTTTAATTCTATTCGGGAGTGTCTAAAGCAGTTCCTACTCAGTGGGTCAGCCCTCATTTTTGTCACAGCTCAGGGCAGACATTTTCCACATCTGCTCCTTCTTTGGGTGGGAACAAACTGCTATCCAGGCACATGAGCTCCAGTACAAGCCAAAGCAAGAGGCCTCATAACTGTGCCTGGCATTTATGGATGCTTAACTAATAATCATGACAAAACAGGGCTTTGGATTATCAGGTTGTTCCCCACCGGTTCCTCAAATTGGAATCCTGGTAGGGCCCTCAGGATAAAATTGCTATTTAATAGATGGATGGATGAATATACAGATAAGATGATAATGTGGATCTATGTATAATTTATGAATATAGAAATTTGCTGTAAGAATGTACACTTAGAACACAGCAGAAATCTTAAATGCTTTAAAATATATAGTAAGTTAGACTATATGCCTTCACTATCCTGAAAATTGGCCATTTTATGTCATTCTGACAAGCTAGTTTGTGACTGTATTCCTCAAATCTAAGCACGGATTATTTTGTATTGTAGATAGGAAGTATGCGGGGAAAATACTGCAATAATTTCCATTTTTTCTTTTTTTCCCTTGCCCTCATTTTATGTGTCCTTCACTTCCTCCATCGATTTAACCTTCAAGGTTAATGTTTAAGAGATGAACAAAAAAAAAGAAAAAAAAAAAGGAAACTCAATGCTATCAACCCCAGTATTTAAAAATGTGCCTCTTAACAGAAGAGTCATAGGATTGTTTGGAATCAATGCTTAAGGGATCCAGATTAATTTCCATTCTTAAAGACCCAAGCCATATTCTACTTGTTCCAATGATTTTTCCCTGGTCCTTTTTGAGCTAAGAAGACCTTGCCAGCGGTTCTTCCATTTTCTTGAAGCTTTATTATTACCACTATTCAAGTGATATTTATTTCCTATTTGGGATATTGACCATTAGTGATTCATGTCTTATTTCTTCACTAGCTGATGAGCTCATAGAGTCCAGATATATTCTAGTTTCCCATAATGCCTCACATATAGCAAGTACTTGTAAAATATATTTATGAATAATTTACAAGGCAGATGAGCTCCCCCAAATATTCAAAATTTTTCAGACATATTATGATATAACTGGATTTTAGCTCATCTCTCCAGAGTTTATCCATTATATTCATCAATCTTCATCTGTCAGTTAATAGGCTGAATTAAGTAATGGCCACAGAAATCTCTTGAATTAGAAGGAAAATCCAGGAGTCTGCATTTTTTGCCTGTATTTCCAACCACAAAACCTTATTTGACTTTGAATCAGTGCAAAAACTGGAAGTAATTCACCCCAAAATAAATTTAGGGTTTTTTTTTACCTGATGTTTGGAGTTGTGATACCAAAATAATTAAATTCCATATCTTATATTTCTGCTTCTGTTTGCATAGTGACTAAGGCATACAACTGGCTGTTGTTTAATGCAAAACTAAATCTAGATCAGTGCTCTTCACTGGAAACTGTGGTAGACAAAATGACATTCCCCCATCAAGACAGTCACATCCTAATCTCTGGAGTCTGTGAATATTTTACTCAGCAAAAGGAGCCCCATTGTAAATATAATGAAGCTAAGGAGCTGGAGAAGGGAGATTATCCTGGATTATCTAGATGGGCCCACTGTCATCACAAACATCCTTATAAGTTGGGAGGTTGGGACTGAAATTTACAAACTACTATATATAAAATAGACAACCAATAAGGACCTATTGTATAGCACAGGGAACTCTGCTCAATATGTTCTATTAAGCTAAATGGGAAAAATAATTTGAAAAGGAATAAATATATGTATATGTATAAAATCACTTTGCTGTACACCTGAAACTAACATAACATTGGAAATCAACTATATTCCAATATAAAAGAAAAATTAAAAAAGAAAAAGGAGGTATGAGAATCAGAATACGAGAAGATGTGATGACAGAAGCAGAAGCATATGTATGTGAGGGCACTGGAAAGAGAAAAGAGGAAGGTAGAGAAGGAGAGAGAGAGAAAGAGATTTAAAAGATACTGTGCTGTCAATAAAGGCAGAGAATCTCTATTGGAAGGAAACACCTTAAATGTACAAGCCTGGGTGTCTGTGGTGGAATAAATCACAAGGATCTGAAAGGAAGGGAACTAACCAAGAATCTAAACTGCATAAGGAGGGACCATGGATTAATTGATGAAGGTGATGTTCCCTAAGGCGGCCATAGATGATTGATTATATCAATCCAACTCTGTGCATCTGAAATGCAGCTGGAAACAAACAGATGGTAGATGAAAGACCATAATGTGTCTCTCCTATCGTTTCACATCTATTAATGCATTTACATGTATAAACAAGAAATCAAGAAAATATTAAGTCATGGTGGTGAAGTTGAGGGTGCATTTTTGCTTTTTAAACTCTGGTCTTTATTTTTGTTTTGATGAGAATTTTTCATTTGGTATTTTGTCCTTTAAGTCAAATTTCTGGGGGAGAATAAAGGGATGAAAGACAAAAAAAAAAAAAAAAGATACTGTGCTGCTGACTTAGGAGATGGAGGCAGGGACCACAAGCCAAGGAATGTGAGAGACCTTCAAAAGCTGGAAATGGCAAGGAAACAAAGTATTTCTTAGATCCCTGCTTACCCCTTGATTTTAGGAGTTCCGACCTTCAAAACTGAAAACTAGCAAATTTGTTTTGCTTTAAGCCACTACGTTTGTGATAATTTGTTATAGCAGCAGTAGGAAATGAATATAGAAACAATGTGAGCCACAAATATGAACCATATGTTGAATTTAAAATTTTCTAGTGGTCACATCAAAGTAAACGAAATTAATTTTAGTAATGCATTTTAGTTAGCCCAATATGTTCAAAGTATTATTTCAACATGAAACCAAAATTTAAAAATTAATTCATATCTTTCTTTCTTATTGTCATCAAAACTCAGTGTATATTTTATAGTTACAGTGCATCTCAACTTAGATTGGCCATTTTCAAGTGCTCAGGCGCCACTTGTGGCTGCTGTATTAAATATAAATAGCCCAGATCTAGATGATTCAAATATAACCCATATGCTTCAGTCATTTAGGTCTTCCCTCAATGCTTCCCCTCCCCAACACACCTCTGGAAGTAATAGGTTCATTTTAACAAGAACCCTTTGTGATTCATATGCTCATTAAATACTGAGGACCACTGCTCTAGATATTGGGTAAAACTTTTTTTTTTTTTTTCACTTTCTTATCCATATGAAAAGTTGCTTAAATATTTTGTCTTAAACACTTCTTTCTCAAAGTACGTACTGGTGACTTTCTACCAAAATTTTAACTGTTGTTGGGATAATCCAGGATTTTCTGTGGAGAAATCTGCTGTTCATCTGGTCCTTCGCAGTGTAGAATAGCTAATACAATAATTACCTACAAAGGGATGAGATCTTGTTTCCCTTCTAGCTGCCTTCAAGGTAGGAAAGTGAATGAGTCTGTTAAAAAAGTGGTACCTCCCACAGAACAGACCAGCAGTCTTGAGAGAGAATTCAAAGACAAATCACCTTTTCTTTTCCATAAAGATGTGGATAGGTAGTCCAAGAGAAATCTGTGGTACTGCTGCTTCATTCCAATTCTACTGTTCATTTATATACAGGGAAGTAATTGTCAGTAATGTGAAGGCTTAGATAGCTATACTCTTTCTAAGTTTTTTAGAGTAAGAGACATCTTTTCTCTGGAATTTTATGATATTCACACTTGGAGATGGGTGACTCCTCAGCAAATTAAGCACAATAAATTTGGGTACTCAGAAATGTTAGTAGAATTATTTGACAAAATGAGTGGCATTCAACATTTAGGGTGAATTTCAGCAACAGGGCAAGAGAGGGAGCAGAGGGTAATCACACAGGCCTCATACTTCATCCTTCACCTGATAGTTTGTCTTTTATTTCCCCGACTCCTTCTGTTGAGGGGAGTTTGCGAATGAATCCTTAGCTGATGGTAGGGAAGAGCAATTTCTGATAACATTTTGTAGCTCTGAAAGGTGCTTTAGAATCATGAAAATTTTGTTATTTTATAATGTGACCAACAATGGAAAGGGCTGAGAAACTTTAAAACTATAATTAAAAAGGCTAGAGCTTTGTTTTCGGTGATATCTTAGTCTAGATTTTATATGTGAAACTTTCAGCTACAAAGCACATAGACGTGCTGTATTAGATGCAAGAAACATCTTCTCAGGGGAAAATCTCAGGGGCAAAAATAAGCAAAATGGTAGTGGTTAGATGAGGCTGTTCTCAGGGTGTCTGCCAATGTTTGTCAGTGAGAGCATGTAATTCAACAAATGTATGCAGAAAGTGGGGCTGCCCAGGTGGCTCAGTGATAGAGAATCCACCTGTCAGTGTAGGAGATGCAGCAGATGCAGGTTTGATCCTTAGGTTGGGAGAATCCCCTGGAGGAGAAAATAACAACCTACTACAGTATTCTTGCCAGGATAATCTCATGGACAGAGAAGCCTGGGGGGCTACGGTCCATAGGGCCACAAAGAATCGGACGTGACTGAGCATGCAGGCATACCATACCATTTAGAAGGTGGGGGTAGGTAAGAAAAAGGAGGCAAAGCCTTGGGCCCACCCAAAATTAGGGGTTGAAATTGAGATCCCTACAAAAAGCCGGGATCACGGAAGGCTCACATTTCAGTGAAAGGCTAGACTAAAAAATTTTGTGTATAAGGAAAAGGGGGTAACACAATCTCAACCTGGAGTGTCAGATGGAGAAAGTAGAAAAAATGGGGGACAATTGACATTCAACAAGATACTGACTGACAGTTTTACATAACTGATAAACAAATTGGACACTCAAATTTAGGAAATGCAACAAATCCCAAGCAGATAAATAATGATGAATCCACATGTAGACACATCAAAGTGCAAAAGTGCAACTGCAGGAAGAAAGACAAAAGAAAAGATAAAAGCAGCAGGGAGAAAAGAGGAATTACTTCAAAAGCATAGCATTAGAGTGATAGCAGAATTTCCTATAGTAAACACAGGGGCTAGAGGACGGCTTGGAATGCTAAGAGAAAATATCTATCAACCTATCATTCAAGAAAAAGAAAACAAAACATCTGAGAGGCAATCACTAAATGAACTTTCAAAGAATGAGCCCTCTGAAAAATGAAATTGAGCTCAGAAGAACAAACAGAGGTATAGGAAGGACTAATGAATATGGTAATTGAAAAACATGAAGTTAAATATATGTAAACACTAACTGTATAAAACAATAACAAAATAATATTAATCATTAGCTTCTGGTGCAGAAAAATGGGGGCAAATATTACAAATCAATAAAATACTGAGGACAGAGGATGATCAAAATTTACTATTGTTCAGTTCAGTTGCTCAGTTGTGTCCGACTCTTTGCGACCCCATGAATCACAGCACGCCAGGCCTCCCTGTCCATCACCAACTCCCGGAGTTCACTCAAACTCACGTCCATCGAGTCGGTGATGCCATCCAGCCATTTCATTCTCTGTCGTCCCCTTCTCCTCCCGCCCCCAATCCTTTCCAGCATCAGTCTTTTCCAGTGAGTCAACTCTTTGCATGAGGTGGCCAAAGTATTGGAGTTTCAGCTTTAGCATCAGTCCTTCCAATGAACACCCAGGATTGATTTCCCCCAGGATGGACTGGTTGGATCTCCTTGCAGTCCAAGGGACTCTCAAGAGTCTTCTCCAGCATCTAGGATAAGTATAAAATTATTGAATAATTTGGACTTTTAAAGTGAACATTATGAGGAAAGTATAAAAAATAGAATTAAGAAAATTCAATCTAAGTAGTAAGGAGAGAAGGGAGCAAAAATACAGAGAATTTCAGGAAAACTAACACAAAGTAATATGGTAGAACTCAAATTTAATGACAACTACAATGAATCTATGTAGTCTAAACTTGCCGGTGGAGAGTTAGATTAGTTTATAAGAAATCCACCAAAGGTCTGAGGGAGGCATCTAAAAAGCTGGGACACTGGGATGTTCAATGAGAACACACAGTGCAAGTTCAAACCCGAAAGGAACTTTTGCTGCTAAATTAATATTAGATGAAATAGTTTTTAAGGCAAAAAATCTTATAGCTAAAGAGAATCACACATAAAGGCACATTCCACTAAAAAGACGTAACATTTCTAACTTGTATATGCCTAATCAAATATTCACAGATGACATTTACATATTTACAAGAAAAAAATGACAAATCCATAATTGTTGAGGGAAATCTGAATATATTACTCTCAGTAATTGATAGATGAAGCAGATAAAAATTTGGAAAGGATATAGAAAAGCTTAACAATATGGTTAATAGCCTTGATATTTCAGACACACATACACAGACTTATCCCCACCAATTGAAAAATACATTTCCCCCCCTCCCCAAACAGCATGGAATATTAAAAAGAAAATTGACCTAAAATATTAACAAATCAATTCCACCAATCAATTAGAAAGGGCATTATGACAATGAAAAAATTCACCAGTAAAATTTACCTTATCAAATGTAGGAAGTAAAATCATTTGGCCAGGGAGGGGGAAAGGGGGGAGGATAAATCGGGAGACTGGAATTAGCACATATACACTACCACGCATAAAACAGCTAGCTAGCGGGAAGCTGCTGTATAGCACAGGAAGTTCAGTTCAGTGTTCTGTGATGACCGAGAGGAGTGGGGTGGGGTGGCGTGGGAGGGAGGTTCAAGAGGGATGTGGGTTATGTATATACATATAGTTGATTGACTTCATTGTACAGCAGAAACTAACACAACATTGTAAAGTAACTATACCCCAATTAAAAAAATTATATGATCATCTCAATAAAAGCTGAAGAGGCGTGTGATAAAATTCAGTATCTATTCATGATAAAGATTCTTAGGGAACTAAGAATAGAAAGGAGTTTCATTAAGCTTATCAAAGGCATTAATAAAATGCCTCCATAGTAAGTACATAGTAGTGAGATGTTAGACTCATTCTTTTAAAATTAGGAATGGAACAAAAATACCATCACCTCTGCTTCAAAATTATATTGAGTCAAAGGATTAGAATGAGGTAAAGAAATAAAATGTATAGGAGTTACAGAGGAAGAAATAAAATTGTTCTTATTCTCAGGAAATATGATTTTGTACATAGAAAACCCAAGAGTACCCATAGTAAAATTACTAGGATTAATAAGGGAGTTCAATAGGCTTCAGTTCAGTTCAGTCGCTCAGTTGTGTCCGACTCTTTGCGACCCCATGAATCACAGCACGCCAGGCCTCCCTGTCCATCACCAACTCCCCGAGTTCACTCAAACTCATGTCCATCGAGTCGGTGATGCCATCCAGCCATCTCATTCTCTGTCATCCCCGTCTCCTCCCACCCCCAATCCCTCCTAGCATCAGACTCTTTTCCAGTCAATAGGCTTACTGGATATCAATTCAATGTGACAAAATTGCACTCCTTATTCACCAGGAACCAACAGTGACAAGATACAAAAATATAAAAAGAAGTGCCATTTATAATCATCAGCAAAAATGGCTCCTAAGAATAAAACCAACAAAATATGTATATTAAGTATACTGTGAAAGCTACAAAATTTTCATGAATAAAATAAAAAAAATACCTGAATAAATGAAAAGATATGTCACATTTATAATAATAGACTCTATCATAAAGATATGCCACATTTATAATAAATAGACTCAATATCATAAAGATATCGATGCCCTTAAATTCAATGCAATTCCAATAAAAATCCCAAGAGATTTTCCTGTAGAACACGACAAAATAATTTTAAAATTTTCTTGAGAGAGCAAAGTGTCAATGATATCCAAGACAATTTTGACAAAGGTGGGGAAAACTGTTCACTTGCCCAAGATTTATTAAAAAGTTGTAGCAACTAAGATAATATGGTACTGTTGTAGAGAAAGAAAATTTTGGCCAATGGAAAGGTTGAAAAGTCCAGGAAGGTACTCACAAATATATGGAAACTTAATAAATTATAAAGCTGCCACTTCATCTAAAGAGGAAAGTGGGATTGAGATTTGGTGAGCCACATGGCATAAGAAAAATAAATCTTTACCTCAAACCATTCCAGGGAGACACAATTCTCTTATGTAAAAACTAAAATTTTAGATCATTAGGAGAAACTGTAGAGGTAACAAATATCTTGTCTGTAGGAAAGAAATCCTTAAAGAAGACAAAAACACAAACCATAAAAGAAAAGACTGGCAAATTTGAATACATTAAAATTTAACACTTCTATGCATTAACACATACCATAAGAACAAACGCAGAGAAATCACAGGCATGGAGAATAGAGAAGCAGTGTATTTACCAGATAAGAATGACTACTCAGAATATATAAAAAAGTTTCATGTGGATAGGAAAAAGCAAACAACATAATAGACAATTAAAATGTGAACACACTTTACAAAAGGAGAAATCTGTGGCTTCCCTGGAGGCTCGGTGATAAAGAATCCATCTGCCAATGTAGGAGACACAGGTTTGATCCCTGGTCCGGGAAGACCCCACAGGCTGTGGAGTAACTGAGCCTGTTCACCACAATTCTTGAGCCGGTGCTCTAGAGCCGGGGAGCCGCAACACTGAGCCCACGTGCTGTGGCTACTGAAGTCCACACACTCTAGAGCCTGTGCTCCACAAGAGAGGCCACCATGATGAGAAGCCTGCATACGGCAATTCGAGAGAGGCCTCCGCTCTCTTTTCACAGAGAAAAGCCTGTGCAGCAACAAAGACCCGGCATAGCCAATAAATACATAAAAGTATAAAAGGGGAGACATCTGGAATGACCAACAAGCAGATGGAACGATCATCACACTCATTAGCAGTTAAGGAAATGCCTACTGAAATGACAAGAGGTAGCATTTCATATCCATCAAATGACCAAAGATTTAAAAGGCTAAAAATAAGAATTGGAAAGATGCAGAGCAGAAATCCAAACAAAAGCTTATGAAAGTGTAAAATTGTGTGCTTAGGAACAATTTGAGAACATCGAGGAAAACTGCAGATGCTAAGGATACTGGTCATATCTATATCCCAGTAACACCACTCCAGGATTATATACCCTGGAGACACCCTCACACCTGTGCTCATGGTGACTTGGCCTCTGTGGTCTGCTCCTGCTTACCTCTCTGGTTCCATTTTCTCCTGTTCTCTCACTCTGTCCACTTCCGCTGGGCTGGCCTCCTTGTTCCTAGAACACACTGGGCACATTCCTAACTCAGGGCCTTAGCACCTGCTGCTTTGTCTGCCTGAACTGCTCTTCCTCAACGTATCGCCACGGCTCCTTCTTCATTTCCTTCCAGTACTTACTTGAATGTCAACATCTCATGGAGGTATTTCTGGCTCCTCTATTCTCTACCTCCTTTTCCATCCTGATTTTTTTTTTACCTTAATACTTAGCATTGACATAATATACATTTAATTTATTTTGGAGCTTCTCAGGTGGTTCAAGTGGTAAAGAATCCTCCAATGCAGGAGACACAGGAGACACAGGTTTGATCCCTGGTGAGGAAGATTCCCCTGGAATAGGAAATGGCAACCCACTCCAGTATTCTTGCCTGGAGAATCCCATGGACAGAGGAGCCTGGCAGGCTACAGTCCATGGGATCGCAAAGAGTCAGACATGGCTGAGTGACTGAGCACATAACACACATTTAATTTATTTACTTACTTGTGGAATGTAAGTTCACAAAGCAGGCACTTTGGTTGTTTTTCTTCTCTACATTTTTCTGAGGACCTAGTTCATATATGGTTGATGGTTAAGTTCTCAATAAATACTTATTATATGAATAAATGTGCCTAAAAATGTTCATACAGCATTGTTTGTAATTCATCCAACACTTTGCAAGAAAAAGTAAGATGAATAATACCCCCATCTGTGCCCTGGGAGGAATCTGAGATACAGACAGGTTAAGGAGCTTGCCCAGAGTCAAGTACAAACATTCAGCACAGTCCCAAGTATGTACGGCTGCCCTTTCTCTGCCTTGAATAAATTCCACATTCCAATATGTTCTTCCGGGAAGCAAAATATTAGAGTGGCAAATTAGTTTATTCCCTTAAATATTATGTAATCTCTAGAAAATAACTTTGAGGAGAATTTTTCTATTTATTTGGTAAATAAGAATGACTTCAAGCGAAATAGAATGCAAAAGCCTCTCAATCACGCTTGCCCTGATACATATAAGGGAAGTGGTTACCCCACTGTGAATTTTACCAGTGAGAATTTTAATGGTGAGATGCTCATTATATGAGGCATGTGAAGAACGTCGGGAATATAAATGCACATCACATGCACTTACTGTAACCACATAATATGGTATCATTTCATCAAACAGGACTTTCCATTCCACTTTGTTTAAAGCCTAAAGTGAAGGAGGAAAGAAAAAAATGCATTTTTAAGGAGGATGCAGGCCTTCCCTTGTGTCTCAGTAGATAAAGAATCCGCCTGCAATCTGGGAGACCTGGGTCCGATCCCAGGGTGGGGAAGATCCCCTGGAGAAGGGAAAGGATACCCAGTCCAGTATTCTGGTCTGGAGAATTCCATAGACTGTATAGTCCATGGGATTGCAAAGAGTTGGACATGACAGCGACTTTCACTTTCTGTAAAATATAGAGGCTTGTATTCTCCATAAAAGCACTGAACAGCTATTGGTGTCAATAGAACTTATGAGCCCAGGTAAGGATGAAGAGGTCCCCGAGTGTAAGACATTTAATCAATGCAGCCTATCTGTATCCATAGTTGTTGTCTCTCCTTAAAGTCCAAGTCCATGGTCAGCTGTTAATACGACATTATTAACATCTAAACTGTGTTCTTTAAGGGAGGTGGAAAGTGGGGTGGATGAGTTGAGGAGAAATTCTAAAAACTTCAATAGTATAAGATTCTTTCTCTCAAGAAGTTTATGGTGGGTTAGCCTTTCCTGGTAGTTCAGTTGGTAAAGAATCTGCCTGCTGTGCAGGAGACCCAGGTTCAATCCCTGGGTTGGGAAGATCCTCTGGAGAAGGAAATGGCAAACCACTCCAGTATCCTTGCTTGGAAAATCCCATGGACAGAGGAGCCTGGCAGGGTGCAGTCCATGGGATCACAAAGAGTCAGACATGGCTGAGCAACTAACACTTTCACTTTCAGGAGTACATCCTATGGACAAAAACAGGTGCCTTCTCATGAGTAGGGCTATGCTGGCCCTTAGATGTGGGGGTTATATACCCTGAAGATACACTTGCACGTGCACTCACAGAGACACAAGCAGGTGGCACCTCCACAGGTTGCACACTGGGAGTCAGGTGTGACATAGTTGTCCACCAGGCTGGCTGTCAACAGTGACTGCCTAATCATGGCTGACTAGCAGGAAACTTCAGCTTGAGAGAATATAAGAAGTAACATAGCATGTTTGGAAAATTTTTTGAAATTATCTACTGAAGCTGAGCCCATGTACTTACATGATCTGGCAATTCAACACCTAGATATACTTAAAAGCTCTTTTGTTCTCCAAAACACATGTATAAGAGCACTCATGTCACTACTACTCATTTTAGCCCCAAACTGAAGTGAACCAAATGTCCATCAAACTTCAAATGACTAGGAATCATTGTTCAATGAAATATGGCAGAGCAACAAAAATGAACAAAGTACTGCCATATGGAACAACAAGAATTCATCTTAAAATTATAACGTTGGGTGAAAGAAGCCAGACGTAAAAGAGTACACACTGTACAGGGAAAAATAATCTGTGGTGATTATTTGAATTTCAGTTCCAAAGAGTGATTCCTCCTGGTGGGGCTGGGAGGGAAGTCAGGGGAATGGACCACGATGAGAGCTTCTGGCTTGCTGACAGTGCTCCGTCTCTTGACCTGAGTTCCACTTTGTGAAATTTTGTCCAGCTGTGCACTTAGGATTTATGTACTTGTCTGTTTGTGCATCATGTGTGTATTAGTTGCTCAGTCATGCCCAACTCTTTGCGTGTCTTGCGACTCCACGGACGGTTGCTCTCTAGGCTCCACTGTCCAAGGAATTCTCCAGGTAAGAATACTGGAGTGGGTTACCATTTCCTTCTCCAGGGGATCTTCTCAACCCAGGGATCGAATCTGGGTCCCCCACACTGCAGGCATATTCTTTACCGTCAGAGCCACCAGGAAAGCCCATTCATTATACCTTAGTGAAGTCTTTATATCAAAAAAGCAACATATGGGCTAGTATATATGAGTACAGAAGTTTGGCAAAGTGAATTTTGGAATGTGACTGATAAAGGAAGATTGGTTGGAGACGGTGAATTTTGGGATTCAGCTGGAGAATGTGGGTGGCTTAAAGGAGATAGGAAAAAATGTTACATATGAAGGAGGGGCAGAGATACAGCAGACAGAAGGCAAAAATCCAATGGTGATACATAAAGAAACGTGTATATGATGAGATACAATGAGGAGGAAATTTAGATTTTGATATGCAATAAAGAAACACTTTCCTTTCACAGCTTTTACTTTTTTCAAAAATAAGTATATAGATAGAACACGCTATCTATATTTATTTATAAATATAAGTATAGTAAATATTTACATATAAATGTAGATATCATTGTATATAGTTATATAGCTACATATGCTACCTACTTGTGGAAATTGAAAAAAAAATAAAGATCTATAAAGAAAAAAAAATTAACTTATAACTCCATTCTCCTAATACAACATTTTGGCAGCCCCCAAGTTCCTATATCAAGAAATGTGGAGTGGTAATTTGAGGATTAATATCACTCATATAGAAATTTAATATTAAAGGAATTTATGCAATAAACTGAAGACCTTTAAGTTTTGCACAATCCCTGGTTCTAACTTGCTGCTGGAGAGCTGACATTATCTTAAGAATTGTATCTGTGTGATGCAGTACCTTTTCCTTCCAAACTAACTGAGTTATAATCTTTTTATTAAAACAAAGATATCTAAAGATTTCTCACTGGTCTCTAACCAGTTACAAACCACACCCCTCCCAAATAAAGGTATCCATGGAAAAGGTGAACAATGTCTTTTCCTATACGTTTCATCAAGTCTAGAATTTTGAATTTTAGAGGTGTGGCATGGGGAGCAAAAGATTTTGGCCATGGTCTAGCTATAACAGCAAAGGATAGGCTGAAGTCACAGAACAAGATAGGGTGAGAGACCTGCTAAGAAAAAAGGTAAAAAGGACAACATTTGTTGACCAAGTTCATTAATTTTGTCTCTCTTTTGTATTATTTCCACATCTCTGCCTGTGTAATTGTGTTCAGAAGGGGAGGAATTGGGAGCAAACTTGTGAAGTTACTGAAAGTTGGGAATTTATAAAATCTTCATGGAAGTTATTTCTGACCATGGACTAAGGTAGTATTTGACTCTCATGGCTTGGGAAACAATTCAATGTAGCCAACAATATCTCCTAATAGCAGGACACTGAAGGTCTCTGTCTTGATCGATTTTCCCATAAGAATCAGCATAGCTCCAAAGGATCCCGGGAGTTGAGACACATTTACTCCTTCCTCAGTTGTTTCCATACACAATTGTGGATAACCAGGGAGTTTCTCCCTTCGCTAAGAACAGTGGCTCTAAAGTTCTTGAGGTTGGCTCCTTGGGAAGGACACTCACCTACACTGGAGATGAGATAACCCCTAACACAAAATGTTGCCTTACCCTACACTTTCCTCAGCAGTGAGCATTTTATAAATACCTTTCTCAGCAAGGATGGTGAATGTTTATTAGTATTTTGATGGAAAATCCTTCAATGAAAGTGGGATGTGGTATAAATTGATGAAAACAGAAAGGGAATAAATAATCCAAGGGCATGGTGGTTGTTTGTCCACAAACTGAAAATGGGAGCAAAGTATTGAGGGAATTTAGAGTTGATTTCAAGGTCATAAATTAGAAAAGGCACAGCCTGCTTAAGGAGCATTCAGAGACTAGAGGTAACATTTTGAAGCTCGTTTCAGGAAATGCAGGGAAAGCACTTGTGTATCCTTGTATGCTTAGTTCAAGGGTATCTGATGCTCGTGTGGTTTTTTAGAAAAGAATTCCTTGTGCTTTTCACAAATATAAAACTCACGTTTACTCTGAGGAAACAATTACTGGGAAAGGTAAAACCACCATGGGAGAGGGGAAAGGACCTCCTGTTCTCATATCAACTCATATTAAGAATAATGGCAGAGTTCTATTGTTCCAGAGGGACTAATTTGTCCCTTTGTTTCACTGAACATTTGCTGGGGTCCCCTGGGTGGTAGAGAAAAGTGTGTCTCAGATCACCATCTACTTAAGTCCATTAAAATTGATATGTCCTTCACTTTATGCAAACTCATACCTAAAGTTCTAAATTTACAAATAAAATATGGATTATTTGCATCATGGAAGAATTCTTTACACAAAAGTAAACTACAGGGTTTCTTTAAAGAGCAAATTACGCTGGTGTGTTTTACAATATGATTTCAAGTACAATAATTTGATCTACATACAATTTTTCTAGGAGTACACATTCAGGGTCAAGAGCGGAATGCCTGTATATTCATGATGGCCATTGATGTGGCTAAAAATTTCAGCATACAACATATTGGTATCTGATGAATTATTGTAGTAGCAACTTCCTGACCACTGCAGGGTATTTTAAAAAGATCCCAGCCTCATAGAAAGCTTTATATTCTTATTACTGATCCCAGGGAGAAAATTCAGTGGAGAAAGAACATGGCAAATTTTGCATTAGCAAAAAAAAGGTATTCTCCTGCTGAGCTTCTCTTTCAGCTACAGGTAGTTGTCCTGAGGCACTCCCTCACTAATACCTACAGACATTTTTGACTTAAAGTGAGAATCACAAAAATAATGGCTAGGGATGCTATGAGATTCAAATGGGCCAATGCACAAGATGGCATTTATTGATAAAAAGAAGCAAGTTTTAAAAAATATCATTAATCATTATTATTCCACTTCCCCAGCATTAATCACAACAACAACAAAAATTGATTTTGCTGTGTAAAGTGAATAAACCCTGTATTTACTTCAGTTTTTTTCTGTTGCTTTCTGTTTCCAACTGAAAAATATTTTCTAAAATATCAAATTCTGACTTTACAAAAGGGAAATAAAAACAGGAAACATGTAGGCTCATTAACCAAAGAACTGAGGGTATGTGATACGAATTGCACATCATGGTGGAGCTGCCCTGTGTTGAGCAAGACTGAGGTCCTAGTTCCATCTGCTCTGGGACATGAGCGACAAGCAATGAGACCAGTGAGCAGTCTTGTAAATGCCTCTCAGTCTTTTGAGTACAGCTTATCAGCAGGAAAAAAATCATTAAACAGCAGGAAAGAGAAACTAAAAGCATAAGAAGCCAAAGGGGTAACTGGAGAGATAGGGAGAATGGGAGGGGTGGGGATTTACATGAAGAAGCAGCAAGTTCAATGTTGGGTGTAAATCTTACAATGATGTGAGCGAAAGATGACATGGAGGTAGGAGTGTGTGTGGAAGGACTTGGTAAAGAGAAACTAGAAAGTGATTCAATAGGATAAAGAGAAAGAGAGATAATAGGTGACAGAAACAAAACCAATAAACATCAGAGAAAACACCAGAGAAAAGAATGGGTGTAAAGATGCCACAGAGGTCAGAAATTTGCCATTGAACTTTCAAAACAATGGGCCAGAAAGCTACTTCCTATAGGCAGTTGCCATTTTAGGAGTCCAATTCAGTCTCTCAAGCTCTTAGGGAATCATTACTGAGAACAGGATAACAGCGACTTCCTGCCCAGCCTGGAAGAAGAAAAAGCTCCTTTCTTGGTTCTTAACTTCTATCCAGGAGGGGTGAACCCTTGGCAAGGTGTTGTTCTTGTAGTTACATTTTTTTCTACATAATATTATGTAGGACACAAAAACATTACTAAGAAGTGAGTAAGAGGGACTAAGCTGAAAAGAACTCATGGGTAATATCAAAACTTGTTCTCTTTTGTCCTGTGTTCTGAGATCTGTAATTACATGGGGACCATATTAAAAAACTGAGGACCTGCTTCCTTGACCCTTCATTATGAAACAAATGAGATCACTGATTTATCAAGCAGAGACAGTGGGTACTGTAATTTTTATCCAGGCTATTAGATATGAATGGGCAGGAGGTGAGGATGACTTAAGCAGTAGGATGATTTCCTTTCATTATTTTACTCATTTATCTACAATAATCAGTCATTTAGAAATGTTAAGTTTCTCTTGTGTTGAAGTCAAATGTCCCTAAAGTTTAGCCACAAAGGTTCATCACTAAAACCAGATTTTGCATGATTCTTTGGCAAGCGTGACAAATATTCTTATCTAAGAAAGATCCAAAAACACTGCAGCCATGAAATGAAAAGATGATTGCTCCTTGGAAGAAAAACTTTGACCAATCTAGACAGCATATTAAAAAGCAGAGACATTGCTTTGCCAACAAAGGTCCATCTAGTCAAAGCTATGATTTTCCAAGTACTCATGTATGGATGTGAGAGTTGGACTCTAAAGAAAGCTGAGTGCCAAAGAATTGATGCTTTTGAACTGTGGTATTGCTGAAGACCCTCGAGAATCCCTTGGACTATAAGGAGATCCAACCAGTCCATCCTAAAGGAAATCAGTCCTGAATATTCATTGGAAGGATTGATGCTAAAGCTGAAACTCCAATACTTTGGCCACCTGATGAGAAGAACTGACTCATTGGAAAAGATTTTGTTGCTGGGAAAGACTGAAGGCAGGAGGAGAAGGGGATGACAGAGGATGAGATGGTTGGATGGCATCACTGACTCGATGGACATGAGTTTGAATCAGCTCTGGGAGTTGGTGATGGACAGGGAAGCCTGGCGTGCTGTGGTTTATGGGGTCGCAAAGAGTTGGACACGACTGAGGGACTGGACTGAACTGAACTGGAAAAAAAAATCAAAAGAGTTGATGACTCTGGGGGAGACTGGTGGGTAGGGGTTGATTGGCAAAGGCAAGAGGGAATTCTCTGGGATGAGAGTAATGCTGGACAGAATTTAATATAAAAAGGAATACTATGTCTTAATAGGAATTAGGATCACATACATATATACATTTGTTAAAACTCAGCAGGTTAAAAAATCAGATTTTTCTAAAGTTTATACATCTTATTGTGTGCAAATTTTACATTAAAATCTGTAAATAAATATTCCATTTTAGTTAATGATATACAGGCTGAAGTATTGGGGGGGACGTTTTGATGTTTGCATCTTGAAATGCATAAAGCAGTGGTGTATTGATGGCTGGAAGGAAATATAGATAGACAGGTATGTGACAGAGAAAGCACAGTAAAATAATAATGGATAATCCAGATGGTGTGTAAATGAGTATTCACTTTACAATGTTTCTGTTTGAAAATTTTCATAATACTAATGTTGGGATAAGAAAAAAAAAATCATCTCTTTGAAAATGACTCTGTACTGAAGACTTTAACATGAAAAAATTTAAGTAGAGACTAGGGCCTTTAATGCAAATTAGAGATACAAGCAGGAATTCTTCATCTGAGCAAAAAGAAAAGTGAAAGTGTAGTTGCTCAGTTGTGTCCAACTCTTTGTGACCCCATGGACTGCAGCCTGCCAGGTTCCTCTGTCCATGGAAATCTTCAGGCAAGAATAATGGAGTGGGTTGCCATTCCCTTCTCCAGAGGATCTTCCCCACCTAGGGATCAAACCCGGGTTTCCCACAGTACAGGCAGATCCTTTACCATCTGATCTACCAGCGAAGCCCCCATCTGAGCAAAGTGTGTCTCCAACTCTTGGGAAGTTACTTTCAGTGATTAGAGAGAAATTCCTTTTTAACAAAATGCACCAAGCATTTGCTATTCCAAATCTTGCTCGAATTCCATTCCCAAAGGGACATTCTTTTGTCCATTACTTTTGGAAATGGCATTGAGCTGTAAGGGTAGATAAGAAGTATCATTTCTATATTTATGAAAAGTAAGTGAGCACCACAGTTACAAAAAGCACAGAGTTGTAAAGGAAAAGAATGGGGCAGTTTCTGCTCTTAATGGGATTATAATGGGGTGGGGGAGGTAGATTAGAAAATAAGATTGAATGACCTAATAACCAAATTGCTAATAGAAAACATTTTCTCTATAGGCTTTGTTGGCATTGTTGCATTTGTGGAGTCAGGGAGCTTGGAAAGAGAGCTCTGAAGGGCTACTGATGAGACTCCTGTACGGGGACTGCAAGCTTCCCAAAGTTCAACTCCTGGGCTCTTTGCTTTGCTTTGTCTTCAGTCTGTAACTTTCTTCCTCAGCACGCGTGCATGCCTGCATGCTAAGTTGCTTCAGCCGTGTCTGTCTCTTTGCAACCCTGTGGACTGTAGACCTCCAAGCTTTTTTGTCTATGGCATTCTTCAAGAAGGAATACTGGAGTGGGTTGCCAAGTCCTCCTCCGGGGGATCTTGCTGATCCAGGGATCGAACCTGTGTCTCTTGTATCTCCTGAATTGGCAGGCAGGTTCTTTAACTCCAGTGCCACCTGGGAAGCCCTCCCTCCTCAGCACCTTTCCTTAACTGCCAAAGTGAAAGTGAAAGACGCTCAGTTCAGTTCAGTTCAGTCACTCAGTCCTGTCTGACTCTTTGTGACCCCATGAATCACAGCATGCCAGGCCTCCCTGTCCATCACCAACTCCCGGACTTCACTCAAACTCATGTCCATTGAGTCGGTGATGCCATCCAGCCATCTCATTCTCTGTCGTCCCCTTCTCCTCCTGCCCCCAATCCCTCACAGCATCAAAGTCTTTTCCAGTGAGTCACTCGTCGCATGAGGTGGCCAAAGTATTGGAGCTTCAGCTTTAGCATCAGTCCTTCCAGTGAACACCCAGGAATGATCTCCTTTAGAATGGACTGGTTGGATCTCCTTTCAGTCCAAGGGACTTCTCCAGCACCACAGTTCAAAAGCATCAATTCTTCGGCACTCAGCTTTCTTCACAGTCCAACTCTCACATCCATACATGACCACGGGAAAAACCATAGCCTTGACTAGATGGACCTTGGTTGGCAAAGTAATGTCTCTGCTTTTTAATATGCTATCTAGGTTGGTCATAACTTTGCTTCCAAGGAGTAAGCGTCTTTTAATTTCATGGCTGCAATCCAGCATCTGCAGTGATTTTGGAGACAACAAAAATAAAATCTTCAAGCCAACTTTTTCACTCTCCTCTTTCACTTTCATCAAGAGGCTTTTGAGTTCCTCTTCACTTTCTGCCATAAGTGTGTTGTCATCTGCATATCTGAGGTTATTGATATTTCTGCCAGCAATCTTGATTCCAGCTTGTGCTTCTTCCAGCCCAGCGTTCCTCATGATGTACTCTGCATAGAAGTTAAATACGCAGGGTGACAATATACAACCTTGACGTACTCCTTTTCCTATTTGGAACCAGTCTGTTGTTCCATGTCCAGTTCTAACCGTTGCTTCCTGACCTGCATACAGGTTTCTCAAGAGACAGGTCAGGTGGTCTAGTAGTCCTATCTCTTTCAGAACTTTTCACAGTTTATTGTGATCCACAGTTAGCAAAAACAAGACCAGGAGCTGACTGTGGCTCAGATCATGAACTCCTTATTGCCAAATTCAGACTTAAATTGAAGAAAGTAGGGAAAACCAATAGACCATTCAGATTTGACCTAAATAAAATCCCTTATGATTATACAGTGAAAGTGAGAAATAGATGTAAGGGGCTAGATCTGATAGAGTTCCTGATGAACTATGGACTGAGGTTCATGACATTGTACAGGAGACAGGGACCAAGACCATCCCCATGGAAAAGAAATGCAAAAAAGCAAAAAGGCTGTCTGGGGAGGCCTTAGAAATAGCTGTGAAAAGAAGAGATGTGAAAAGCAAAGGAGAAAAGGAAAGATATAAGCATCTGAATGCAGAGTTCCAAAGAATAGCAAGGAGAGATAAGAAAGCCTTTCTCAGCGATCAATGCAAAGAAATAGAGGAAAACAACAGAATAAGAAAGACAAGAGATCTCTTCAAGAAAATTAGAGATACCAAGGGAACATTTCATGCAAAGATGGGCTCAATAAAGGACAGAAATTGTGTGGACCTAACAGAAGCAGAAGATATTAAGAAGAGGTGGCAAGAATACACAGGAGAACTGTACAAAAGAGATCTTCACGACAAAGATAATCACGATGGTGTGATCACTCACCTAGAGCCAGACATCTTAGAACGTGAAGTCAAGTGGGGCTTAGAAAGCATTACTACGAACAAAGTTAGTGGAGGTGATGGAATTCTAGTTGAGCTATTTCAAATGCTGAAAGATGATGCTGTGAAAGTGCTGCACTCAATTTGCCAGCAAATTTGGAAAACTCAGCAGTGGCAACAGGACTGGAAAAGGTCAGTCTTCATTCCAATTCCAAAAAAAGGCAATTCCAAAGAATGCTGAAATTACTGCACAATTGCACTCATCTCACACGCTCGTAAAGTCATGCTCAAAATTCTCCAAGCCAGGCTTCAGCAATACTTGAATCGTGAACTTCCAGATGTTCAAGCTGGTTTTAGAAAAGGCAGAGGAACCAGAGATCAAATTGCCAACATCCGCTGGATCATGGAAAAAGCAAGAGAGTTCCAGAAAAACATTTATTTTTGCTTCATTGACTATGCCAAAGTCTTTGACTGTGTGGATCACAAAAAACTGTGGAAAGACAGTTCAGTTCAGTTCAGTTCAGTCTCTCAGTCATGTCCGACTCTTTGCGACCCCATGAATCACTGCACACCAGGCCTCCCTGTCCATCACCAACTCCGGGAGTTCACTCAAACTCATGTCCATCGAGTTGGTAATGCCATCCAGCCATCTCATTCTCTGTCGTCTCCGTCTCCTCCCACCCCCAATCCTTCCTAGCATCAGACTTTTCCAGTGAGTCAACTCGATGCATGAGGTGGCCAAAGTATGGAGTTTCAGCTTTAGCATCAGTCCTTCCAATGAACACCCAGGATTGATCTCCTTTAGAATGGACTGGTTGGATCTCCTTGCAGTCCAAGGGACTCTCAAGAGTCTTCTCCAGCACCACAGTTCAAAAGCATCAATTCTTCGGTGATCAGCTTTCTTCACAGTCCAACTCTCACATCCATACATGACCACGGGAAAAACCATTGCCTTGACTAGATGGACCTTGGTTGCTTTTTAATATGCTATCTAGATTGGTCATAACTTTCCTTCCAAGGAGTAAGCGTCTTTTAATTTCATGGCTGCAATCCAGCATCTGCAGTGATTTTGGAGCCCAGAAAAATAAAGTCTGACATTTTTCCACTTTTTCCCCATCTATTTCCCATGAAGTGATGGGACCAGATGCCATGATCTTCGTTTTCTGAATGTTGAGCTTCAAGCCAAACTTTTCACTGTCCTCTTTCACTTTCATCAAGAGGCTTTTGAGTTCCTCTTCACTTTCTGCCATAAGGGTGGTGTCATCTGCATATCTGAGGTTATTGATATGTCTCCCAGCAATCTTGATTCCAGCTTGTGCTTCTTAGACATTCAGTTGTGTTCAATGCTTTGTGATCCCACGGACTATAGAGTCCATGGAATTCTCCAGGCCAGAATACTGGAGTGGGTAGCCTTTCCCTTCTCCAGGGGATCTTCCCAAGCCCAGGGATCGAACCCCAGAGTCCCGCATTATAGGTGGATTCTTTACCAACTGAGCCATCAGGGAAGCCCAACTGCCAAGGATTTACCATATTACTTTCTTCTTTTATCCTTAGAATTCTTTTGCCCCAAAACTAGGATACCAAGTTAGATGCAGTCTCCCCAAATTCTCTTTCCTACTCTCCCAGAAAAAAAGAAGTAGGATTTCCTTTCAAAGATTTATTATAAGAACAGATTAATAGGGAACAGACCTGGAGAAATGACAGAGTTTTAAGATGTCATACCACTTTCCAGGGTCGAAGTTCCTGATGTATAGTTTCTATTTTTCTTTCTTTCTGGGACTGAGGAACCACAGAGAACCATCTTCAAGTTTTACTCCTGAAAGTGAGTTCCTCACATCTCCCTATGGCTTTTGACGCTTGCCTTCTTCTGACCCCTGGGATCTGGATCTTTCTTACACAAATATCCCAGATGAAGTCACACAGGGCGCTTACAAGGCACATTCCATTTAGATTCACACTGTTCCTAAATGGGTTATTACATCTTGGGGCTCCCCCTGGCCAATGACGCCTTTCTCAACAGCCTTCATGTCCTACCCAGGAACTGCCTCCTTCAATTTTTACTCAGCTCAACAGCTTATTTGCACAAAAGACGAAGATTTCATTGCTTTATTTTTACTAGACTGATTTTAATCTGGTTTGAGGAAATGCTGGTTTATATCTCGGTAGAGGGAAAGACTGTGTACTGTGATTTCTTCTTTTTAACTCTTGGGAGCATATTAGTGCTGTTCAGAACAAGGAGGATATTTTATGGAATCCAACTCCAGCTTCCAGTTTCATTGCATTTGAATTTAGATTCTTAAATGCCTACTAACCTAGTGTTATGAGCAAAGAATTTTATTGCTTTCTGAATGAACCACTGACCATTCTATTCTTGCCTAATTCATCTACAGATTAAACAGGGCCAAGAAATAGAATCATCCCTTGGAGGAACGAGGAGAAGACACAGTGTAAGTCAATGTCATGGACTTTCTAGGCATATTTTTATTTATGAAATGTAATTCTTTTTAAAAATTATAAAATGTGCATAAAACATGATTGAATATTTATACTCATATACATGATTATATAGGTAAGAGTTAACAACATTTTTAAAGGCAGTTCTTTACCATAACGCATGTACTAGATCTTGGTTTGAGAAATACAGTCACCATAGAGATAGAAACACGAGGTCCAGGTTACAACAAGTTCTTGGTTTTCTAATTTGAATCAAAATGCAAAATCAAAATAATGCTTATTTTGCATCATAGTGATGGTGAATTTCAGGTCAACATGTGTCCTTTAATAGAGAATGAAAGTCTAGTTTAAAACATCAAAGTTGGCTCTCATTCTCAGTATATACATACATGTACACACACACACAGAAAGAACATCAAGAGTGGTTATAAATTACCGAGTATAATTTGTGCCAAATGACATTAAGCTTTGCGGAGTGTCCAGTTCCCACATACTGTGACCATTAGAAAATCACTCAGTAGTTTTAAGAAGTAGATGCTTTCAGCTCTAAACCGTGTATAACAAAAGCCAAAAGTAAAAAGAAAATGCATCAAGTGCCAAACAGCAGTAAGCCTAATGACCACAAAGACCATTAGGAAATGGGCAAACAAAATTAACTCTCAGTGGGAATTTCAGGCTCTCCAAGCACATGTCCCCGGGCTTCATTAACCTCCTACTACAACCAGGGCCAGAGTCACTATAAACATTGGATCTTCCTTCTATCTTGTGGTAGCCAGAGAGGAGGAATTCACTTATGCGTGGACTGAGGGACCTAGATGGATAAATGGCGATACTAGAACCATTCAGAATCCATCTATCTGAGCTTCTGAATTAAAAGAAAGCAGAGGTCAGGAAGGACCAGTTGTGCAGAGAAGATTAAATGGCTATTTTTTTTTTTCATTAATGTGGTGTGTGTGTGTTTATGTTTGTGGTGTTGATTAACTGTTAGTTTTACTTTTATTATCTTTTCCCTTAAAACTGGTATGTATCCATATCAAATTTGGGTCTCTTCCTCTTCCTCTCTCACTACTAGGTTTGCAAAGTCCTTTTGATTCAATAAAGATAGTAAAGGTGGGAGCACATAGAGGGAAGCAGACTTAATATTTGTAACAGCAGCCTGGGAAGTAAAAGGAGATGTCCTAGTATCAAAGGTGTTAGAGGAACTGAAAGAGCAAGCAGAGAAAGGTGAGGTGACCTAGAGGTGAGCAGCTTCAGGGTGTGGCCACCTCTCCTAGTGATGAAGAGACAAAGCAAAGAGATGGGGCATTAAAGCCCAGAGCAAAGGCCACCCAGGAAGCCGGAATCACAGTCGATCTGCCCAGAGGAAGCAGGAACCATGCAGCAGGAGCAGCTGCTGCTCCAGGAGCCACCAAGGCATGGAAGAGGAGATGGCATGCCCTGGTTTCTCAGTTTCTTTTGCATCCTGTCTCCTTCAGATATCTCCCACTGCCTAAACCAGCTGGAAGCCATTTGCAAAGTGTAAGGTCGAAACGGCCCAACGATGTTGAATAAAAGAACCCAGAGGCCAAATAGATAATGTAACAGGCTTTACTGGCTAGGCGCCCCCGGGGGGGGATCCCCGGACCTAACAGAGCAAGATCGGGAAGTCCGCGCTGAACAAAGGCAGAGAGCGACTTCTATAGCCTCTCAGTAAGGAGCAGCGAAATTCTTCGCAAAATGGCGAGGTCTGGAGTGGCGGTCTCTCATAGGTCAGCTAGTCGAGGTGGCAAGACCAGGTTGGTCGCTCTGGAGGTTAGGAGGGAGGGTTGATTTTGGTCCAGAGCTGTTGCGTCAGAGACTCTTCAGTGGTTTGGTGGGACTTTTTCCCGGTGGCGGGAAATGAAGAGGAGAAGCAGCAGCAGCCAAGATGGCCACCAGGGAGGAGAAGCCAAGATGGCCACCGGGGTCCGGCCTTACACAAAGGAGTCTCCCTAACATGATTTCCCAGGTCAGTGCCCCTGCAACACAGGGCAAAGCCAGGGAAGGTAGGAAACATATTCAAAGATGAAAAGACAAAGGGCATGAAAACTCATCCCAAGTCCCCCTTCTCTTTCCATTGCCTTCCCGCCAAGTCCTCAGTTATGTAAAACTCTTCCATGAAGACATATCTTAGGGGAAACGGGCACATATGAAAAGCCATGTGTGGTTTTTCGACAACCAGTTTTCACTCCGAATGGCAAATTAGGATATAGAGGGTACTGTGACTTCTAAGGAAACTACTATCATATAAGGTTGAATGCAGAGGAGAGTTTATATAAAGGGACCAAAAAGTTAAACATTTTATTAATCAAAATAAAACATTTATCCAAATGTAGACCAAGATAGTCACGATAACGTGATCACTGACCTAGAGCCAGACATCTTGGAATGTGAAGTCAAGTGGGCCTTAGAAAGCATCACTACTAACAAAGCTAGTGGAGGTGATGGAATTCCAGTTGAGCTATTACAAGTCTTGAAAGATGATGCTGTGAAAGTGCTGCACTCAATATGCCAGCAGATTTGGAAAACTCAGCAGTGGCCACAGGACTGGAAGAGGTCAGTCTTCATTCCAATCCCAAAGAAAGGCAATGCCAAAGAATGCTCAAACTACCGGACAATTGCCCTCATCTCACACGCTAGCAAAGTCATGCTCAAAATTCTCCAAGCCAGGCTTCAGCAATATGTAAACCGTGAACTCCCAGATGTTCAAGCAGGTTTTAGAAAAGGCAGAGGCACCAGAGATCAAATTGCCAACATCCGCTGGATCATGGAGAAAGCAAGAGAGTTTCAGAAAAACATCTATTTCTGCTTCATTGACTATGCCAAAGCCTTTGACTGTGTGGATCACAATAAACTGTGGAACATTCTGAAAGAGATGGGCATACCAGACCACCTGACCTGCCTCTTGAGAAACCTGTATGCAGGTCAGGAAGCAACAGTTAGAACTGGACATGGAACAACAGACTGGTTCCAAATAGGAAAAGGTGTACGTCAAGGTTGTATATTGTCACCTTGCTTATTTAACTTATATGCAGAGTACATCATGAGGAACGCTGGGCTGGAAGAAGCACAAGCTGGAGTCAAGATTGCTGGGAGAAATATCAATAACCTCAGATATGCAGATGACACTACCCTTATGGCAGAAAGTGAAGAGGAACTCAAAAGCCTCTTGATGAAAGTGAAAGAGGAGAGTGAAAAGGTTGGTTTGAAGCTCAACATTCAGAAAACAAAGATCATGGCATCTGGTCCCATCACTTCATGGGAGATAGATGGAAAAACAGTGGAAACAGTGTCAGACTTTGTTTTTTTGGGCTCCAAAATCACTGCAGATGCTGATTGCAGCCATGAAATTAAAAGACGCTTGCTCCTTGGAAGGAAAGTTATGACCAACCTAGATAGCATATTAAAAAGCAGAGACATTACTTTGCCAACCAAGGTCCGTCTAGTCAAGGCAATGGTTTTTCCCGTGGTCATGTATGGTTGTGAGAGTTGGACTGTGAAGAAGGCTGATCGCCGAAGAATCGATGCTTTTGAACTGTGGTGTTGGAGAAGACTCTTGAGAGTCCCTTATACTGCAAGGAGATCCAACCAGTCCATTCTAAAGGAGATCAATCCTGGATGTTCATTGGAGGGACTGATGCTAAAGCTGAAACTGCAATACTTTGGCCACCTCATGCGATGAGTTGACTCACTGGAAAAGACTCTGATGCTGGGAAAGGTTGGGGGCGGGAGGAGAAGGGGACGACGGAGAATGAGATGGCTGGATGGCATCACCGACTCTGTGGACATGAGTTTGAGTGTACTCCGGGAGTTGGTGATGGACAGGGAGGCCTGGCGTGCTGTGATTCATGGGGTCGCGGAGAGTCGGACACGACTGAGCGACTGAACTGAACTGAACTGAACTGATTCTATTTATCCAAATTTCTATTTGCTTTTCCTAGGAAGAGGAACTTAATATTGACCATACATTCAAAATACCCATGAAGGTCATATTTTGGACATCTAGACAATCACTGGTTCTTGCCAAGAAGAAACAAGATTTATCTCATTGCTGAATCTGTGCCCCAACCTTAATATGGAAGGCTGAATTCAGAAAGCCAATCCTTGCCTCTCATCCCTTATAAAATAAAAGGGTGAATTCTCATTTTTTTCACATTTTTTTTTGACTTTCTCCATTTGAGAACTCTTTCATAAATATCAGTTTTCCTCGCATTTATCTAGTTGTGCTTTCCAAATTTGGCTAAAGCACATATCCAGGTTCTGTGTGTCTAAAAAATATTTGTAATTAGAAATGTTGGTTATGAACAAGGAAAATTATTTTTCTTGTCTACACATAGTGGTATTGTCAGCCACGCACTGTCTTTCAGTTTTATAATTTGTAATGTGATATGATGGCACTTTTTGACAGTAACTAAAATGATCTATGGCCATAAAGATATAGTCTCATGGTTATAAGAAAGATTTATGATTCTGGTTATGAAAGATATTTTACTCTTCAGCAACATTACAGGCATGGCTGAAAGCCCAACAAAATCGAAATAAATGTACAGAATGAACAAGCTTGTCAGGTAATAAAGGAAGTTCTTCAAATCAATGGTAAGGTTACATAAGGGGCTGAGGCTTGATTATAGGTATAATTTTAATGCTATTTTATAATTTTATCTTGAATATTTCCAGAGTTCATCTGTTTATATTTATAAAAGTAATTTTCCTTTAAAAAATAATTGAAAGGCAAGATGGATGGATTAAGTGCTTTTCAAAATACCAATCACATAATCCTATGCCTTGCCATTCATTTTCAGGGACATGTTGACTGTATGTAAAGAATGTTTTCAGAAATTGCCTCTATTCAGCTCGAGCTATTCTGCAGAATGGTCTTTTAAAACTGAATGGACTGCAATTAAACATGGAAGTAATGTCACATTTAGATTCAGGCTTGGAAACTAAAACTACTCCCTTTTGTTGATTTGTTCATTATCAGGAAGTGATGATTAAGAAACTCAAGGTCGCCCAAGTTATTCCACAGCCATTGTCCAAAAATGAAGGATTCTAATTAAAATGCAGTGTGGCAGCCTAGAGGAATATCTATTCAAGTGAAATTACTACACCAGAAGCAAGTGCAATTAGGTAATTTCACATTTCTCCTTTCATAAGTATCACAAAATGTCTAGCCAACAGCTAATTTTGTAAATAATGTAATGCCATATTATAGTAGTATCAACTGGGGACAACTGTCCTCTAATCTGAATTTTGGTATCCATAATGTGGTTTCATGTACCAACATAATGCAAATTAATTTGACCTCATAATTACTTTTTCACCAAATTTACTCAAATTTGTTAATTTTTTCTTTAATGGAAAAGAATTGGAAAACTACAAATAGCAGTGAGTGTGATGATAAAATCTCAATGGTGGTAAAATTTAACAGATGCCATATTTGAAAAAAACATGAACTTTAAACACTTCTATTGAGTAGACTATAGGCTTTAAAATAAAACTATTCTAGATGGCCAAAAAACACATGAAAAAATATTCAAACATCACTAATTATTAGAGAAACGTAAATCAAAACTACAATGAGGTATCACCTCACACCACTCAGAATGGCTATCAACACAACATCTACAAATAATAAATACTGGAGACGGTGTGCATGGTACATTCTCACTGTTGGTGGGAATGTAAATTGGTACAGTCACTATGGAGAATAGTATGAAGATTCTTTAAAAAGCTAAAAATAGAACTACTATGGGACCCAGAATCCCCCTGCTGGGCATATGCCCAGTGAAAATCAAAATTCAAAAAGACACATGCACCCCAGCGTTCACTGCAGTACTATGTACAATGGCCAAAATGTGGAAATAACCTAAACGTCCATCAATGGAGGGATGGATAAAGATGTGGGACATATATACAATGGAATATTACTCGGCCATAAAAGGGAGCAAAATTGGCTCATTTGTAGAGATATGAATGGATCTAGAGACTGTCAGAAAGTAAGTAAGTCAGAAAGAGAAAAACAAATATATATTAACACATATATACGGAATATCAAAATATTGGTATAGATGATCTTATTTACAAAGCAGAAATAGGGACACAGATATAGAGAATATATGGATACTAAAAGGTAAAGGGGGGAATGGGATGAATTGGGAGATTGATATTGATATATATATATGTATATACTACTGATACTGTGTATAAAACAGGTAACTAATGAGAACCTACTGTATAGCTCAGGGAAATCTATTCAGTGTTCTGTGATGACCTAAATGGGAAGGAAGTCCAAAAAAGAGGGGATATATGTACATGTGTAGCTGATTTACTTTGCTGTACAATAGAAACTAACGTAACATTGTAAAGCAACTATACTCCAATAAAAATTAAAAATAAAACTATAGCTCATTATTATTTTAAAAATTAATAGTGGAAAACAATTTTTTAAAGTTATGTATTAGAATTTTTTACAATTTATGTATAGTTGTATAGTTGATTTACAGTGTTGGGTTAGTTTCTGGTGTACAGAACAGTGATTTAGTTATACATATATGTACACATTGTTTTTCATATTCTTTTCCATTTATGGTTATTATAGGATACTGAATATACTTTGTGCTACACAAAAGAACATTATTGTTTATTTTATATATAGTAGTTTGTATCTGCTAATCCTGTAGTTTATCTCTTCTCCATCCCTTTTCCCCTTTGGTAACAGTAAGCTTGTTTTCTATGTCTATGTGAGCCTGATTCTGTTTCATAAAATAAGTTAATTTGTGTCATATTTTAGATTTCACATGTAAGTGATACTTTATGGTATTTGTCTTTATCTTTCTCACTTAGTTCACTTAGTATGATAATCTTTAGGTCTATCCATGTTACTGAAAATGGCATTATTTCATTCTGTTTTATGGCTCTTCCATTATGTATATATACTGCATCTTCTTTATCCATTTATCTGTCAGTAGACATTTAGGTTACTTTCATGTCTTGGCTATTGCAAATAGTGCTGCTATAAACACTGGGGTGCATCTCTTTTTTTGAATAATAGTTTTCCCCAGGTATATGCCCAGGATTTCTGGATAATATGGCAACTCTTATTTTCTAAGGAACCTCCATACTGTTTTTCATAGAGGCTGCACCAATTTACATTCCCACCAACAGTGTAGGAGTTTCTCCACATCTTCTCCATCACTTTTTAATGATGGCATGGTGTGAGGTGATATCTCATAGTACTTTTAACTTGCGTTTCTCAAATATTTGGCAATGTTGAGATCTTTGCATATATATGCATGTTGGTCACCTGTATGTCTTCTTTGGAGAAATGTCTATTTAGGTCTTCTGCTTATTTTTCAGTTGGGTTGTTTGGGTTTTTTTTATTGAGTTGTATGAGATATTTGTATATTTTGGAAATTAAGCCCTGGTCATTCACATCATTTGCAAATATTTTCTCCCAGTCTATAAGTTGTCTTTTTGTTTTGTTTATGGTTTCCTTTGCTCTGCAAAAGTTTATAAGTTTAATTAGGTCCCATTTGTTTATTTTTGCTTTTATTTCTATTGCTTTGGGAGACTGACCTAAAAGTAATTGGTATGATTTGTGTCAGAGAATGTTTTGCCCATGTTCTCTTCTAGGATTTTTAGGGTGTCATGTTTTATATTTAAGTCTTTAAGCCATTTTGATTTTATTTTTGTATGCAGTGTGAGAGTGTGTTCTAACTTCATTCATTTACACATGGCTGTCCAGCTTTCCCAGCACATCTGCTGAAGAGATTGTCTTTTCTCTTTTTTTTGCTTGCTTTGTCAAAGGTTAATTAACCATAGGTGTGTGAGTTTCTTTCTGAGCTCTCTATTCTGTTCCATTGATCCATATGTCTGTCTTCAAGACAATAACACACAGTTTTGATTATTGTAGCTTTGTATTATTGTCTGAAAACTGGGAGGATTATGTCTCCAGCTTTGTTCTTTTTCCCTCAGGATTGCTTTGGCAATTCTGGGTTGTTTATGATTCCATACAAATTTTAGGATTATTTGTTCTAGTTCTGTGAAAAATCTCATGGGTAATTTGATAGAGATCACATTAAATCTGTAGATTCCTTTGGGTAGTACGGCCATTTTACAATATTATCTCGGTGAAAGAACGATATTTATAGATAACCAATTCTACTGGAAGAAGTCTTAATTTTCCTTTATAATAACAGTATCCCAATCTTGATTTTTTTTCCCAGTAAACCAAAGTTGCTGATATGACAGGAAAAGAACCCACGTTTATTAAAAGAAAACAAAAAACTGCTACAATAGCAGGCTATTGAGGTGGTTTGATTGAAATAATAGTTCCAATGAGATTTAGTATGGTGTATGTTATCATATTCCATGGTAAAGCTCTGTGCCATCTCTTAAATGTAAACCTTGTGAATTCAGAGTTCTGTAAAGAAATTACTTTCCCTGTTTCATTCACTGTGGGCATCTCAATTCACATACTGATGGAACAGTAGTGGTCCTTAAATTTGGGGGGATTACGGACTCTTCCAAGAAACAAGTAAAAACTTTAAACCTTCTCCCCAGGAAAATACTTAATCACATATCTACACAAAATTTAATATGAGATTTTAACTAGCCATGGCTATTAAGTGAAAGTTACTCAGTTGTGTCTGACTCTTTGCAACCCCATGGACTATGGAGTTCTCCAGGCCAGAATACTGGAATGGGTAGCCTTTCCCTTCTCCAGGGGATCTTCCCAACCCAGGGATTGAACCCAGATCTCCCACATTGCAGGAGGATTCTTTACCATCTGAGACACAAGGGAACCCCATAGCTATTAAACGGGGTCTGCAGATTTCAAGTTAACAACTGCTGGTGTATTAGTTAATAATAATGTGTTACAGTGGTTCTTTAACTTGAGACTTTATGAACAGAATAAAAAGATGTCACTGAGAATAAAAAATAATTTATGGAAGAAAAGAATACGAAGTTAACTCCCAACACAATAATTATTTACAACAAGTAGATATAAGTAGAATTATTTAATAAGTAAATTGTTTATGACAATTGGGTCTTGTTCTGATGGGTGGTGCTCAATAACTCTTTAATCCAATTTTCTGTTGATGGGCAGGGCTTCCTGTTGTTTGACCTGAGGCCAAACTATGGTGGAGGTAATGAAAATAATGGCAACCTCCTTCAAAAGGTCCTTCAAAAGGGCACTAAGTGCCCCTGATCCTGCAGCAGGCCACCATCAACCCACACCTCTGCCGGAGACTCCTGGACGGTTACGTGCAAGTCTGGGTCAGTCTCTTGTGGGGTCACTGCCTCTTTCTCCTGAGTCCTGGTGTGCAGAAGGTTTTGTTTGTGCCCTCAAAGAGTCTGTCTCCTCAGTCCTGTGTAAGCCCTGGTGGCTCTATGGTAGGGTTAATGGCGACCTCTTTCAAAAGGGCTTATGTCATACCCAGGTCTACTGCACCCAGAGCCTCTGCCCCTGCGGCAGGCCACTGCTGACCCATACCTCTGCAGGAGACACTCAAACACTCAAAGGCAGGTCTGGCTCAGTCTCTGTGGGGTTTCCTGGTGTGTACAAGGTTTTGTTTGAGCCCTCTGAGTGTCTCTGGTGGGTATGGGTTTTGATTCTAAATGAGATTTCGCCCTACCTACCATCTTGCTGGGGCTTCTCCTTTGTCCTTGAACATGGAGTATCTTTTTTGGCAGGATCCAATGCTCTGCTGTCCATGGTTGTTCTGCAGCGAGTTGTAATTTTGGATTTCTTGCAGGAGATGAATGCATGTCCTTCTACTCTGTCACATTATTAAATGTTTCATAGCCACAATGGTGTGATCACAAACCTAGAGCCAGACACCCTGGAATGTGAAGTAAAGTGGGCCTTAGGGAGTATCACTATGAATAAAGCCAGTGGAGGTGATGGAATTCCAGTTGAGCTATTTGAAATCCTAAAAGATGTTGCTGTGAAAGTGCTGTACTCAATATGCCAGCAGATATGGAAAACTCAGCAGTGACCACAGGACTGGAAAAGGTCAATTTTCATTCCAGTCACAAAGAAAGGCAATGCCAAAGAATGTTCAAACTACTGCACAATTGCACTCATCTCACATGCTAACAAAGTAATGCATAACATTCTCTAAGCCAGACTTCAACAGTATGTGAACTGTGAACTTCCAGATGTTCAAACTGGATTTAGAAAAGGCAGAGGAACCAGAGATCAAATTGCCAACATCTGTTGGATCATAGAAAAAGCAAGAGAGTTCCAGAAAAAAATCTGCTTCTGCTTTATTGACTATGCCAAAGTCTTTGTGTGGATCACAACCAACTGTGGAAAATTCTTATAGACAGGAATACCAGACCACCTGACCTGCCTCCTGAGAAATCTGTATACAGGTCAGGAAGCAACAGTTAGAACTGGATATGGAACAACAGACTGGTTCCAAATTGGGAATGGAGTATGTCAAGGCTATATATTGTCACCGTGCTTATTTAACTTATATGCAGAGTACATCATGTGAAATGCTGGACTGGATGCAGCGCAAGCTAGAATTAAGATTGCCGGGAGAAATATCAATAACCTCAGATATGCAGATGACACCACCCTTATGGCAGGAAGCGAAGAAAAACTAAAGAGCCTCTTGATGAAAGTGAAAGAGGAGACTGAAAATGTTGGCTTAAAGCTCAACATTTAGAAAACTAAGATCATGGCATCCAGTCCCATCACTACATAGAAAATAGATGGGGAAACAATGGAAACAGTGAGAAACTTTATTTTGGGGGGCTCCAAAATCACTGCAGATGGTGACTGTAGCCATGATATTAAAGGACGCTTGCTCCTTGGAACAAAAGCTATGACAAATCTAGAGAGCATATTAAAAAGTAGAGACATTACCTTGCCAACAAAGTTCTGTCTAGTCAAAGGTATGGTTTTTCCAGTAGTCATGTGGATGTGAGAGTTGGACTATAAAGAAAGCTGAGCACAGAAGAATTGATGCTTTTCAACTGTTATTGGAGAAAACTCTTGAGAGTCCCTGGGACTGCAAGGAGATCAAACCAGTCCATTCTAAAGGAAATCAGTCCTATATATTCATTGGAAGGACTGATGCTGAAACTCCAATACTTTGGTCACCTGATGCAAAGAACTGACTCGTTTGAAAAGACACTGAGGCTGGGAAAGACTGAAGGTGGGAGGAGAAGGGGATGACAGAGGATGAGATGGTTAGATGGCATCACCAACTCAATGGACATGAGTTTGAGTAAGCTCTGGACTTTGGTGATGGACAGAGAAGCCTGGCATGCTGCAGTCCATGGGGTCGCAAAGAGTTGGACATTACTGAACGATTGAACTGAACTGATTTACATAAGTATAATTGTATTGGGCTTTCCTTGTGAATATTTTACACCATAATTGCCATAATTGTATGGTGTGAAAGTGAAAGTGTTAGTTGCTCAGTTTTGTTCCACTCTTTGCAGCTCCATGGACTGCAGCCACCAGGCTCCTCTGTCCATGTTCTTCTCCAAGCAAGAATACTGGAGTGGGTACTCATGCCTTCCTCCAGGGCATCTTCCTGACCCAGGGTTCAAATCTGGGTCCCCTGCCTTGAAGGTAGATTCTTTACTGTTTGAGCCAACAGGGAAGCCCCCAATTGTATGGTGGGGGTGATATTAATTTCTAAAAATTTTCTGGTCTGGCTCAGATATCTTTAGCTGCTGTATTAAGTTTTGGCTTAACCTTTAATGTGGGGCACGTACTAATCTTCTTGCACGTTGTCTGTCAGGGCATCATTTCCTCTTGACATAGTTTTTCTTATAATAGTAAGCCTGCTTCTATAGGTTTAATTATTTAAAGTTCACCCTACGTACAGAATTAGATGCGATTGATTTTGTTAAATTTTTCTGCTTGATAATATGATCAACAAAATGCTTTATTTATTTATTTTTTCCCATCTTTTCCCCCCCTTCTAGTCAAATCAGGGTTTTTCCCTGCAAATGGGGTCATCACCTCTCTGCTTTGGGCCTGTATGTGACCCATTTAGGCACCTCCACACTATGCCTATTCTGAAAAGATGAGAGGGTGATTTTACAGTTACTGGTAGTTGGTTCCAAGCTGAGACTGACTTACACAATGAAGGAAAGATGGATTCTGTTAAATTTCCCTCCCTGTAACAGCCATTTCACTGCTAAAACCATATGGGCTTTTCAGCTCACTAAAGTTAGAAAATCTTAAGCTGTGTGAGTGAGGGAACCCTCTTGTGTACTACTGCAGCCACAATTCCTGGAGGAATATTTGTCACATGTTAATAACCAAAATATCATTGCTTTAAATTTTTACTAATTGTATTTAAACAAATTTTGTCAAAATTCAGAGAAAGATTAGCATTTAGTTCTTTAATACAAATCAAAGTATAATTTTTAGTTTTTTATTTGGTTAAGCCTGATAAAATCTTAAGGTTTAAAAAACACTTTATTAAAATATGTTGGAGACTTCTGGTAGACTGATTTTCAAAAGTTGAGCCCTACCAGTGTGATAAAGTAGAAAAATTGAAGGAAAAATAAAGATTGAAAAATTGATTTGAAAAAAAGAATCTGAGAGGCTATGATCCCAGAGAGAAAGATTAGAGAGATGATTTGGCAAAATATTTGGCAATTTTAATATGACAGCCGAGAGGTTGAGAAGGCAAGCAGAATTCTGGAAGGCTGATGAGACTGAGGGCACAGAAGATTGCAGTTCAGGGCTAACCAAAAATGAGGAACCCTGCTAAACACTCCAGACATTCAGCTGGACTCTTGAAGGGGCTATACCCCATGATTAAGGGAGAAATAGAAATTGATAGCCCCTATCAAAGGATGGAGCTCAGCTTTAAATAGGATCAGTCCTTGTTTGAAAAGTTAATAACTCCTCTTCAAATACCTGCCAGAATAAAAGTAAATCCTTATTGAAGGACAATAAATTATCACTAAAAATTTTCATATACAACACCCTGTAATTAATCATGTACAGGCATTTAAAGGAAGTACTACCTAGCAGTATACAAAACATAATCTTGTCAGCACACAATATTGGGCACATTGAATATCTGTATGAGAAAAATGTCTCTGTCATCTATAAATATCAATTCCAGATGGATTACTAGTTTGAATATGAAAGTAAAATGTTAAAGCTTCTAGGATATAACACAGGAGGATAACTTTATGATCTTGAGGCGGCAAAGATTTCTTGAAAAGGACATCAAAAACACTATATGTGAAAAAACAACCATGTTAAAATTAATAATTTTTTTCATCAGAGACACATTAAAAAAGTTAAATAGCAACCTACATAATAGGAGAAGCTATTTGCAGTACATAAGGACACACATGTAGAATATATTTAATATAATGAATTCCCATATATCAGTAAGAAAAAGACAATGCAATTTTTAAAATTGGCCAGAAAATTAAAGAGGGATTACGTAAGAGAGAATATTCAAGTTGCCAGTAAACACAAAAAATGATACTCAACTGCATCAATTCATCAGTAAATTAAGTCAATGAGCAATGTTACACACCTACCGGAATAGCTGAAACTTAAGCAAAGGGCTCATACAATGATGTTGAGTAACAGGTATTCATATACTGATGGTGGAGCCGTGCATTGCTGCACACACGGGAAAATGGTATAGTGCTATCTACTAAAGCTGAGCATGTGCATATTCCATCACGCAGCTCTTCTAGCAATTCCAGTATATGTAAGCGTGCTCTTGAAGCATTGTTCATAATACCTTAATGCTAAGGACAGCCCAAATATCCTTAAACATTAGAATAGATAGATTATAATATATTCATTCAATGGGAACTTTACAGCAATGAAAATAAAAACCATTGCCTGGAGGAATCTCTTGATCATAACATGGAGTCAAAGAGTTCAGCTACATGCACATACAAAATACAATGCATGATGGTAGTAATACAAAACTCAAAAACAAAACTAATCTACTGTGATAGAAGTCAGAGTGATGGATACCTTAGTAGTGTTCTCTTTCTAGCTCTAATTGGTGGTTTCTCGGATGTGTTCAGTTTATTCATCAATTTGTTCACTTATGCTTCTTCTGTATGTATGTGAGCTACATATATTCCTACAGAGGAATACACACACACACGCACACACACATATAATACCCAGGGTTCATTTTTATTCAAGGCAATTCTTTTAGTATTCTAGTTCCTAGTGCTCAGAATAATAGTCCTTCAACTTCATTCAAACCAACAGAATTTGGAAATGATCCAAAACACCTGGGTCAGTTACTTTTATTAATTTTGTTACAGAAACAGCTATACTTGTAATCTGCACTATTTGTATTCATTTCTTTATTTTCACCTCAGCACTGAAAGACCCAACAGATCACTCAGTGGGAGGCAGAGCTTCATTTTCTCAATTACAGGAATCATAGCTCAATGGGATGGCTCTCAAATGGCAGGTTCAGAAATTCCTTTGTGATAGGATATAACTTATCATTAAGCATGCCATCATGCCTCATGCTGAATGGTCCTGTGGGTGGCACAATTCCTGTTATCACCAACTCAGTTCGGGGATTCCTTTCATAGAGGGCCCAGCAATACCTGGCACAAACTAAATAGCACTTTGAAAGGCTGGATAAACGACCTTTGGATATTGCCCAACAGAGGATTTCTGCATTTCATTGTGGAGATCAGAGTTTCAATTCACTAATACAATGTTAAAGGAACTTTGATGCACTTTGTTTTCATTTATAGGGGAAAAGAGGAGGACAGAACTAAAGAAGAGAAGTGAAATCCCAAGTATTCCACCACCGGTACCACTTTCATGATGTAACAGCTTAGAGCTCTGAACTTTATCCATAAATTGTAGCTGGGCAAAACTTCAGCCTTGAAATGAGCGCTTTACATATTTCAAAGCAATTTTACAGCTCCTTTTAACTTTATTATTTCTGATTTTCTTTCTCCCTGAATAAACTCCGAGTTTATCAGTTTGGGTAAAAGGGAATGCTTTCCCTCATAGAAAGCAAGCTGTACGGAACATTTCAGCATTTTGAGATTTCAATTCTACTTGAAGACATTTGCAATCCAAAATTCATTATAATTGCCTACAAAACAGGAAAGCCGCTGTGTCTCAATTAATTTGGTTCAATGAAAGAACAAGTTTCACTTGTTCATTTATTTCCATCTACTTCCCTTCTCTACCTCCCCCCTAGCCCAGTTTTCCAGGCTGAGATTTGATATGTAGAAATATCCATAAATCTATCAGCCACAGGGGAAATGTGTCATCTTTTCACAAGGTTTGCTACGGTGGATCTATGAAAACCCGCTTAAGTAACTTCTCTCTGGGAGGTAAATTAATCAGACACGGAAAAGGCAAAGAACTAGTTACAACGCCCCCACTTTCAATCCATTCCAAGATCCAACTGCATATCTTCCATAAAAAGATCCTTTTAAAAAACCTCCACATTTTAGAACATTTATGCCCCTCTAGCCATCTGCTCCAACTTTCTTCGTAACATTTTACTTTATGATCTCCAAAACACATATTACCCATTTTCTGAATGGGCTTGTGCATACTCATCGCTGTCAATTTCATCTAGCTCCCAAGTTCTATTTGTAATTCACAAGGGCACGCGATGTGCCCATCATTTGAAACTGCATCAGCGGTTCAATTCTTAGGCTTAACCTTCCGCTGAGCGTCTTTATTACTCAGCTCCTCAAGAATATGGCTGAGGAGTGGGTATGCTGGTTCATCTGCAGTCTGTTACACTAATGAGTTTCCAGGCAGTATTTTATCAAAGCAATGTGTCAGAGCCTTTCTATTATTGCTTCTTGTTTTGATGGGTTAGTGCTCGTTATTAAAGGCGAACACACATTTTTTTCCCTCTCCTTGACAGGCAAGTTGAGGGCTTTCTGTAATAGGTGCCAGAAAAGGAACATCTGGTGTACATTTAACGATGTATTGTTGCATTGTTAACTTAAAGCTGTTACACGCCTTGATAAACACATAATGGGCCTCAAGAAATTAAGAGAAAATTAAAATGTAAATGTTTACCCAGACCATATTTCCCTTTTCTTTTCATCAAGTCATCTATACCTGCACCTTATATGTAAGTAAAAGAAAAGGTTAATGCAAAAATTCTCTTCTAACTCTCTATGGGTCATGTTGCCAGAAACTAAAAGAATTTTATATCCCCCTTATCCAGACTGGAGATATTGCTGAGGCCAAAATGGCGCCATGGTGGTCATGCTGAGTGACTTGGGTGCTGTCTGTGTTTTCTGAAAATAAGGTAGACCATTTAGAAAATCTGCTTCTCCTGGACCCATATGGGGTTAAGTATACTGTAAATATGTCAAAAATATTTTCATCAGGTGACCAGAATTTAGCTCCAAATCTTGCTCATTTATACAGGTGCTGGTTAAAATGCACTAGCATCTTTTAGGTAACTTACTGGAAAAGTGCACTATGTAACAGCTGTTCCTACAGGGAAAATGCACAGGTCTGAGGACAGAAAGTACATTTTGAGGCCATCACCAATGATTGGGTCTTTTTCTTAAAACATTAAGCCTGTGCACTGTTCAAAAGTGGACCTCTTCCCCTCCCTGAAGAAAGGTTGGGATGGAATCCTGCAAATGCATTGAAATAGTCAGAGATGTAAAAGGTGGAAGGGATGCAGGGAAAGAGGGAGGAAGGGAGATGTAAAGAAGGAGACGAAGAAAAAGAAAAGCAAGGACAAAGAATTTTTAAAAGCTACAATTCACAGCATTGTTACAAAATGAAACACTACTACCTTGTCTTAATAAAACCTATAACAAGAAGATTTGAGCAGTTTTTGAATGAAAACAATATCCTCTCTGAAACGGTTACAATATGTTGTATGAACTGAACTTTGATTCACAGCTATTTAATCTGATGTAAACTGCCTTATATGGCTATTTTATATTTCCAGTTTTTAAAGATATTTTGGGTCTATAAAATAGTTTGACAGTGTTTTTTTTTTCCTACTTTTCAATTATCTCTTTAAAGTTTTTTATTATCTAAGAATGCATTTTGAAGAAGCTCAGTAGTTGGACGTATGAGTGCTGCCTTTTTGTGATGTTATGTCGTGCAAAGCAAACAGGAAAGTTTAGAAAGGATTTTAAGGTTTTGTTTTTGTTTTTTTAAGTAACCAAACTGAGATAAAACAACAAAACCAGTTTGCAGACATAGACACAGCTAGAGTCACTGGCAGGACTATGGCAAGCTTTTTACAGGAACTAAGAACAAATAAAATGGTTTCTCTAGTTTGATCTTTGAGAATCTGTTCAGCTAACACCAGAAAATGGCTAAAACAGCTTAATGATTTTCTTTATTCTGCTTCCATCTATCCTGAAAGATGCTCATACATCTTCTGGCCACTCACTATATTATAAACAAACAAAATTGGATGCTCAGGTTATTTACATCCAGGCAACGCAACAAAAACCTTTTTATATTCTGGGTCTTCCTCTCCTATTATTTCACTGAAAAAGTATCTCACATTTAAAGCTCTTCTTGGTAAAGATAATACAGTTTTTTTTTTTCCTTCTATAAAAGTTTCTGAAAATATGACTCTGACCAGTTCCCCTGAATGTAATTTTTAAAATGGCCCAAGATTTCAGGGACTTCATTGAAATGAACTCAAGATAGCCCCCTGAAGGGGGCAAAAGGAAAGAGGGACTAAATCTAGTGACTGAGTGTGAAACCAATTTTCAAAGAATTTAAAAATCCTTCAGCGTGCTCCCAAGAGAACCTAACCCTTAATTACCTTATTTCAGGTAGCAGGTAGAGAAATTCCTGTGGGTAAAAAGACTTCTCATGCATTCCTAAGATGATGGAAAGAAAAATGGCCAAGGCACTGACAATTCTTGGAGAGAAATGCATTATTTTGTACTCTTTGGAAAAATCCCATATTTTATAGCACAGACACTATTAATATTCAAGAAATGGAAAAGCTAGAGGTGACATTAAGAAAGCTAGTGAATATGCTGCTGTCAAGAATTCTTTCTTTGAAATAGTCTTTGATTTTTATACTTCAGAAGTCCTGATGGGGAAAGGAAAAGAAAACAAAAAAATATGTACATATGTATATAAAGACTTATGTATTTATTTATACATACAATATAAACTTATAGGAGAGAGTTCCTTTTGAACTTAGAGGGAGAGAGTAGAAATTACATGTCTTTCCTAATATTAAGAAAATGCTTATCTCTTTAGAGTAATATGAAATGGCAGGGTGTTCTAGAGAGGAACTGTTTCTTCAGTGGTTTCACTGTAAGATTTACAGCAAACTTTTTTTGTTTGTTTTCTATCTGGTGTAATGTATGTGCTGTTATAATAGTGGATTTTTCCCTTTTCAGGGGTCCTTAACCTCCAGGATCTAATGCTTGATGAAGCTGATGTAATAATCACAGAAATAAAATGCACAGTAAATGTAACACACTTGAATTATCCCGAAACCATCCCTGCCCTCAAGTCCATGCAAAAATTGTCTTCCATGAAACCAGTCCCTGGTACCAAAGAGGCTGGGGAATCACTGATTCTCGTTCACACAATAATGATTAAATAAAATGGGCAGAAACCATCCAGAGGAGAAAAGAAACAAAAGGAAACAGAAACAGCCAGAATGGAAAGTGAAATCGTGTTGCATCATCACCGAGTCACTCACATGGTCCTAGGGCACAGTATAGACATTCTGCAGATATCTAAGGACTGACTGTATATCTAGCCTTGAGGATCTGCCACGGTAGAGATTTATGAAGGGGGAAGGAGCAGAAAATCGAACACCAAACACACCACATTCTGCACAAACTCACAGTGACACTTTCACCCATTGCTTCCCTGACCCTTCTTTCCTTAACTTCATCTCAAGTCTATTCCAGATTATTAAACTCTGATGCACTAAATTGATTATGACGTATGTACTATTTTCTTATTCTTATTTTCCTCTTTGTTAACTTTGTGTGTTAGTCACTCAATTGTGTCTGACTCTTTGAGATCCCATGGACTGTAGCCCACCAGGCTCCTCTGTCCATGGAATTCTCCAGGCAAGAACACTGGAGTGGGTTGCCTTTTCCTTCTCTAGGGGATCTTCCTGACTGAGGGATCAAACTCAGGTCTCCTGCATTGTAGGCAGATTCTTTACCATCTGAGCTATAGGGAAGTCTCCCAACAAGAAGTCTTAACTTACTTTACCTTTGTTCTAATATCATTATTGCTGTCTACACATCTTTGTATGCTTTCTAAATCCCCTTTGAAACAAAGGAGGTTATAAATAAAAAACAATTACACTAAGTTAATTGCTGATCTTTGAAAAATTGATTAGTGTTACAGACTGTGAGAAAAAGGGAGGAAAAAAAAACTTTCTTTTAGCATGTAGATAGACTCATAAAAATCTTAATATCTTAATTTCCAATGGGCACTGCCTTTTCTTATTTATTATCTTCATGGATCAATATTAAATTATATATTGAAGCTTAAACTCCAGATTATTCTTAGTTTCAGATATTTGTAAGAATGTATACAGTTTGGAGGGAGTAGAGATGCACATGTATCACCATCCATGGAAGAGGCCGAGTGTTATCAACATACCAGACTGAAGGCAGATGGGGGGTCCTGTCCATGAAGTTGCTTTGGTTAAAGCACATTCTTATAGAGACATAGATAGCATATGTGCAAGGGATTATTTTAAAATGAGGACAAAAATACTACAAAGCATGAAATATCTTCTTTGGATGGTGCGCCAAGTTAGGCAAAGGGAACCCAACAAGAATAAAAATAATATTGACTTTTTATTTAATAATATGCTATACATACTGTAGGCAGCTATATATAATGACTGTTATCAATGTTATGGCTCCAATCAATATTTAAAGACAGCAGCATCACTTGGCAGGTACAGACATACAAAACCAATGCTTTCTAAAAGTTAAATACTTAAGGCTACTGCAGTATTCCTTTTATTTTTTTATGACTGCTTTCACTATGTCAAGGTTGAAGCTATGACATATTTCTTTAGCTTGTTGGCTAATGCAAGGTGTTATGTACAGTAAATTATTGCTACTGTCACACAACAGGAAGTGTTAAGTGTTTAGAAACAAAAAGTGTACCTTAAAAAGTTCCCAAGTCCTAGTTCTATACAAATTCTAATATAAAGAATTTGAAAGACTTCATAAAAACCTTTTTATTTAGCTAATTTATTATTTTGTAAACAATTTATAAGTAAGGAACATAACAAGAGGAATAAAAGTCAATTTTCTGGATCATCCAATGGGGAAAAATAATAAAACTTTAGTCCAATATTACTTTCTCATCAATAAGCTATTAATGCAATTGCTTAATTATTTTCTGTACTTGAATTATTTACAACTGTCTTCCTAAAAGTTTTCTCCCTTTTCTCAACTTGGAATATCTTGCTTAAAATAGTGACTTCTTACATTACATGATTTTCCTTGTTAAGTCCAAGGGTTTCTCATTGTAATTATTATAATTACATGTGAGTGATGTGCTCTGCTTTGGTGGTTTCCTTCAGAACAAGAACGTCTAATTCCTCACTCTAGCCACATGGCTAATCTCCTTTGATCCATGACAGTGTACAGATCAGGTCACAAGAAAGAGATGATGCTTAATAATTTGTGTCAAGAGCTAAGTGAGTTTGTTCCCGTTGGCTTCTGTATTATGCATCTCTTTAATTTAATCTTTTGTGAATTGCCTTTAATACAATACATATATTCATTTCCGCTGTTTATGCTTCGACTAAGTTGCTTAAAACTTATAACAGTTAATTTCTTCCAAGCCCCTTGAACATGTCATTCTATTTTCATAAAAATACTTTCTTCAAGCTTAAATGTAACCATGAAAGTTAATCTTTTGGTAAGCTGTCATTAAAGGTTTGTTGCTTTACTTTGTTTTTGTTTTGAGGCCAACCTTCCTTTGCCTTCCATAAAAGCTTTTTTTTATAATTTGGTAGCTGCAATGGAAAGAGATTAGGAAAGGGCCTCAAGAGGACTATCCAAAACAGGAAAGGTTAGGGTCAGACACTCAGGCTGTCAGGACCTGAGTGCAGCAAGACAAAGTGCCCACTGGTCTAGGAATGTGCTTGGTCACTTCATTTGCGTCCAGTTCCTTGCAACCCCATGTACTGTAGCCTGCTAGGCTCCTCTGTCCATGGAATTTTCCAGGCAAGAATACTGGAGTGGGTTGCCATTTCCTACTATAGGGGATCTTCCCAACCCAGGGATGGAACCCGCATATCCTGAGTCTTCTGCAAGGCAGGCGATTTCTTTATTGCTGAACCACCTGGAAAGATCAGGATAGGAATAGCAAGAATTTATTATCAGAAAAAAAAAATCTGAGATTAAACCAGGGATGAAATAGTAGAGGAAAGCAACTGTTGTAGCCGTGCCAGGAACAGGGTCCACAACCTGTGCTAAGTAATGATGGGGTAGCACATCAAGGCAAGTCAAAATGGCAAGTAACTGGTAGAGACCCCAAAAGCCAGGTGCTTGGCTGTAAGGAGGCCCAGTGATAGAGCTCCTCATTGAAAAGCACTGAAACAGACTGGTTCAAGGTGTAGGGGAAGTTCTGACTGGGGCGGGGGGTGGGGGGAGGGGTGCTCCTTCAGAAGTGGCCTGAATATTCATTGGAAGGACTGATGCTGAAGCTTATCATTGGAAGCCACCTGATGCGAAGAACTGACTCATTGGAAAAGACCCTGATGCTGGGAAAGATTGAAGGCAGGAGGAGAAGGGGACAACAGAGGATGAGATGATTGGATGGCATCACCGACTCATGGACAAGAGTTTGAGCAAACTCTAGGAGCTGGTGATGGACAGGGAAGCCTGGCATCCATGGGGTCTCAAAGAATTGGACACGACTGAGTGACTGAACTGAACCAGTCAGTATGCAGCTTCAGGAGCAGAGGTCCATAGTTAGCAGAAACTTCATACCTCTTTGGGCCTGATTCCTTTCTCTTGCTCTTCCTTGATAGTGTCTTACATCTCTAATAGTCCACATTATTTTTTATTTTTATTTTTTGGCTTGTGCAGGAGCATGTTGGTCTGCAGGATGTTTAATAATTGGCTTTCCAGGTTAAAAAAAAAAAAAAACATTGTATTTGCCTTCTTTTGTGGTATAAATTCCTAGTATGAAAAATTTCAAACTACCAACATGACATCACTAGACACAGACTTGAGGGAAAAGGTACAGAAACAAAGTATCATGTAATATTTCTATCAAACATGTGCAGTAGGCACAAATAACCTCAAGAGCATGTGAAAGTGAAAATCGCCCAGTCATATCCAACTCTTTGTGACCCCATGGACTATACAGTCCATGGAATTCTCCAGGCAGAATACTGGAGTGGGTAGCCTTTCCCTTCTCCAGGGGATCTTCCCAACCAGGGATTGAACCCAGATCTCCCACACTGCAGGCGGATTCTTTACCATCTGAGCCACAAGGGAAGCCCAAGAATCCTGGAGTGGGTAGCCTATCCTTTCTCCAAGGGATCTTCCCAACCCAGGAATCAAACCAGGGTCTCCTGCATGGCAGGTGGACTCTTTACCAACTGAGCTATGAGGGAAGCCCCTTGAGAGCATAGATGATAGTAAAAATGTAGCCAAATAATTAGAAAGGAATGAGTTTATGAATTTATTACTTTGTTTTTAATATAATTTTCTTAATTTTAAGTTTATACAATGTATTTAAAAATAACAGCTATGTTTAGCAACAGGCTTGCAAAATTCCTGACAACTTAACTATGGGCTCTCACGTGCCAGTAGGAGCTGGCTCTGGCTTCCCATAAACTTCCCTCCCTAGTTTGTCTGCCTTCTCTTCCCTCTTGACCCTAGGTGATGCCTTTAGGAGGGATAATGTCTTCTCTTACAGCCTGCTCTCCCTGTTTCCATTCTCTTCTGTGATTGGGTTACAAGTAGACAGTCAGAGCTAGGATTCCTCACTGTTCATCTATTTGCTGTGGGGAAATCCAGGGCATCTTGGTGTTTGCCCTTTAGGTTGATGGTTAAGTTGGGAAGAGCATGGATAGCATCAAGAAGTACAAAACTCTGAATGAGAAGGGAGGTCTCAAAGGTTGACTGGCTAATTTCTATGAAAAAGTCCAGATCGTTACAAAACAAAGAACTTGTAGTGAAAGTCGAGTTTGCCAGCTTGCTGGTTCATTTCTCCTAATTACAGCCCCTTCTGCTTATGGGGGAATCATGTAGAGCGTACGTTGTAGACTACTATGGTGATGGGGATGAGTTAACTGGGGGGAAATGGAATAGACGTGGAGAGGGAATTAGTCTAAAGAAAACACTCTAAATAACTTACTAGTTTGAACCAGGCTCTATACCAGTGCTGACCCACTTGCGTTCTCTGTGATGATGGAAGTGCTCTGCGTCTTTGTTATCCAATGTGGTAGCCAAAGAATGAAGATGGCCAAACTGTTTTCAGTCAGAGAGAGCATCAGGGTTGGCTTCTGTGCCTGAAGCTAAGTTTGAACTATCCTAGGTTTACCACTATTGCTAATTGCAGGGTTTTGTTACAAGGTATTCCAATCTATTTACTCTGGTCAATTCTCTTTTTTTCAGCTTTATTGGGGGTATAATTAACAATTGAGGTATTTAAAGAACATATTTAATGCACATCATGGTGATCTGATATGCATATATCACTGGTCAATCCTTGACTTATACAAGATCCTAAACACTAAAATTACCTCCTAGAAAACGCCAGAATTAGGGATACATTTTAATTGGCCTTGACTATGCCCCCTGTACCCTTCATGGATCACAGCCTTTTCATGGCAAAGGGGCTTGCATAACTCAGTATCAGCAAACTCAGATATGCAGATGATACTACTCTAATGACAAAAAGTGAAGAGAAACTAAAGAGTCTCTTGATGAGGGTGAAAGAGGAGAGTGAAAATGCTGGCTTAAAACTCAACATTCAAAACCAAAGATCAGGGCATCTGGTCTCATCACTTCATGGCAAATAGATGGGGGAACAATGGAAGCAGTGACAGATTTTGCTTTCTTGGGCTTCAAAGTCACTGTGGATGGCGACTGCAGCCATGAAATTAAAAAACGTTTGCTCCTTGGAAGGAAAACTATGACAAATCTAGGCAGTGTATTCAAAAGCAGAGACATCACTTTGCCAACAAAGGTCCATGTAGTCAAAACTATGGTTTCCCCAGTAGTCATGTATGGAAATAAGAGTTAGACCATAAAGAAGGCTTAGTGTCAAAGAATTGATGCTTTTAAACTGTGGTGTTGGAGAACACTGTTGAGAGTCCCTTAGACAGCAAAGAGATCAAACCAGTCAATCCTAAAGGAAATCACTGGAAGGACTGATGCTGAAGCTGAAGCTGCAATACTTTGACCACCTGATGTGAAGAGTCAACTCTTTGGAAAAGTCTGTGATGCTAGGAAAGATTGAAGGCAAAAGGAGAAGAGGGCAGCAGAGGATGAGATGGTTAGATAACATCACTGCCTTAATTGACATGAATCTGAGCAAACTCGGGGAGATAGTGAAGGACAGGGAAGCCTGGTGTGCTGCAGTCCATGGGGTCAGAAAGATTGGACATGACTTAGTGACTAAACAACAACAACAATGCCCACTGAAAACCATAAAATTAAAACTGCAGCATTAACAGTCCATCACTGATCTGAGGGATACTCTTTAATATTTCCTTGGAGCTATGATCAGATAGTTCCACAGACTACTTCAGTATTCAGGGCCAGAGTACAGATGTGGGCCAACAGATCAATAAAAAGGCTCTGGAGTCAGGCTGGCTATGGCATGAATTATTCCTCTGCCACTTATTACTTGTGAACCTTGGGCAGGTTACATACTCTGTTTCCTCACTACTCATATTGGAAAAATGTCTGCCTCATTGGTTGCTGTGAGAAGAAAACAAAATGATGTATCCAAGTGCCTGATCTTTAGTGAGTCAATGTTTAATAATTTAAATATTTAAATAAGTGCCTGAGATTTAATTACTTAAATATTAATACTCTTTAACTATGAAAAGTAAAGGTAATAAAATATATGGTTAGTATGGAACAAATTATATGACTTCTAGAAAGTTGATTTTACAATTGATTTATGAAATCTTTCCAGTTAAAACTCAGGGGTAAAACCCAGGTACAGTGTTAACCCTAAAAGGCTTGGGGTGATCTTTTCCTACTGCTCACCTTCACCTCTGCCCAGAGCCTGCCCCAGCTGCCTTCAGTGCACAGCGTTTGCACTCACTGGGGAGATTTTATACGTGCTGTTCCTGTCCTTTTCCTTTATCCCTTACCTTGGCCCCACTCTCTCTCACTCTGCAGTGTGACACTAACTCCTCTGACCCTCCAGGCCTGGTCAGCTCCTTTGGCCATGGGCTCTCACTGACCTCTGCTCTTTCTCTTTCGCATCAGTTTCTCAGTGTGTATTTTATGCATTTATTTGTGTCATTATTTAGATATGCCCATTTTGCTCACCAGGCTATGAATCCATGAGATAGGCACAGAAGCGTTATCTGATTAGCTACTATACTAACTAATAAAACAATTCATTTGTGGCTTATTTTTTTCATGGTGTAACATTGCCTTGTTTTTTTTTTTTTGTCAAATGAACTTCATAACTGTTGGCCATAAAATAAATGAGTATAAGTATATTTTGTGATCTGGAGTTTGTTTTGGGACTTAGAACTCACTCAATACACAAGCCTGCTTCATCTTCGCTTGAAACGTTAACCATGTGGCAGCTGCTTAGAAGACCACTAAGCAATAGTTTTAGCAATGTGACAGAGTCCAGCGGCCACCCCAAACCACAGGAGGCATTTCCTGCAGGCAGTGTAGACTGAAGTAATTACCCTAGCTGGAATTCGGTCGTGACATTGAAACAACACATCTCACCCTAAGAAAGTCTACAGAATTATTTTTCCAGTGTAGCCATTGGCTTGATTTTTAGATACCTTTTCTTTATGAAACCCATTATATTTGCTTTGCTTCGATATTTCTTCCTATGGTTGAACAAAGAAAAATTAAGGGCAACAATAAAAGCAAATTCTGAAACACTAAATATGTTTATAGTGTAGAAAATCATGACAAAGCTCAGATAATTCACTGCTTTGCATTTGCAATGTGCACATGAGTGAGCCACATGATGTTTAGATTTTTCTCGGTTCTTTCTCAATAATGGGTCAGATAAATCACTGTCTGATTGCCTGTTACATTCTTGAGATTGCATTGGGAATGACTGGCAGTAAAAGCCCCCAATTCAGACTCACTTGTGTGCAAATAATAAACATTGCTTACCATTTTTATATTTATGTCAATGATTATAAAATAGTCAACGGCTAAAAGGTACTTAGAGAAAAGCAGCATTTTTCCTACAGAAAGAAATATTTGACCAAAAATTTTCTCTGTTTCCACTTGATTATGCTACTCCACAGCAAGGCAATAATGGGAGATCTGCAACAATCCCCAGGCCACTTACAGCTTTGCTATCAATTATAAAATAAAGCTAGGGAACATAAAAATGCTGAATATTAAAGGAAAACAATACCTTTGTTTGGTTCAAATACTATATTTCTAACGGCATATTTCAGAATCTCTAGATTGACCCAGTTTGCTGCACAGATTTTTTATCTGTGCTTAATTTCCTCCTTCTTTATTTATATAATATTGGTGATTACCCTCATTCACATCACTTAGGAAGCCTTTACTCGTTCATTCTCTCATTTGATTTAGTACTGTGTTTAAAAAAAAAAAATGAGAAAAACTATTTCCAAGATGTGAAATCATTTGTCTAATGTTTGGTTAAATGGCCAAACATAGCCTGAACTCAAACCTCATTACTCCAAATCCAAATCTATACTTTTAGCAAGGATAACGCTATTTGGCAAACTAAAGCCTCAGGGTATGACTTTCTGGATCAGGTTTCCAAATTTATGTATTTATGCATTGACTGACTAATTTATGAATTGATTTTCCTGGTCATTTACCCATTGGCCCATCAGTTTTTGTAGGAATGGTATCCCATATTCTGTGGGGTATTTGGTCTTTTGTATGCATGCTGTTTTACTAAGCTCCACAAAGAAAAGAAAGAGGAGATAGTATTAACCCCAGAAGAACTTACACAGTTATGAAGCAACTATTACACAGGTGTGTGGGACTGAAAAGAGAAGGCTTCTAGTAAATAATAAAACTTTAGTTGGGACTTGAAGGGAATGATGGCTTCATTACCAGGGAGAAAGCAGAAGGGCATCCCAGGTGGTGGAGACCACATGAAGCGTCTCTAGGAAACATTTTAATGGCTGTAGTGAGTAATTAATGTGGTTATTTCCTATTATGTCTGCACACTTTGCATTTTAAATGATAATTTATCATCATAAGTAGAGTCTGATTCTCAAGAGTGTTAGTTAAAAATTATTCCATAAAGGTTTTATTAATTAAAAATTATCAACCTTCAGTATAATATGATCTTAAAATCTTTTAGGGTCTCTTGGGGTAAATCCAAACACTGCAAACCAAACACCATTATGTAGGTTCAATTTTAGTGAGACTCTGCATGAGGGCAGTGAACTGTCAGAAGAGGGTTTTACTTCTGAGGATTTTCAGAGGCAGAAATGTGGCTGTTGTTACCCTGCTAAAAATCATCATTTCCTGGGTGACACAGAAGGATACTCATGGCCCTTTGCATGTGGGTTTCAACCTCATGGTTTCTTGTGAGCAGATCTGATAATATTCTGGGCAGGTCAATGCCCATATGCGGCAGGGACAGAAACAGCAAGGGCCCCTGTGTCGGGCTGGACACATGGAGGGGCAGTGTGAGGTTCTGTCTCCTATGTGGGCTAGACGTGTTTGAGGAAGCAGGGAATGGGTTTCTGTTAATGCCTGCTGCCAACTCATTGCTTGTACGTCCATGGTGGGTGTTCATGGCAGCCCTCCAAGGACCCAGAGCATAGAGACGTTCAAAGCGAAACCCAAAGGTGAATCTTCTCAGGGTACACCTTGGGGAAGTGGCAGCCTAAATGGGGAGAGATGAATATCCCTAGGAATTAGGGTGGCTGGTGATGGGGGAGACTGTAGAAGTAGGGAAAAGGCAAGTCATTTTCTAGGGTTTGGGGAAGGGGAAGATGGCCTGACACCCCACCTTTGAATGAGGGTGGGGTGGGAGAATGGTGACAATGCCAGACCCAAGATGGCTATCCAGCCAACACGAGCTCCTTCAGCAACTCTCTCTTGGGCCTGGAGTTGAGGCTACTGGCTCCAGTGTTGTGGAGGGAGAGTCTGGGGGAATGGAAGGTTGCTGTGACCTCAGATGACATGGGAGTGGCCACCAGCCTGAAAGACCAAGAGAGTAGTTGAAAGTGTTAGTCATCAGTCATGTCTCTCTGTGACCCCATGGACTGTAGCCCACCAGGCTCCTCTGTCCATGGAATTCTCCAGGCAAGAATACCGGAGTGGGTTGCCATTTCCTTCTCTGGGAGACGATCTTCCTGACCCAGGGATCGAACCTGGGTCTCCTGCATTGCAGGCAGATTTTTTACCATCTGAACCCCTGGGGAAATCCCAGAGAGTAGGTGGAAGTCAGCAAAGGAAGGTGGTTTTTTTCAATCAGTCTCATCACATCCTTACTTCTAGCCTAATTTCTGATTACACCTTGGGCTACCCCCTGGGCCAGTGATTTGGTCGTCTTTCAACCTAAAATTTATTCAGCATTTGTTCAAAATTTATTTAGTTAAGGAGGAGAGGAAGTGATTTTTTTAATTAATAAAAGTAGTATATGCAGGTAACAAAGAACTGATGGGCCTTTAGTTACCTCTATTTTCACTCACTTGAATTTCCCTTCTGTAGTTTTTCCATCATACACACATGGGTAGTGTTTGGCATCCACACCTTGTAACAATAGTAGAAATATACATGGATTTGGGTACTAAGACTCATTACTAGTGAACAGCAATATTTAGTTTCTGCTTTTTAATTGACTCTGACAGCTGACATCAGAGGCTGTTGGGTAGCCAGGGTTGAGTTGGTGACCTGCTCCAAATACAGACATTGTCCTGTGCACATAGAAAAATTATCTAACAGAAGTTGGAATGTTGTGGTGAGGATTTTTATTTAGATTTCCACAATTTACCCACGGATTCTCTCTTCTTCTCTAGGAACAGGACCAAATTAGGTTGTGGGTTAAGAAGCTTTGTGTGAGAACATGTCAGATTTACTCCTGTGATGATCCGTCTCTTTTCCATTGTGGGTAATGGAACGCTATCCAATGCTATCCAGGCAGCTTCTCAGCAACCCTCTCCTTGATTCAGGTCTGTGGATGGGAGCCTTCTGTGGCTGGTGTGGCCCATGAAACCAACTGTTCCCAGAGATGTGGAAAGAGAACATTGGCAGGAGATTTCGACAGAGAAAGGTTTGTGTGTGTGTGAGTGTGTGTGTGTATGTGTGTGTGTGGAAGAGCTAAAAGTGGATGAAAGCAGGGTGACAGAGAAAGAACAGGATAAAAATCAAGTCCCCACTGTCAGCATCCTTCTCTTCCTGCCATCACTAACAGGGAGATCAGTACCTGACCCTCCTTATTTCCACGAGGCGAACAGGATCAGTAGGAGTATCTTGATGTCTTATCAGTCTCCTCTTTCCCCTCATTGAAGGCTACTGGTTTGCTACAGCATCACTGATCTAGGTTTCTACATCCTCGGCAAGATTATTTTACTGCTGCTGATCTGCCTAAGAATGTAAATGAGTAAATTTAAATATCATGTTCTCAACAATTTTATGTTTTGTTCTAAGCTCAAAATAAAGCTACCCAGGTGTTCTTTTATAAATAGGACTGCATGAATATAAACAAACCTTTGCATTATTCATTGCAACAAAGGAATCGGAGTTCCTTCACTACATATAACTAACTTTAACACTTTTTAAAAGTAATAAACTACTGAAGGTAATTAGCACATCACTAAACATTTTCTTAAACAGATGTATCAAATTTGACTTGGAAACCATTTTGTTGGTTCAGAACAATTATCTGAAACCCACTAAAAGTTATCTATCATCGGTTTGAGACCATGATGACTTAATATTACCATAAATTATTTTTAATTCAAGCCTTTGGCAAACAATTTAAATGAGATTTGCAATGTAACAGTGCTAATCTTGTGGCTGAAATATTAAAACTTCACGCATGAGAGATTTATCCTTTTAATAAGATCGATCATACTGGACATCACTCCCCCTCTCCAATTAAAACCCACTTAATTCACAAACAATTTATTAAAAAATCTGCTTACTCCAAATGCGCATTAATATAATAGGTTTTCTGCTCCATTTAAGGTGGACAACAACTGGCCATACCTAAACTCAAGCTCTTCTTGTCCTGTCAACAATTCTTTATAAGAGAAGTCAACACTTTAAGTCTAAAACGAGGCTTCTAACAGTTTTATAAAATGAGTTTACTAAAGAGCATGCAGTAATGAACAGTTTAACTCAGTGGGAATTTCCAGCATTAAATGCACACATACACACAGCTGAGAGTCTATTTGGTCATTTAGTCACTGTTTTTGATTTTTGTTGTTGTTGCTGTTATTTATTTATTTACTTACTTTTTTATGCCATGCAACGTGTAGGATCTTAGTTCCCCATCCAGGGATTGAACACTTTGCATTGGAAGTGTGGAATCTTAATCACTTAATGGCCAGGGAAACTCCACTCATTTGTTTATTAACACTACCTTGGGGCAGAGGTCTCTGTTGGAGAAACACCTTTAAGTAACTCCTCTTGGATCAGACATGTAAGGCAAGTGGTACTGCTCTGGGGAAGACGGTAATAGGAAATCTGTTAGCCTGACGGAGGCCCTGTTTGCCCACCCTTTTTGGTTGTGGAAATCAAATACTCAGGAGGTGGGAATAGGGGACATTGCAAGGGAGCCAAGGGATCTCCTTGGAAGAGAGGGATTGCAATTCTGATGCCTTCTGTTCTGAGGTTCAGTGTTTCTCTGGCAAGGAAGTGGCCCTGACAGAGATCAACAATCAAGAGAAAATCCCAGAAAGTTGAAAAAGGAAATTGACCCTAAGGATGAGAGCATCTGAACAAAGGATTGGTACTTGACACATTTTCTAGTAAGGGTTAGAGATCTCAGGCAGTCAGTCAGTTCAGTCGCTCAGTCGTGTCCGACTCTTTGTGACCCCATGGACTGCAACACGACAGGCTTCCCTGTCCATCACCAACTTCCGGCGTTTATTCAAACTCATGTCCATTGAGTCAGTGATCCCATCCAACCATCTCATCCTCTGAGGTCCCCTTCCCCTTGTGCCTTTAATCATTCCCAGCATCAGGGTCTTTTCAAATGACTCAGTTCTTTGCATCAGGTGACCAAAGTATTGGAGCTTCAGCTTTAGCATCAATCCTTCCAATGAACACCCAGGATTGATCTCCTTTAGAATGGACTGGTTGGATCTCCTTGCAGTCCAAGGGACTCTCAAGAGTCTTCTCCAACACCACAGTTCAGAAGCATCAATTCTTCGGTGATCAGTTTTCTTCACAGTCCAACTCTCACATTCATACATGACCACTGGATAAACAATAGCCTTGATTAGACGGACCTTTGTTGCCAAAGTAATGTCTCTGCTTTTTAATATACTATCTAGGTTGGTCATAACTTTCCTTCCAAGGAGTAAGCGTCTTTTAATTTCATGGCTTCAATCAGCATCGGCAGTGATCTTGGAGCCCACAAAAATAAAGTTTGACACTGCTTCCACTGTTTCCCCATCTATTTCCCATGAAGTGATGGGACCAGATGCCATGATCTTAGTTTTCTGAATGTAGAGCTTTAAGCCAACCTTTTCACTCTGCTCTTTCACTTTCATCAAGAGGCCCTTTAGTTCTTCTTCACTTTCTGCCATAAGCGTGGTGTCATCTGCATATCTGAGGTTATTGATATTTCTCCTGGCAATCTCGATTCCAGCTTGTGCTTCTTCCAGCCCAGCATTTCTCATGATGTACTCTGTATATAAGTTAAATAAGCAGGGTGACAATATACAACCTTGACGTATTCCTTTTCCTATTTGGAACCAGTCTGTTGTTCCATGTCCAGTTCTAACTGTTGCTTCCTGAACTGCACACAGGTTTCTCAAGAGGCAGGCCAGGTGGTCTGTTATTCCAATCTCCTTCAGAATTTTCCACAGTTTATTGTGATCCACACAGTCATAGGCTTTGGCATAGTCAATAAAGCAGAAATAGATGTTTTTTCTGAAACTTGCTTTTTTGATGATCCAGCAGATGTTGGCAATTTGATCTCTGGTTCCTCTGCCTTTTCTAAAACCTGCTTGAACATCTGGAAGTTCACGGTTCATGTATTGCGGAAGCCTGGCTTGGAGAATTTTGAGCATTACTTTGCTAGCCTGTGAGATGAGTGCAATTGTGTGGTAGTTTGAGCATTCTTTTGCGTTGCCTTTCTTTGGGATTGGAATGAAAACTGACCTTTTCCAGTCCTGTGGCCACTGCTGAGTTTTCCAAATTGCTGACATATTGAGTGCGGCACTTTCACAGCATCATCCTTTAGTATTTGAAATAGCTCAAGTGGATTCCAGTACCTCCTCTAGCTTTGCTTATAGTGATGGTTCCTAAGGCCCACTTGACTTCACATTCTAGGATGTCTGGCTCTAGGTGAGTGATCACACCATCGTGATTATCTGCATCATGAAGATCTTTTTTGTATAGTCCTTCTGTGTATTCTTGCCACCTCTTCTTAACGTCTTCTGCTTCTGTTAGGTCCATACTGTTTCTGTCCTTTATTGTGCCCATCTTTGCATGAAATGTTCCCTTGGTATCGCTAATTTTCTTGAGGAGATCTCTAGTCTTTCCCACTCTATTGTTTTCCCCTGTTTCTTTGCACTGATCACTGAGGAAGGCTTTCTTATCTCTTCTTGCTATTCTTTGGAACTCTGCATTCAAATGGGTATATCTTTCATTTTCTCCTTTGCCTTTCACTTCTCTTCTTTTCACAACTATTTGTAAGATAGCACAATCACAGAAACTAGCCAGTCTAATCACATGGACCACAGCCTTGTCTAACTCAATGAAACTATGAGCCATGCTGTGTAGGGCCACCCAAAATGGACTGGTCATGGTGGAGAATTCTGACAAATGTGGTCCTTGGAGAAGGCAATGGCAAACCACTTCAGTATTCTTGACTTGAGGACCCCATGAACAGTATGAAAGGCAATAAATAGGACACTGAAAGATGAACTCTCCTGGTTGGTAGATGCCCAATGTGCTACTGGAGATCAGTGGAGAAATAACTCCAGAAAGAATGAAGAGGTGGAGCCAAAGAAAAACAATGCCCAGTTGTAGATGTGACTGGTGATGGAAGTAAAGTCCGATGCTGTAAACAGCAATACTGCAAAGGAACCTGGAATGTTAGGTCCATGAATCAAGGCAAATTGGAAGTGATCAAACAGGAGATGGCAAGATTGAACGTCCACATTTTAGGAATCAGTGAACTAAAATGGACTGGAATGGGTGAATTGAACTCAGATGACCATTGTATTTAATACTGTGGGCAAGAATCCCTTAGAAGAAATGAAGTAGCCATTACAGTAAAAAAAAAGTGTCCGAAATGCAGTACTTGGATGCAGTCTCAAAACTGACAGAATGATCTGTTTGTTTCCAAGGCAAACCATTCAATATCACAGTAATTCAAGTCTATGCCCTGATCAGCAATGCTGAAGATGCTAAAGTTGAATGGTTCTATGAAGACCTACAGGACCTTCTAGAAGAAACACCCCCAAAATATGTCCTTTTCATAATAGGGGACTGGAATGCAAAAGTAAGAATTCAAGAAATACCTGGAGTAACAGGCAAATTTGGCCTTGGAGTACAGAATGAAGCAGGGCAAAGGCTAATCGCGTTTTGGCAAGAGAACGCACTGGTCATAGCAAACCCCCTCTTTCAACAACACAACAGAAGCCTCTACACATTGATATCACCAGATGGTCAATACCAAAATCAGATTGATTATATTCTTTTCAGCCAAAGATGGAGAAGCTCTATACAGTCAGCAAAAACAGGACGGGGATCTGACTGTGGCTCAGATCATGAACTCCTTATTGCCAAATTCAGACTTAAACTGAAGAAAGTAGGGAAAACCACTAGACCATTCGGATATGACCTAAATCAAACCCATTATGATTATACAGTGGAAGTGACAAATAGATTCAAGGGGTTAGATATGATAGACAGAGTGCCTGAAGAACTATGGACGGAGGTTCCTGACATTGAATAGGAGGCAGGGATGAAGACCATCCCCAAGAAAAAGAAATGCAAAAAGGCAAGATGGTTGTCTGAGGAGGCCTTACAAACAGCTGTGAAAACAAGAGAAGCGAAAGGCAGAGGAGAAAAGGAAAGATATGCCCATTTGAATGCAGTATTGGAAACCTAGGGCTGGGAAAATATAGCTCTGTGTTTGTGTGTGTGTCTGTGTGTGTGTTTGAGTGAGAAATGGTGGTAAATTTGGTTAGGGCTGTGTTTTAACTAAGAAATCACAAACTTGGTCTCAGGAGCATGATGACATAAGGTGACTGAGGCAGAATGTAATGTTGGTAAAGAGATCTCCTTTTGCTGCATCTTCTACCCTGAAAACTACAGTCCTGGACTGCCAGTCTACACTGCATAGCAGTGTACACATCAGCATTCTGGAACTGTTCAGAATGCCTGGTTTTCTCCATAATATGTTTGGGCATTGTTGTTCTGTTGCTAAGTCATTTCTAACTCTTTGTGACCCTCATGAATTGTAGCACACAAGGTTCTTCTGTCTGCCAATATCTATGGGAGTTCACTCAAATTGAGTTGGTGGTATTATCTAACCATCACATTCTCTGCCTTCCCCTTCTCCTTTTGCTTTCAATCTATCCCAGCAACTAGCTGGCTAACCCTGTTTCCACAGGCCACATCTTACAAAACTGGTGGTTCAGTACCAGTTGCATAACTGTTCTCTTCAAAAACAAAAGAAGACACGTCTTCTCCATATAATCAAGTCTGCTATGGATGTTCGGGTCACAGAACTGTATCCATTATCCTACAAGCTACCAGTAGCCAGGGCTCTATCCAGCAACTGCAGATAGCTGAAAAAGAAACTGGATAAAGCATGGATTTGTGCTTTCCTCAGGAACAAATCATTTCATTCATCCACTTCAAATCCTTCAATACATTTCTTAAGAAGCTGTCTGGTTTGAAAAAAATGTATAAAAATCAAAGAGAGAAAAGTAAAAAATATTTTGCCAACATGAAGCTCAAAAGAAAAGAAAATTTAAATATAGTTTGAGCATCCTCACGCAAGTGTAGCTTATTTTCAGTGAGTTTGAGGACTAACACAATCGAGTTATGAGTGGTAGAAAAACTGTGATGTGAAGAATTTTAAATATGTTTAAATATGGTGGTAGAGCAAGAATGAAATAAATATCTTACACTGAATTTGAACAAAAAAGTCTGCAATTTTTATTAATAGAAAATATTTTGTCCAACAAGCCCATTAAGTGAATATTGAACAAATACATGAAAAATAACTGTTTAAGGGGGTGCATCAAGTCACTAGCCCATTCAGGCTGCCCATGTGTCCTGATTCACCCTGGGAATACCCAGAAGAAAATCTGGGCTGTCTTGCCAAGTGACACTGCTCTGAGGTCCTAGCACTACTTCAGTCCAAAGATGACACAATGTTTATTTTAAAACAAAGCAAACTGCAGATGACACATAACCATGGCTCCCTCCTCTCCAGCATTTTCTCCTCATTACCCCATGTCTGAGCATCCTTCTCACAACTAGGAACTTTAGCTAATCACTGTCTCAATTTACCAAGCACCTCCCCACATGCATAACATTCCAAATACAGCTTAAAATTATGAAAGTGAAAGCCACTCAGTCATGTCTGACTCTTTGTGACCCCATGGACTATAGTCCATGGAATTCTCCAGGCAAGAACACTGGAGTGGGTAGCCTATCCTTTTCCAGCAGATCTCCCCGACCCAGGAATCAAACTGGGGTCTTATGCATTGCAGATAGATTCTACTGAATAGCTCATTTCAGCTGGGCTACCAGGGAAGCCTGTTCATAATTATACTAGACAAATATTTGCTATCGTCATTAAAGTATCACTGTGTGTTAAGGGCAAGAGGTATGCCTAACTTGGTTTCATACAGAGTTTTCCCTAATTCTTTGGAAGAGTGAGTTATTGATTAATTGATTAGATGATTCATTCATTCATTCAATATTTACCAAAGACCTACTCTGTGGCAGGTATTGTTCTAGGTAATGTAAATATAGCAGTGAACAGAAAGACAAAATTCTCATCCTCATAGAGCTTACTTTCTGATGAGGAGACTGGAGACAGACAATAAACAAATAAAAAAGGAAATTGTTGTGCACTCTAAAGTGAAGAAGAAGTAGCTAGAGGCGTTGAATAGGGAGAACTGGATTGTGTGTGAGTGTCTGTGTATGTGCATGTTATAATTTTAAGAACAGGGGGTTGGGGAAAGCTTCTCTAACAAAGCAAGATTTAAACAAGCACTTGGAAGAGGTGGAGAGTGAGCACCAGGGGCACCGAGGGGAAGAACTTCCAGGCAGAGGGAACTGTGAATACAAAGGTCCAGAGGTGGGAGTGGACCAGGGTGCCCAGGATGGAAGCAGGGAGAACAGTCAGGAGGCCAGAACATTGATCTAGATGAGACATGACAGTGGCTGGGGTGGGGTGGACAGCAGGCGTGAGGAGGAATGGTCAAGTTCTGGAAATACTCTGAAGATGGAGCCTGGAGGATTTACAGTTAATTGGCTTGGATTCGGAAGATAAGAGGAAGACGGGCTCCGTGCAGGACAGCTAATCCGAGCTGTCCGTGATCCTAGCCCACTGTGCTTCCCTGGCCTCTGTTCCCCACCTCCTCCATACTATCTATGTATGCTCTTTCCTCACTGAATCACCTGAGAGCTAGTCTTTCTCTTGGGCTTAGCTTTCTCTTATTTATACAATTCTGAGTCACGTACTTCAGAGGCTTACTCCAGACTCCCACTATTACAGAGAAGGGACAGCTTGGATAGCGATGAGGTAGGATCCTTAAGAAAGGCAGTGACTTGTAAGATTCTTGGAGGAGTATGCTGTAGGTCTTTGGGTCCACTGAGATAGATTTAGATGTTTTAGCAGAACCTCCATGCAGATTCCCTGGACAGGAGGGAAACAAAAATCGATCTCCCCAGGTTTGTGAGGAGACCTGGCTACAAGGCTTTGCTTTCCTGACAGTTCAGTTCAGTTCAGTTCAGTCGCTCAGTCGTGTCCGACTCTCCGCGACCCCATGAATCACAGGACGCCAGGCCTCCCTGTCCATCACCAACTCCCGGAGTACACTCAAACTCATGTCCACAGAGTCGGTGATGCCATCCAGCCATCTCATTCTCTGTCGTCCCCTTCTCCTCCCGCCCCCGACCTTTCCCAGCATCAGCCTCAAAATCTTCTGGGGTCTATTGAAAAGGACTGTATGACATTCTCAGATAGACCAGGGAGAGGATGCCTTTCATTATTTTTTAGTGAAGACGTCAATACTGTAAAACTAAACTTTGTTCTAAAAAAGTGGAGGAGTACGGAGGGTATGGGTAGGTCACATATGCCCTGCCCACATGCATGCCTGGCCGTACTCATTGTGTGCAGGGGCTGGACATCTCTACATGGTACACAGTGAGTCAGATCTCCATGCATTCTAGACAGACAACTGAGCTAATTGAGGAAGGTGATGTCATATGCAGGGGCATGCTGGGACTGAAACCAGTGCCTTTTGAGGAGTAGAAGTTGTATAATAAGAGGATGTCACTGTTCCTGCCTAGGGAATGGCTGAGCTGGAAATAACAGCCCAGGCACAGAATGCTCATGTTGAGCCAGACTTTGGGGGTGGGGGGGGGGGTTCAAGCACAGAAATCAAGCACAGATTCAGGAATAGAGCATGAGGAGGTAGTTCTTTCTTTCCTGTGTAATTGGGTGGCAGAGGCTCAGTTGAGCCTCAGTCACACTGTATTATAGTTCTGACTTTTAAATGAGCAGACAACTTGAGGGTAGGGAGCAGTGTTGGATTTTACTTGATCCTAGTGGCTGAAGGAGCGCTGGCACGTAGAGTGCTCAGAGAGTGCTATTGGGTGGATGGATGGATGATTGGATGGATGGATGATTGAATGAATGGATGGAAGAGTAAGTAAATGAATAAATGCAAGAGTAAATGATCACATTGTAAACAAAGGTTCCTGAAAAGGACATTGAATCACATACGCGTACATACACATTTACACACGTATCCTACCACAGACTGATTCCTTTTTTCCATTTTCATCAGATACTAATTTTTTATAAAACAAAAACCAAGCTTTAATTTTATTTCCTGCAGTTTTTTATTTTAAAATCTAATTTGCTTTATGAAATAAATTTCAAGAAAAAAAGAAATGGAGGCAAGTCCTTGCAATATAAGCCACATAAGAGACAAAGCAACAGCTACAATGTAACTACCTTATTTGAAACCCAATTTTAAAACGAGCAATAAAAATTATGACATTTATGAGACATTGGAAGCTTGAACACTGATAACATATATGATAATACTGAGAGATTATTAATGATTTCTTTTTTTCAGGTGCAATAATGATAGTATGGTTATGTTTAAGAAAAAAAGGGTCCTTACCTTTTAGAGATACATACTGAAACATTTATGGATGAAATGTTATGATAGCTGGGACTTGATTCAAATTACTACAGCAGGGGCAAGGTGGTTGGGAATGCAGATATGGGGAGATTGGTTACATTTTGATGGTCATCAAGGTTGGGCAATGGGCACATGGAGATTCCCTGGGCTACTCTATTTTTGTATATGTTTGAAATTATCCTTGATAAAGAATAATAAAAAACTAAAGTGGATATTAAGATCTGGAAAACTGGTAAAGCAGACACCATGGTGTTTTAAGTTAACCATATTAGGCATACTTCTAAATTCTTCATTCATCTAATCTATTGCTATTGTGTATGCATATTCACAGGCAATAGATGCCTTGGTGAAGAAGGCATTTGTTTTTGTCTTAAAATTCACTGAAATAAACCATTCAAACATTCTCTTTCTTGATTGTCATATAAATCACTTTATATAGGACATCTTAAGACTCATGCCTTGTGCTTTAAAAGAACTCTGTGTTACTTGCTAACCTTAGCATAAATCCTCTTGATATGTTTAACTAAGATTTACTAAAATAAAACCTGAAGTGTATTTCTTCTGACAAAGGTATGTGCTTATAGCCCTATCATTTGTTCAGATTTCTCCTGAGGGTTTTGCCACATTTACTCTGCTTGGTAGTATTTACATTGCAACTGAAAAGACTTCAGGACACCTATTTCACAGACATTAATTCCTGCATGGTCTGGCATAACTAACTGCCTGCAGAATTCTGACACCATGCTCAGATATATGTCTAATTACACTTTTGAACTAAATGAAATGAATATAATCCTGTCCTCAGATCATAGGCTAGATATTTTAAATTTTTAATTGGCTATTATTTTTCCAAGTAAGCTTACTGCAGTTCGAGTTTGAATTAAATTGGAAAGCATGTGTGAACAAAATTCTTGTATTTCTTGTTTGAAGTCTATTGTTGCATGAATTTCTAATAATAGACTAGCAATTATATTTGTAGATATTCATATTTCATACACAAATATCTATATATTTATGTAAACATATTGTGTTAAAATCCCTTTGCAGTGTAGAACTGAACAGGATGCACAAATTCAGAAGCCCTACTGCTGTTGATTTATTTCAGAGGTCACGGCTTGATTTTCAGTGTATATAAATCTCTGTTATAATTCTCTTCCAACAGAATTCTAGTATTATTTCTGTGAAGAAATAGTATTCATGGTGGGATTTAAAATTCAAATGCTGACAGGGATCAGGTAGGTAATATAAATAAGTGAAACCAGGTAGGTGGAATATATAGGTGGCTACCTGAAGAAGGACATGACAACCCACTCCAGTATTCTTGCCTGGAGAATCCCATGGACAGAGGAGCCTGGCAGGCTACAGGCCATGGGGTTGCAACAGAGTTAGACACAACTTAGAAGAGTGTCCAGTGTTGCTTTTTGAGTGACTGAACAAGAATAACCTGGAGGTACCTGCTCTGTCTGAAGAGGGTAGCACTCTTAGCTCTAGTTGGCTGCACCTTTGGGCATAATGTTTCTAGATATCCCAGTTTTTCCCCAAGAGAGGGCATGTGTGTGCTGTGCTTAGTCACTTTGTTGTGTCCGACTCTTTGTGACCCCATGGACTGTGGCCAGCCACAGAGGCCAGGCTCCTCTGTCCTTGGAGTTCTCCAGGCAAGAATACTGGAGTGGGTTGCCATGACCTCCTCCAAGAGATCTTCCCAACCCAGGGAATGAACCCAGGTCTCGAACCCAGGCCTCCCACATCTCAGGCAGATTCTTTACCATCTGAACCATCAAGGAAGACCAAGAGAAGGCATGAGCCTAGAGTTTTATTAAATTTCCTGATTTTAAAACGTGGGCCAAAGAAATCATGCCTGCCCTTTGCATGGAGCAAACACTGACCTAGGATAAACAACACTGGAAGGGGTTTGCCCCTGATTGCTTGTGACTGTAGAATTTCTACAACTTAATTTCTCAACTGTAGTTGTTGTTCAGTTGCTAAGTTGTGTCCGACTCTTTGTGACCCCATGGACTGCAGCATGCCAGGCCTCCTTGTCCCTAACCATCTCCTGGGGTTTGTCCAAGTTCATGTTCATTGAGTCGATGTTGCCATCCAACCATCTCACCCTCTGCTGCCCTCTTCTCCTTTTCCCTTCAATTTTTCCCAGCATCAGGGTCTGCTGCACAATCTCTCAGTATATGAGTGTATTTCTTTTCACCTGGATAAGATCCTCTATTATCTCACAGGATCTTCTGTATGCTGACTGTATCTGCCCAAGAGAGACATGGGGTCACTTTGTAGCTTCAGCCTAGCAGTGTGGATTAAAAATAACGAGCAAGGTGGAGGAAAAGGACCTTTCTGTATATGAGGGTGAGAGGGTAAATTGTTTTTACAGAGAGCGTTTTGGCAGTAGGTTAAAATTGTTTTTAATGTACACATTACTCACTCAACAATTATACTTTTATAAACTTATTCTCAAGAGAAAAATCACAGATGTTAAATGACGTAGGTTTAAAATCACAGAGGTTCATCTAAGGTTGTTCATCTCATATTATTTATGGCAGAAATAATGTGAAAGGACCTCCCTGGTGACTCAGACTGTAAGGAATCTAACTGCAAAGCAGGAGACCTGGGTTCAATCCCTGGGCTGGGAAGATCCCCTAGAGGAGGGCATGGCGATCCACTTCAGTATTCTTTCCTGGAGAGTCCCATGGACAGAGGAGCCTGGTGGTCTACAGTCCACGGGGCTGCAAAGAGTTGGACACGACTAAGCAACTGACACTTTCAATAATGTGAAAACACCAAAATGTCTAATGATAGCAAACTGGTTAAGTAAATTATGATGCACTACATCACTTCCATAATTAGATAAACACGAATAGCTATTATTTAAAATGAAAGAAAATGATTTGTATTCTGATGACATGGTCTAAAACATCATAAGGAAGCTTCAGGTCTAAATCACGGGATGGAGAGTTAGTTAAAGTTGTCAGTGATACATGATGCAAGGCCATAAGAGAAAACCAAGAAAGGGTAATGAGTAGGACTAATAAGTCTAAAGGAAGGCACGCCAGAAGGCAACAGTGGTCTGAGCAGAGCATCAGTCTCTAGGCTAACGTAGATAGGGCACCTATGGGACAGGACTACACTGACTTCAGCTGTTTCGAAGCTGATGCTATGTCTGTGGCTATTGCACTAGACCGTGTCACAAAAGCCAGATCTGGTCTTTTGAACTGGCAGATCTTTATTGCCTGATGCTTCAAGCTACAGAGTCTCAGAGCACCGGACTGTTTGTAATTTCAGCGACACGTTAGATTCTTGTCTCTGTACTTTAGTGTTCCTGCCCATCAGCATGGAGAGCTCCTGTCCCACCTCTCCTCCGCGGACTACTACTCATACTTCAGGTTCATGTAGGCAGTTTCTCCGCAGCCCTCAGCCCCGTGACGTTCTCTTCTCTGCCTGTGTTCGCACTCTCACATCTTTTTGTGAGGATCGGTTTGTGTTGTTGAGCTGTCTTCTCCGCGAGGGTAGGCTCTTTTTCTTGATGAGGGAGATGATGGGTTTGCCATGTGTGTTCTGCTGCAATAGTGCGCTATCCAGGACCCTATACAAGCACAGAGCTCACAGGTCATGGCCTGTGTGAATGGCAGCATGGATGTCACACTGTGACCTGAATGCACAATGTAGCCGGTGGCCCTGGGCCCCAATGGCGTTTAACTTCATGAATATATTTGTCAATTTTACATGACTGAAACTGCCTTGAGGGCCTGCTTTCTGTCTTTACAGAGAGTAAATACCCATTACCCTCCTCCTCACCCCTGAAATTCAGTGCCCAAAATATTATTTTTGCAACCTCAAGGCTTGTAGCTATTTTATGACCATATACTTTTATCATATAAACTTGAATTTCTTTAAATCTGGGGGACTAAATGCCTTCGTATTTTACTTTAGAAGAAAAGAAAGAGAAAAGGGGCCATGAGGAGAAATATGCTGTTAATTATTTCCAACAAAAAACTTTTTTACCAAAAATTTTCTTAGTATATTATCTATGGAAAATGAGGCTTCTGTGATCTTTTTCCTTTTTCTAAATAACTTGGAGATGAGTAAGTACAGTAACTCAGAAGATGACAGTGAATTTTGGGATTTATTTTGGAAATTTTGGACATTTAGGGCAAACTGGCATTTAATAAAATCAAGTTACTGCTTATCTTACAGTGAAGTCACATTTTTTTGGTATTGATTCTCAAAATAATATTATTACTATGTTTTTATAAGTGAGGAAAGTGAGGCTAAGCAAAGTTATAATGATTTGTCCAGGTCATGCATATAATAATTGGATACTTCTGACCACAAATTCTCTCCTCTTTATACCATACCCAAAAGCTTTCTTTAATTGCTTCTCTTCTTTTATTTTAAAGGCGGCAAGCATGGCTTTTTGATAGGCTTTAAATACTTTGGCCACCTCATGCGAAGAGTTGACTCACTGGAAAAGACTCTGATGCTGGGAGGGATTGGGGGCAGGAGGAGACGGGGACGACAGAAAATGAGATGGCTGGATGGCATCACCGACTCGATGGACTTGAGTTTGAGTGAACTCTGGGAGTTGGTGATGGACAGGGAGGCCTGGCATGATGTGATTCATGGGTTTGCAAAGAGTCGGACACGACTGAGCGACTGAACTGAACTGAAATCCATTTTTTAAAAACATTCACTTCTTCATCTTATCTTAAGGTTAAAGATTAAACTACAAGCCTTAAAATGAACTGTCTCTGCCAACTTGGTAATGTTTTGTTTTATTAGATATTGCTTCTTGAGTTCTAAGACATAGGTGAACAATGCTGGCATTACAGAGTTTGGTTTCTTAAATGGAAGTCATCTATTAAATAAATTAAAAACAAATGCTTCTTCAAGTTAAACAAACAGAAATGCTTCATTATCTTGGCTTAGACATGTAGATTTTCTACTAATGTTTTACTTGGGTCTTTGGAAAATTTAATCTGAAATCAACCTGGACATGATTTAATGAGAATGGATCGTTTTATCATTACTAATGCATTTTTGTTTGATTTTCTTATGGATCTGGAAGATGTAGTACTAGATATTATTGGAGAGATATAGAAAAATGCTTAAAGTCCAAAAGAGAAAATACTAAACCAGCTCCCACCCTCAGCTCTACATTTCTATCTGCTTTTTAATCCTGAAAGGTTATATCCCTGTAGGTTGTTTAGCCTTCTGGCATTTTATATTTAACACTCTGAGGGAGTTTCCTCAGTGGTTAGGAAAACATGATCACCCACACTTTCAGAAAGCCACAGCAGTTTCATGCCAGCTTTCTAAAATTAATGAAGCATCTCAGAATGTTTTGCCGTGGATACTAGTCTACAAATTTGTCATTGCTGTAATTTCCTCAAAGGGGTTTGAAAAGAAAACCATCTTCAACAGCAGAAAACATTTTTCATTATGATATATTTCAGATGTACATAAAAGCAGAGAGAACAATAAAAGGAAAACCTATGTATTCACCACAGAGGGTGAGTGATCAAACATGGAAATAAGCACAGAAGCCCTGACAATTCCCTCCCGGATCCCGTTCCATCTCCTGTCCACCTGAAGCAACTGTTGTCTAAATTTGTTGTGTTTCAGTCCATGTGTGTGTGTTTACTTTTATTACATATTGTACCTCAAATAATCAACCCAACATTTGATATTATTTTATAGGTTCTCAGTTCAGATAGGTTCTCAAATGACATGTATATGGTCTCAACACTTATATACCATTCTGCAATTTGCTTCTTGTTTTTGCTTAAAAAAAAAATTACTATATGATTGTATCTAGCTCTAGTTCCCTCATGTTTGCAATAGTATAGAATTACATTGTATGACTAGACCACAGTTTATTTGTCCATTTCCATACTGATGTACGTTTAGTTTCATTCATCTTTTTGCAATTGCCAACAAAGAACCATTGAACATTTGCTCAAAAATGTGTGGTTCCAAATGGAAAAATGCATTGAGACCTGCACTGACTCTTTTTTTCATCCTTCCCATCAGTTGTGTTGAAGTTTTGCATTTTGTTTTTTAAAAAATTGGCTACCTTCCCTGAACATATACTTCCATACACTTTCTGAACATTGATCAGAAAGTTATTTTTTGCAACTATTTAGGTCTTGTTGTGGGATACACACACACACACAATTATTTATCTATGTAAATGGGTAAAAAAAACCCACTGAAATTGTATATCTGGAAAATTTTAAAGTAGATTAGAAAATTGATTTGCAATTCTTTAAAGTATGCAGCTGAGGCATTTTAATACGTGATACACATCATATAAGCAGTAACATTTTACAACAATGAAAACATCTCTACACTTCCATTCTTAAAATGCCTTCTCATAGCAAAATTTATTTGGGCAAACAGTTATTTTTTCATTCATGATTCACACCTTTTTTAAAGGCGTGTATCTATTTCTTCATTTTAAAATATCTGCAGAGGAGCAGGGTCTCAACGACCATTTTTCCTCACAAAAAAGGCCACAGATTTTAGAACAATTATCTTTTTTGAAAGAAAAAATGCCAGCTCAGCTTTAAACTTGCCAAGTCTTTCCCCTGAACTTTCGTATAATAAAAAGATTTTATGATCATTGCTCATCTCAGTATCAAGTATAATAAAATTCTCCTTTCTCCCAGAATATAATCCATAAAATGACTTAATCAGGCACATTTAGACTAAAATTTCCTACAGTATGCTGGAGCCAGGAAAGAGTGAGAGTACCCCAACACTTGTTTGGGGGCACTTTCCTCTTGCCCCCAGAATACCTCTTAGTCTAATACACCACCTGAATGAAGCTGTCAGCATCTGCTTGTTTTACATCATTAGTAAAGCTCAGATAAAAAAAATTAGCAGAAATGAGACTTCCCTGGTGGCACAATGGATAGGAATCTGCCTGCCAATGCATGGGCCATGGTTTTAATCCATGGCCCAGGAGGATCCCACAAGTTGAAGAACAGCTAAGCCCATGCATCACGACTACTGAAGCCTGTACTCTGCAGGAAAAGAAGCCCTCACAACGAGAAGCCCCCACACTGCAATGAAGAGTAGCCCCTGCTCCCTGCAACTAGAGAAAGACCATGCAAAGTAACATACACCCAGCAAAGTCAAAATAAATAAATAAATTTTTAAAAATAAGGAGAAATGGAATTTTCGAATTCTGCCCCCAAATGGAAAACCTTGTACATTCCGCAGAGTGCACACACATCACTTTGGGGACCACTGACTAATGTGACAACTGGGGTTTGGTTAGATGGATGGAAGGGAGAAGTGAGGCTTTTCTGATGATGGCCACATGAACAGAAGCTTGGTTGGAATGGGCAGTGCAAGTGGGAAAGACAACAAAAAGATGAATCTGAGCAGTAGGGAGGGATGTCCAGGGGGAGATGAGGATGACCCAGAAAGACTGGGGTCAGACTGTGGAGCAGGTTTATGGCCAGAACTAAGGATCTTATTAAAGGCAAAATGAGAACATCTTGGGACAATGAGGGATGTGATCAAAATCTCACTTTTAAGAAATTTATCTGGCAGCAGAGTGGAAGGTCGTTTGAGGAGATGAGTTGACTCACTGGAAAAGAGTCTGATGCTGGGAGGGATTGGGGGTGGGAGGAGATGGGGACGACAGAGAATGAGATGGCTGGATGGCATCACCGACTCGATGGACATGAGTTTGAGTGAACTCCGGGAGTTGGTGATGGACAGGGAGGCCTGGTGTGCTGTGATTCATGAGGTCACAAGGAGTCGGACACGACTGAGCAACTGAACTGAACTGAACTGAAGACACAGAAGAGTTTTTAGAAGGCAATTTTGAAAGAGGTAATGTTGAGTGAGCGGACATGAAGATTGATGGAAAGGAGGAGAAAGATTTGAGAGATGTTATGGAGTAGGTCTGACAGGCTGTGCACCTGATTCTTGAAAGCTAGTGAAGCAGAGTCAGGAGGTGAAGTTCATTGAAGTGTCAAGCATTGGAGGTAGTGTCAGGGGGAGGTCTGGGCAAAGTGAGCTGAGAGACGAGTTCATTCTGGACACATAACTTTGAGCATACACACAGAGGAGTCCAGAGTGCAGACAGTGAAGTCTGCTCTGACCGGTGAAGATTTGGAATCCACTCACTGGGAGGAGATAATTGAAGCTATCAAAGGGTGTCCTGAAATCACCCACAGAGATCTCAGGGGGCTGGAGAAGAGGCTACAAGCAGAATCCTGGGGGCTGCTGATGTTTAAAATCTCAAAAGAGGGAGAGGAGCCTCCAGGGGGATCCAGGAATGGTCCAAGATACAAGACGTGGTCATTCCTGACTCTCATAGCCAAGATTTCACCCCAACTTGTCATATCCTCCTTGCCTGCTTTCTAGTTTTCACTTTGCACTTTCCTCTAAATACTATATATTTTTCTCATTTATCTTATTTTGTTGCTTTGTACTAACATTTAGCTTTGTGAGAGCACAAAGCTTTATTTTCTTTACTACCATATTTGCTGTAATAAGAACAGTACCTGGCACAAAGTGTTCAGTAAATGCTTGCCAAATGAATGGATAAATGAATTAGCAAACTTTACTATATAAAAGATACCAAGAGGCTTTTATGAGAGGTGAAATGTTCAACAGTATTTGCTACTGCTGTTTAAAGTTTGTAAAATAGTCTTTACTCCACAGAGGCTTCAAAACCATACTAGGATAAACAAACATCTCAATTAAGGATGAAGAAATGATAATAAAACAGCTCCTTTGTATTGATTACAAAATATATACAGAAGACAGTTGATATAATTTATGTTATTTTGCAATCACTGTGTTATCTTCATTTTAGATTAGAAAATGAAGAAATTAAGTAATTGGATAAAAAGCTATTAAGCAGTTGAACTGGATTTTAAGCTTAAATCCAGGGACAGGGAAGCCCAACTTTAAAGGGGTCAGGAAGATGCCCTAGGTCCCCTGGTGTCTCCTCTCCCTCATAGGCCTGTGCTCACGGACTGTGCTGACCTTGACACTCAGAAGCTGAGCCCATGATTCATTCATTCATGGATCTAGTCAAACAGGCCAGTGACAGGGAGAATGGAAATAGATGAGAGAGGGTGGTAATGGGGGCCTGATCTGGCTTGTGTGCTGAATGAGATGGAAAACTATTAAAGGGTTTTGAGCAGAGGAATTCCATGATCTGTCTTAGTTGTTTAAAGAGACACTTTGACTGCTATGTTGAGAAAAAAACTAAAAGGGAGCCAAGGTAGAGGGATGGATGCAAGTTTTGAGACTATTAAAATAATCCATGCAAGATGGGTTGGTGTTCCCTAATGACTCAGACGGTAAAGAATGTGTCTGCAATATAGGGGACTCTGGTGTGGTCCCAGAGTCAGGAAGATTCCCTGGAGAAGAAAATGGTTAACCCATTCCAGTATTATTGCCTGGAAAATTCCATGGACAGAGTTAGGCTGGTGGACTGCAGTCCATGGAGTCGCAGAGTCAGACAGGACTGTTTGACTAACGCTTTTCACTTTAAATGGGTTATAATATAGAAGGTGCTGAGATATGGTCAAATTCTTGATATGTTCATTGGAAGGACTGATGCTAAAGCTGAAACTGCAAAACTCTGGCCACCTTATGCGACGAGTTGACTCACTGGAAAAGACTCTGATGCTAGGAACGGTTGGGGGCGGGAGGAGAATGGGACGACGGAGAATGAGATGGCTGGATGGCATCACCGACTCTGTGGACATGAGTTTGAGTGTACTCCGGGAGTTGGTGATGGACAGGGAGGCCTGGCGTCCTGTGATTCATGGGGTCGCGGAGAGTTGGACACGACTGAGCGACTGAACTGAACTGAACTGAACTGAATAGGAGGATTTATTCAAATATTGGATACATAGACATAATCTGAGGGAAAGAAGCAAGTTGAGGAGGATAAGCTCTGAGGTTTCTGGCCTGAGCAATGAGAAGGGTAGAGTTGTCAGCAGCCAACATGGGGAAGGCTGCTAAATTAGAAGCAGTGTGGGGTAGATGTGAGTAGATCTGTTTTGGACATGGTAAGATTGAGGTGTCAGTTACACATCCTAAAGGAGATGCTGAGTGAGCAATTGGACACACACATCTGGAGTTCAGGGGGAAAGTATTAACATAACATGTTCGTTGTCTCTGAAGCCATGTGGTGGGTTGAAATTCCAGTTGTATTTAGAAGTAATGAATGAACTTGCTATTATTATTTAGTCTCTAAGTCCTGTCTGATTCTTTTGGAACCTCATGAACTATAGCCTGCCAGCCTCTTCCGTCCCTGGGGTTTCCTAGGCAAGGATACTGGAGTGGGTTACCATTCCCTTCTCCAGAAGATCTTGATTCAGGTATTGAACCTGTGTCTCCTGTTTGGTGGGTGGATACTTTACCACTGAGTCACCTGGGAAGCCCCAATGAATGATCTTCAATAAAAATAATATTTAATGCAAAATATTCTGGTGATCCTCATCCTTTATATAATAGAAGTTTAGAAACTACAGAAACTCAGGAAAATCATGTGAGAAAAGAGACTCATAGCTTCATTGCAGTTCTTCCCTAGCAATGAAGCACTGGCTAATCTAATCCATTCACTCAAAATAGTACAACTGTCAGGTATAGCCAATGCTGACTCTGCTCAGTGAAGGACAATATCAGTTTGCTAATGAACCATGTATGCACTGAACTGAAGCCTTGTTAATAATTCATAATAAATTACTTTATGAAAAAATATGTGATTCCTTTCAGAAGTTCATTTGAGCTAACTGAACTCATTATAGTGACTAATTCCATAAGCCTAATATTTATGAAAATACATTAGCAAATAAGAGTTTCAGTGTAACATCAGTTAATACATTTTTGTGTTTCTCTTTGCTAAACAAAAGTGGGAAAGCCTTTTTGATGCACATTTGTAGTTCTCTATGATGGTAGTGGTTTTCTGATCCCTTATACTGTGGGCCTGCCCACAGGGGAAGCCAGATAACCTGTAAAAAGGTCTTGGGCTTAGGAAAAGGGGCGGCTTTCCAGATGTCCATAAGTTAATTCCACTTTGAGACTATTATTGTGTCCTTCTGCCTAATGTCGAGTTCATTTCACATCTTGCACCTGAATGACTGCTGAGTTCATTTAATCTGTTTTTACGGGATCCTGTTGTGAAACAGGCAGCATTTTACACCTAAAGAGACCAACATTTAATCATGCCCTGAGTGGGGACTGAAACATTGCAGTGTTAGTGACAAGGACTATTAGGATTTGAAATGTGAGAAGAGGGAGGGCGATCAGCTACCCTCACCTCATCGGGGCATTTCTGCAGTCACTTGGGTGGGCGGTACACAGTCACCCCAATGCCCATCAGCATCTGCTCTAGACACATGCTATCCGCTCTGCTCTGTCTATAGAGTGCCATTTGGAGCAATTTGGAGTCCCCTTTCTCCCTTCAATCAGGCCATTTCAGACTGTCTCCATGGCACCAATTCTCTCCCTGACACTGAGTGGCAGCTAGGCCGGTGGAAGCCATGGTGAGGGTGAAACAGCTGCTTCCAGTCCTGTTTCTGTCACTCAATAAGTTGGCCTCAGGAAAGTCACTTAATTCAAGTCTCACTTTGTCCTCCATCTTCAATAAAGCTATTAGGAAGGTAAAATGAAATAAGAAAAGTGAAAATCCTTCTTGTGTGAAAAGTGAATAATATGTCTAAGCAACTTGTGATTCAAACAGAAGAATATCTGAATCAAACTTCTCAGGTTTAAAAATTAATACAATATTCCAGGCACATAAAAAGATACTATGAATGATATAGCAAACATCTGCATACCACTTATCACCCAGCTTGAAAATAAAACGATAAGTATACAGTTGAAACCGTCTGTACACTCCCCGCAGGTCAAATTCCCCTCTTCTTCTTTGCGTGACAGTAACTATAATTGTGAATTGATAGTTTATCCAGTCATTACATATTAAAAAATATATATATAATCACATATATGTGTGTGTGCTAAGTTGCTCAGTTGTGTCCTCCTACTCGTTGCGACCCCATGGACTGTAGCCTGCCAGGCTACTTTGTGGGATTCGCCAAGCAAGAATACTGGAGTGGGTTGCCATGCCCTCTTCCAGGGGATCTTCCCAACCTAGGTATCAAACCCATGTCTCAGTCTCCTGCAATGGCAGGCAGGTTCTTTACCACTAGCACCACCTGGGAAGCCCAATTACATATATAAGTACCTCTAGAGAGTCAGCAAAAATAAGACTGGGAGCTGACTGTGGCTCAGATCATGAACTCCTTATTGCCAAATTCAGACTTAAATTGAAGAAAGTAGGGAAAACCACTAGACCTAAATCAAATTCCTTACAATTATACAGTGAGAGTAACAAATAGATTCAAGCAATTAGATCTGATAGACAGTTCCTGAAGAACTATGGATGGAGGTTCGTGACATTATACAGGAGGCGGGGATCAAGACCATCCCCAAGGAAAAGAAATGCAAAAAAGGTAAATGGGTGTCTGAGGAGGCCTTACAAATAGCTGTGAAAAGAGGAGAAGTGTAAGGAAAAGGAGAAAAGGAAAGATATAAGCATCTGAATGCAGAGTTCCAAAGAATAGCAAGGAGAGATAAGAAAGCCTTCCTCAGTGATCAATGCAAAGAAATAGAGGAAAACAATAGAATGGGAAAGACTAGGATTTCTTCAAGAAAATCAGGTACCAAGGGAACATTTCATGCAAAGATGGGCACAATAAAACACAGAAATTGTATGGACCGAAACTCCAATACTTTGGCCACCTCATGCGAAGAGTTGACTCACTGGAAAAGACTCTGATGCTGGGAAGGATTGGGGGTGGGAGGAGAAGGGGACGACAGAGAATGAGATGGCTGGATGGCATCACCGACTCGATGGACATGAGTTTAAGTGAACTCCGGGAGTTGGTGATGGACAGGGAAGCCTGGCGTGCTGTGATTCATGGAGTCACAAAGAGTCGGTCATGACTGAGTGACTGAACTGAACTGAGCAAAAGCAGAAGGTATTAAGAAGAGGTGGCAAAAATACACAGAAGAACTATACACAAAAGATCTTTATGACCCATATAACCATGATGGTGTGATCACTCACCTAGAGCCAGACATTCTAGAATGTGAAGTCAAGCGGGACTTAGGAAGCGTCACTACAAACAAAGCTATTGGAGGGGGTGGAATTCCAGTTGAGCTATTTCAGATCCTAAAAGATGATGCTGTGAAAGTGCTGCACTCAATATGCCAGCCAATTTGGAAAACCCAGCAGTGGCCACAGGAATGGAGAAGGTCAACTTCATTCCAATCCCTAAGAAAGGCAATACCAAAGAATGTTCAAACTACTGCACAACTGTACTCATCTCACACGCTAGCAAAGTAATGCTCAAAATTCTCCAAGCCAGGCTTCAACAGTATGTGAATTGTGAACTTCCAGATGTTCAAGCTGGATTTAGAAAAGGCAGAGGAACCAGAGATCAAATTGTCAACATCCGTTGGATCATCAAAAAAGCAAGAGAGCTCCAGAAAAACATCTGCTCCTGCTTTATTGACTATGTCAAAGTCTTTGACTGTGTGGATCACAAGAAACTGTGTAAAATTCTGAGAGACATGGGAATACCAGACCACCTGACCTGCCTCCTGAGAAATCTGTATGCAGGTCAAAAAGCAACAGTTAGAACTGGACATGGAACAACAGACTAGTTCCAAACAGGGAAAGGAGTATGTCAAGGCTGTATATTGTCACCCTGCTTATTTAACTTATATGCAGAGTACATCATGAGAAATGATGGGCTGGAGGAAGCACAAGCTGGAATCAAGATTGCTGGGAGAAATCTCAATAACCTCAGATATGCAGATGACACCACCCTTATGGCAGAAAGCAAAGAGGAACTAAAAAGCCTCTTGATGAAAGTGAAAGAGAAGAGTGAAAAAGTTGGCTTAAAACTCAACATTCAGAAAACTAAGATCATGGCATCCAGTCCCATCACTTCACGGCAAGTAGACGGGGTAAGAGTGGAAAGAATGACAGACTATTTTTTGGGGCTCCAAAATCACTGAAGATGGAGATTGCAGCCATGAAATTAAAAGACGCTTTGCTCCTTGGAAGAAAAGTTATGACCAAGCTAGACAGCATATTAAAAAGCAGAGATTTATTTATTAAATAAAAATTAAAAAAAAATAAATAAAAAACAGAGATATTACTTTGCCAACAGAGGTCTGTCTAGTAAAGGCTATGGTTTTTCCAGTAGTCATGTATGGATGTGAGAGTGGACTTTAAAGAAAGCTGAGTGCTGAAGAATTAATGGTTTTGAACTGTAGTGTTGGAGAAGGCTCTTGAGAGGCCCTTGGACTACAAGGAGATCCAACCAGCCCATCCTATAGGAAATCAGTCCTGAGTATTCACTGGATGCTGAAGCTGAAACTCTAATACTTTGGCCACCTGATGTGAAGAACTGACTTATTGGGAAAGACCCTGATGCTCTGAAAGATTGAAGGCAGGAGGAGAAGGGGGTGACAGAGGATGAGATGGTTGGATGGCATCACCAACTCAATGGACATGAGTTTGAGTAAGCCTCAGGAGTTGGTGATGGACAGGGAGACCTGACATGCTGCAGTCCATGGGGTCGCAGAGTCAGACACAGCTGAGTGACTGAACTGAACTGAACTTGTATGTCATATTTTTACATATTTTAAATTTAAATAAATCATATCTCATTGTGTAATTGTGCAACTTACTTTTTGCTCAATAATATATTTTTGAGAGGTATTTAATTTGATGCATGCAAGGATTTCATCCATTTAATGCTTTATTCCACTGTATTGCTGCTACTGCTGCTGCTGCTGCTAAGTCACTTCAGTCGTGTCCGACTCTGTGTGACCCCATAGACGGAAGCCCACCAGGCTCCCCCGTCCCTGGGATTCTCCAGGCAAGAACACTGGAGTGGGTTGCCATTTCCTTCTCCAATGTGTGAAAGTGAAAAGTGAAAGTGAAGTCGCTCAGTCGTGTCCGACCCTTAGCGACCCCATGGACTGTAGCCTACCAGGCTGCTCCATCCATGGGATTTTCTAGGCAAGAGTACTGGAGTGGCTTGCCATTGCCTTCTCCCATTCCACTGTATTAATAAACCATAATTTATGTATATATATTTTTCTATTACAAACAGTGCTTCATGACCATCTTGTACACACTGTGGACAAGGGTGAGAGATTCTCTAGGGCATTTTGGAGGTGACTGAATTGTCCTGGACTGGGCTATGAAATTCACATTTGAAAGTCTGCTTTTTAACTGTTAATTTGTTCTCCAAAGTGGTTGTGACAATTTATACAAGGCAACTCACTCCAGTATTCTTGCGTGGGAAATCCCATGAAGAGAGGAGCCTGGCGGGCTACAGTCCATGGGGTTGTGAGAGCTGGACATGACTTAGCAACTAAAATAATAACCACAATGCAATGTTTAGTTGCCCCATCTTTTATCAATATTTGATATTCTTAGAATTTAAAATTGTTGCCAGTCCAATGGGTGTGAAGTGCTATCTCATTGTGGGTTTAATTTGCATTTCTCTTATTTTAATGTGGTTAACATCTTCACATGTTTATTGGCCATTCTAATGATCCCCTTCTGATCATTTCTGATCTTTCCCACCCTCTCTCTCCCTCCCTCTTTCCTTTCTTCCTTTCTGTTCTTTCTCCATCTCTCATGAGTTTTCTACATTTTCTGTTGTTGATGTTGATTTGTAGGAGTTCTTTCTATATTCTGGAAATATAGGTCCTCATCCTATTTCTAGCACTTTGTCAGTTATACCTGTTGCTTGTGTTTTGACTTTTAAAAATAATCTCTTTTGATGCACAGAATTTAAAAATTTAACACAGTTTAACTTACCAATTTTATTTTTCCTTCGTAAGTTTGAGCTTTTTGTGTGTGTGTTATGTTGAAGAAATTCTTCTCTAGCTCTAGTTCATAAATATATTCAACCACATGTTCTTGATAAAAGATTTAAAGGTTTTACTTTTCATGCTTTGGTTGTGAATTCTTCTATAATTAATTTTGTCTGTATAAAAAGAGGTAAAGATCCATTTTTTTCTTTATAGAAAACCAGTAGTCCCTGTGAGACAGGCTGGGGCTTGGGATCCTTTGCTACAGTGCTTACACCTGTATAAAATGTGTTCTCAAGCAACAAAATACAAAGAAACTATAAGGGACTTAAAAATAACTGTGTGCACATATCGTTGAGCAAATTATGGATGGCAAGATACAAAGAGACCAAAAAGCTCAACTGCTACTTCTGAAGAAATGGGAACAAAAACAGGATACTGCACAGGCCACCTGTATACAACATTATGGGAGGGATGGGCAAACCACCTAAGCCACTCCTCTGACCCAACCCCTGGACCTGCCCCTGCCTTTAAGCCATATAAGGAACAAGCTTACTGCCCGCCCCCTCGCACCTCCCCGCTCCCCCTCGACCCCCCACCCACCAAAAAGAGCAAGTGACTTTTTTCTCACTCCCTCTTGCTGCAGCAGGAGCCCCAACAAAGCCTTACTTGAATTTCTCATCTGACCTCTGATCAATTTCTATTGATTAAGGAAGCCAAGAATTCTGGTCAGTAACACCTGCACCATCTATTAAGGAATCTTTCCTTTCTCTTGATCTGCAATGCAGGGTTTGTCAAAGTCCGAGTCTCTATATTCACATGTCTCCTTTGAGACTCTCTATTTTGTTTAGTTGATCTGTTTATCTATTCTTGTATCAAAACCACACTGTGAAGGAAATGGCAACCTGCTCCAGTGTTCTTGCCTGGAGAATCCCATGGATGGAGGAGCCTGGCAAGCTACAGTCCATGGGGTCACAGAGAGTCGGACATGAATGACTGAGTGACTAACACTACACACTATTAATAAATTTGGATTTCAGATAAGCGAGTCCCCCAGTCTATTCTTCTCCATAATGGTCTTGGCTAATGTGTTTCCTTTTTTCTGTATAAAGTTTAAAAACATCTTGCTAAATTATGAGATTTCTTTTGAATTACAGTGAATTCATAAACCAATTTGGGTAGAGAGACAGGATGCCTAACTAAGCTGATATATAGCAGTTCACTTGTTTAATCATTTTTGAGTGCTTACTTTGTGCCAGTTCCTGTGCTGATATTACTCAGGGAACTTCTCGATCTGGACCTCGCTTATATGGCCACCCTTGTGCTTAGTCGCTCAGTCATGTCCAACTCTTTGCAACCTCGTGGGCTGAAGCCTGCCAGGCTTATCTGTCCATGGGAGTCTCCAGGCAACAACACTGGAGTGGGTTGCTCTGTCCTCATCCTTGGGGCCTTCCTGACTCAGGGGTCGAACCCACACCTCTTAGGTCTCGTGCATTGGCAGACAAGTTCTTTACCACTAGTGCCACTTGGGAAGCCCATCCTGCTACCCTTACCCCTCCGTATACCCATCTGTCTCTCTGCACCCAAGCCATCAGGAACCTCTTTCCTGTGAGCAAATGCACCATCCTGTCCTCCGTCCTGTTCTTCACAGATGCTCTTTCCTCTATGTAACACTCTGGCTCCTGTTCATCTGCCTACCTTCTACTTACTTTTAGTCTCACTTCCTTGAAAAGGCTTCCCTGCCTCCTCTGTATAAATTAGATGCACTGCTCTGGTCATCCTCAGCATCTCCCACACTTCCCCTGTCATAAGCTTCCTCACATGGTATGGAAATTTCCTGTCCCTAGTTAACTGTCAGGGATTATTATACATTATTCATGGAAGTCTCATCAACACTTCATCACCGACTCCCAGTATCTGGCACCTGGATGGCACACAATAAAAAATACTGCTGAGAGTATAAATATTGAATCTCTAGTAGAAGCAAGTCCCAGTGGCAGGCAGTTTGGGGGGATACAAAAAACTAAACAAGCCCTCATGGAGGGAGCTTATAGTCTAGTGGGCTGATTAGGATTGTATGTATAAATTATAATACAAAGCAAACTGCAAGAAATATTGGGCTAAAGATAAGGGTATAAGAGTAGATGGTTCAAGATGGTGGTGTAGGAAGATCCTGAAGTCACCTCCTCTCATAGACACAACAAATATATCACTACATGTGGAATCATTTCTTCTGAAGAAGACCAGAAAATTAGACAAATGGTACCTCCAAAAACAGTGATAAATGGACTGCAGCAAGACTGAGGAGAGGCAGAGACACGGTCTTGCCAAAATCTTCACCCCTAATCAGAAGGGGTCTCAAAAATATGGAACATTACTCTGAGAAGCAAGGGATTTCTGCCTCATGTCAGGCGTCCCAAATGTCTGAGACTGAAAGGATGAGCACTGACTGGCTTTGAAAACCAGCAGGATCATACCCAGGAGAACCACAGGGCAACTAGGGACCAAGAGCCCACTCTTAAAGGGATCTCACTTAGACTCACTTGCCCTGGGACCCAGAATAAAAGCAGCAGTTTGAAAGCATATAAACCAAAGGTGAAGAAGACTCACTAATTTCCGAGTATCTGCCAGAGAGGCAAGAATCTTTTGGGGCTCTCTCCAGGAAAAAAGGTGCTGGCAGGAACCATTTTTGCAATTTCATTTTACCTTGTTCCTGCTGGCGCTGGTGGCTGCCATTTTGGAACTTGCTCTATCACTTGCTGGTGCCAATGGATGAGCTCTGTCTGACCCCCACACCACTGCTGCATCACTGCCAACCGAGGAAACACTTTACGTCTCTATCCCAGCTGCTGTGAAACTGTCATTGCCAACAGGCACATGCAGCCCACACTTGGGATACTCCTTGAGTGCCTTGATCTGATGGCCAGGGAGGATTGTGCTTTTGGGCTCCAGGGGTCATCTCCTATACAAGGCCATTCCTTCAAGACAAGGAGAGGTAACTGCTTCCCCTAACCCACAGAGAAAAACATAGAGTCAGCAAAATGAGGAGACAGAGGAATGCATTCTAAATGAAAGAATAAGACAAAATCTCAGAAACAGACCTTAATGAAATGGAGATAAGGGTTTTCTTGGTGGCTCAGATGGTAAAGAATATGCCTGCAATGCAGGAGAACTGGGTTTGATTGCTGGGTTAGGCAGGTGCCCTGGAGAAGGAAATGGCAACCCACTCCAGTATTCTTGCCTGGAGAATTCCATGGACTGAGGAGCCTGGTAGGCTACAGTCCCTGGGATTGCAAAGAGTCAGACACGACTAACATACGCACAATATGCCTGATAAAGAGTTCAAAGTAATGGTCACAAAAATGCTCACTGAACTTAGAAGAAGAATGGATGAACACAGTGAGAAGTCCAATAAAAAAGAAAGAAAACATAAGGAAGTGCCAGACAGAAGCCACAGAGCTGAAGAATACAATAACTGAACTGAAAGATACACTGGAGGGTTTCAACAGAAGACTAGATGAAGCAGAAGAATCAGCAAGCTGGAAGACAAGGCATTATTCACTCGGACAGAGCACCAAAGTGAAAAAAGAACTTTAAAAAGTTTCAAGATCCCGTAAGGCCCAGATGGAAAAACATTAAGCAGAATAACATTTGTAAGAAAAAGCATCAGAAAACTTATTTAAAGAAATAATAATGGCTGAAAAATTCCCTATTTTGGAGAAGGAAACAGACATTCAGGTCAAGGAAACCCACCAGAGAGTTCCAGATGAGATGACCCTAAAGAGATCCACATCAAGAAGAAACATTACAAAAAGAATGTCAAAAGTTAAAGAGAGAATCCTATAAGAGAAAAACATCACTCTAATACGAAAACCAGACAGAGATGACACAAAAAGAAAACTATAGGTCAATATCCTTGACAAACATAGAGGCAAAAATTCTCAACAAAATATTAGAAAATTGAATTCAACAACATATTAAAAGTATCATATACCATAACGCCTTTGACTGTGTGGCTCACAATAAACTGTGGAAAATTCTGAAGGAGATGGGAATATCAGACCACCTGATCTGCCTCTTGAGAAACCTGTATTCAGGTTGGGTAGTAACAGTTAGAACTGGACATGGAACAACAGACTGGTTCCAAATAGGAAAAGGAGTGCGTCAAGGTTGTATATTGTCACCCTGCTTATTTAACTTCTATGCAGAGTACATCATGAGGAACGCTGGGCTGGAAGAAGCACAAGCTGGAATCAAGATTGCCGGGAGAAATATCAATAACCTCAGATGTGCAGATGACACCACCCTTATGGCAGAAAGTGAAGAGGAACTCAAAAGCCTCTTGATGAAAGTGAAAGAGGAGAGTGAAAAAGTTGGCTTAAAACTCAACAATCAGAAAACTAAGATCCTGGCATCCAGTCCCATCACTTCATGAGAAATAGATGGGGAAACAGTGGAAACAGTGGCTGACTTTATTTTTGTGGGCTCCAAAATCACTGCAGATGGTGATTGAAGCCATGAAATTAAAAGATGCTTACTCCTTGGAAGAAAAGTTATGACCAACCTAGACAGCGTATTAAAAAGCAGAGACATTACTTTGTCAATAAAGGTCCATCTAGTCAAGGCTATTGTTTTTCCAGTATTCATGTATGGATGTGAGAGTTGGAGTATAAATAAAGCTGAGCACCAAAGAATTGATGCTTTTGAACTGTGGTGTTGTAGAAGACTTGAGAATCCCTTGCATTGCAAGGAGCTCCAACCAGTCCATCCTAAAGGAGATCAGTCCTGGATGTTCATTGGAAGGACTGATGTTGAAGCTGAAACTCCAATACTTTGGCCACCTGATGGGAAGAACTGACTCATTTGAAAAGACCCTGATGCTGGGAAGGATTGAGGGCAGGAGGAGAAGGGGACGACAGAGGATGAGATGGTTGGATGTCATCACAGACTCGATGGACATGGGTTTGCGTAGACTCCGGCATTTGGTGATGTATTGGGAGGCCTGGCGTGCTGCAGCTCGTGGGGTCGCAAAGAGTCGGACGTGACTGAGGGACTAAACTGAACTGATACTATAATCAAGTGGAATTTATTCCAGGGATGAAAGGAAGTTTCCAGATTTGCAAATCAATCAATATGATATACAACTGTAAGAAAATGAAAAATAAAGATCTTATAATCATCTCAATAGATGCAGAAAATCCATTTGAAGAAGTTAGACATTCACTTGTAAGAACTCCCAACAAAGCAGATATAAAGTAAACATAACTCAACATAATAAAGGCCACATATGACAGACACACAGCTAACATCACACTTTTTCTCAAAAATAAAAAGCAACAAGTGTTGACAATGTAAGAACTGGAGGAAAGGTAACCTTTGTAATGCTGCTGGTGAGAATGTGAATTGCTACAGTAAAACAACTATGAAAAACAGTATGGAGGTTCTTTAAAAAGTTAAAAATAAAACATGATCAAGCAATTTTACTTCTGAGCATCTCTCCTCAGAAAGTGAAAACATTACTTAAAAAGACATATGCGTCACTATGTTCATAATGGGGCTTCCCTCATAGCTCAGTGGTAAAGAATCTGCCTGCTAGTGCAGGAGACATGGGTTTGATCCCTGGGTCAAACATGGGAGATCCCCTGGAAAAGGAAATGGCAACCCACTCTAATATTCTTGCTGGGAAATCTCATGGACAGAGGAACCTGAATGGCTACAGTCCATGGAGTTGCAAAAGTGTCAGACGTGACCTAGTGACTAAATAATACTGTTCATTACAGCGTTATTTACAATAGCCAAGCTATAGAAACCACCTAATTATCCACAAACAGATGAATGGATTAAGAAGAGGTGTTATATATAAAAGAGATGTGATACATACATATACACAATGGAATACTACTCTGCCATAAAAAGAATGAAATTTTGCCATTTGTGACAGCAGGGATGAACCTTAAATGTATTATGCTAAGTGAAATAAATCAGACTGAGAAAGACAACCATAGGATTTCATTTATATGTGGAATCCAAAAAACAAAACAAAGCAAAACACAGACTCATAGATAAAGAGAAGAGATTAGTGGTTGCCAGAGGGCAGAGGGATGGAGTGGCAAAATGGTTGAAAGAGATCTAGAGGCATAAACTTCTAGTCATAAAATAAATAGGTCATGGGGATGTAATGTATAGCATGAGAAGTACAGTCAATAATATTGTATTGTTTATATGATGACAGATGTCAACTAGACTTACTGTGGTGATCATTGTGTAATGCATACAAGTGTCAAATCACAATGCTGTAGACATGAAACAAATATAATGTTGTATGTCAGTCATACTTCAGTAAAAAGATAAGTATATAAAATGCTAGAGACTTAGGCTGGCTTCCCATATTCATTAGAATCAGTTTTCTATGGACTGTATATAGTCTTATTATAATTTTTGGTGTTTTTATCTTAAACATAAACATACTTTAAAATTCTGTTGATATTTTCAGCAGTTCACCATGAACTGTGAAAATGACAGAAACCTTTAATTTCATGGCATGTAGGACTTGGTTCTAGCTTTAGATGTGAGATATGCTATAGGAGAAGAATTTTGGCAAAACAATTTCTGGGTAGCCCCCAAGTTAAAGACTCTTCATGTTATTTCTTCCGGACACTTCTAACATTTAGTATAGAACTTTGTATTTTCTAATAATGATCTTAAAACTCTGAAAGTGGCAATTTCATCTTTTAATTGCCTGAGTTTGAGCACCTATCATCTTTCTCCCTAGTTAATGGTAGGCTGCTCCTTTCTCTCTCCCCCTAAACACTCCCAAAACACCAATCTGAACAGTCTCTCCTTTCCTTAGTAGCCTATGATGAATTGCTAGTGGCTAAAGGGCCAGGTACAAACTTTCAGTGAAGCACAGAAGGTCTTGCATTTCTTTCAGTTAAGCATAGAAGGTCTTACATATCAACCTGTCTTTCGTTCTCATCTCCCACTTCGTAACCAAATTATTCACTTTTACAATTTTCTCCCTATCTACACCATGAATTCCTCAACAATCTCAACAATCCCGTTATGCCTCTTTTTAATCTATGGTTCCTGGTACCTACCTGTTACTCAGCAAATGTTCAGCCAATTACTTTTATATGGCTAGGGAGGCTTCTGTAAATTCTGAATGATTTTTGGAGACATCAAATTGAGAATGTTGTATTAACTGAGTGTTGAAGGGGTATAATCGGTGTTATTTGTCAGAAGAAAGTTCACCTAGTAAAATTCTCCATGATCTTTTTTACTTTTTTCTTGAGAGCCATGCCATGAATGGCCACACTTGTGGCTAACACTCTGAATACCATATGAAAGGGTTGGGGTGAGGCTGGTCCTGTCGGACCGACTCCAAGAGGTCAGGAAGATCTTCTCACAACTTCCAGTCAGATTTCAGATATGCTGTAGTGGTGCCTGAAACTTTATGACATTGCTAGAGAAATATATTCATGCATTGAGAAAATAATATCTATAAATATCAGAATTTGAATCTATATGGTTATGTTACCAAGTCTTCACTATTATTCACTGTGTATAGAAAGACTAATGAAAGGAAAACAAACTCTGTCCCACAGATTCAAGTTAGGAGGGTCCATAGTTTCATACTGCCTCATCTATTCTGGACTTCTCCAAAAAGAAAAGAACAAGCAAATAAAAAGTCTATGAGCTGTTAAAAAAAAGACATGTCACCATCCTCCCAAATAATGGGAGGCACCTGAAAATAGCACTCAGCCTAGGGAAATCACTTGTGCATAAGGGATACTATTCCTCTGCCCCCAAACCTTGATTGATATCAGGGAGAAACACTTCACCTCCAAGACTCCTCCGTGTTTCCAAGGAGCAAAGGAATAATACACTCCCAAGGAAGGAAAAGTACAAGAGGCATTTCCAGTGTCTCCCCAAGGAAGAAGGCACCACTGGTGTGATTGGTAAGCTTAGAGGAGGAACTGACCATGCTCCATTTAGCCCCTTTCAGAGTGTCTTTTCTTAGAGTCAGCCTGTCTGCTTGTGTTTTCCGCCCTTCCTCCAAGAGTAAGTCTACAGGAAGACTGTATCTGGGCAAGTCAATCTGCCTAATTAAGAGGTAAATGGTAGAAAGGCCACTGGGACCACATATTTAAGGCATGTGCGTGTACCCAGACCTTGTCAGCTATAAAGCTGATTTTGATCACTGTATGTCTGCCCTCTATGACTCCTTTGGTTAGACATTTGGTAAGAAAATAAAATGTCACTTATGGTCCTTCCCTACTTCTTTCCCAACACTATAATCACCTGTTAGGCCCATTCATATGTAAACAACACAACAGATATCCATTCTGTACCCTTCTCCTGTGTGTGTACACACACACAGTTACTCACACAAACACACACAGTACATTACAGATGCACTGAAGTCTATGTCTCAGCTGTTTTCCCTCTCCCTAGAGGTGACCACCATCACAGGCTGGTGTGTCTCATCGCGTGCAAATTTGAGATGGGCTCAGTATTTGACTAGGAGACTTCTTTCTCCCTTTTGTACTTACATGGTAACTCCACAATTAAATTTAATTTCACTCAAATTTACATTGTGATCCACACAGTCAAAGGATTTGGCATAGTCAATAAAGCAGAAATAGATGTTTTTCTGGATCTCTTGCTTTTTCCATGATCCAGCGGATGTTGGCAATTTGATCTCTGGTTCCTCTGCCTTTTCCAAAACCAGCTTGAACATCTGGAAGTTCACAGTTCACGTATTGCTGAAGCCTGGCTTGGAGAATTTTGAGCATTACTTTACTAGCGTGTGCGATGAGTGAAACTGCGCAGTAGTTTGAGCATTCTTTGGCATTGCCTTTCTTTGGGATTGGAATGAAAACTGACCTTTTCTAGTCCTGGGGCCGCTGCTGAGCTTTCCAAATTTGCTGACAAATTTAGTGCCACACTTTCATAGCATCATCTTTTAGGATTTGAAATAGCTTAACTGGAATTCCATCACCTCCAGTAGCTTTGTTTGTGTGATACTTCCTAAGGCCCACTTGACTTCACATTATAGGATGTCTGGCTCTAGGTCAGTGATCACACCATCATGATTATCTTGGTCGTGAAGATCTTTTTTGTATAGTTCTTCTGTGTATTCTTGCCACCTTTTCGTAACGGCTGCAATCACCATCTGCAGTGATTTTGGAGCCCCTCAAAATAAATTCAGCCACTGTTTCCACTTTTTCCCCATCTATTTGCCATGAAGTGATGGGACCGGATGCCATGATCTTTGTTTTCTGAATGTTGAGTTTTAAGCCAACTTTTTCACTCTCCTCTTTCACTTTCATCAAGAGGCTTTTTAGTTCCTCTTCGCTTTCTGCCATAAGGGTGGTGTCATCTGCATATCTGAGGTTATTGATATTTCTCCCAGCAATCTTGAGTCCAGCTTGTGCTTCCTCCAGCCCAGCGTTTCTCATGATGTACTCTGCATATAAGTTAAATAAGCAGGGTGACAATATACATCTTTGACGTATTCCTTTTCCTATTTGGAACCAGTCTGTTGTTCCATGTCCAGTTCTAACTGTTACTACCCGACCTGCATACAGGTTTCTCAAGAGGCAGATCAGGTGGTCTGGTATTCCCATCTCTTTCAGAATTTTCCACAGTTTATTGTGATCCACAGAGTCAAAGGCTTTGGCATAGTCAATAAAGCAGAAATAGATGATGGTGATTGTAGCCATGATATTAAAAGATGCTTACTCCTTGGAAGGAAAGTTATGACCAACCTAGACAGCATATTAAAAAAACAGAGACATTACTTTGTCAACAAAGTTCTGTCTCGTCAAGGCTATGGTTTTACCAGTAGTCATGTATGCATGTGAGAGTTGGACTCTAAAGAAAGCTGAGTGCCGAAGGATTGATGCTTTTGAACTGTGGTGTTGGAGAAGACTCTTGAGAGTCCCTTGGACTGCAAGGAGGTCAAACCAGTCCATCCTAAGGAGATCAGTCCTGGGTGTATCATTGGAAGGACTAATGTTGAAGCTGAAACTCCAATACTTTGGCCACCTGATGCGAAGAGCTGACTCATTTGAAAAGACCCTAATGTTGGGAAAGATTGAGGGCAGGAGGAGAAGGGGTCGACAGAGGATGAGATGGTTAGATGGTATCACTGACTCAATGGACATGAGTTTGGGTAAACTCCGGGAGCCGGTGATGGACAGGGAGGTCTGGCATGCTGTGGTTCGTGGGGTTGCAAAGAGTCGGAGACGACTGAGCGACTGAATTGAATGAACTGAAATTTACATTTGCTGGATTTCTACAAACTGAAAATATTCTTTATCAAGTTTGATAGTGGAAATAATTAGTGGAAGGGACAGTGGACTGACTTACGGTTAATGACGAACTATTGAAATTTGAAATGGATTAACTGTCGGGAGACCTGAGTCAAAACTTGCTGTGTGAAAGTGAGCAAGTCTGACACTCATTCAGTTTCCTCATCGGTACAATGAGAAGCCCTGAAACTAATGAATGCTGAATGAATACTAATGAATACTACTCAGCTAATGCTTCTGATGTGCTCAGTCGTGTCTGTAAGGTTGAAACGGCCCAATGATGTTAAATAAAAGAACCCAGACGCCAAATAGATAATGTAACAGGTTTTAATGGCTAGGCTCCCCCAGGCAGGATTCTAGGACCCAAGAGAGCGAGGTCGAGGAAGTCCCCGCCAAACAAAGGCAAGAGGCAACTTATGTAGCTTTAAGCAAGATTTGGAGTGGTGGTCCCTCATAGGTCAGTTAGCTGGGGGAGGGGGGGGCCAAGAGTGGGTTGGTTGCCTGATCTGCTCAAGGTTGTGCTGACACAGCTTAATAGTTCTTGCTATTTCTGGGCAGAATGCTGTTTCTGGACAGGAGGTTAGGAGGGGGAGGTTAGGAGAGGGCTGATCTCCACCAGGAGCCGCTACATCAAGGACACTCCAGCAGTGGGGGAGGGAATGAGAGAATAGAGCACAATAGTCAGAGTCCGGCGGGGCTTTTTCCCACCTGCGGGAAAGGGAAGAGGAGAAGGGGAAGCCAAGATGGCCACTGGGGTCTGGCTCTGTGACCCCATGGACTGTAGCCCACCAGGTTCCTCTGTCCTAGGAATTTTCCAGGCAAGAATACTGGAGTGGGTTGCCAGTTCCTTCTCCACACTAGCTAATATATTTCATGTAAGAAGCAAACAATCATGTATATAAAATGCTTTTTTAAAAAACCAAAGTGCTACTGTGATGTGCCTAGTTTTTAAAATGAATTAATTTATCAACTAGGAAGACAGAGAGTAGATAGTATATTAGTCTTATAAGTGATCATTAACTGTTAGAATTGCTGTATGTGAAATGGACGAAAGAGCATCATTCTAGTGAAAAAAAATAAAGTATCACTTTGCTATACCACATGGTTTACTAGTAGAAACTTCTAAGACTTGGTCAAAAGTATACAATATTTGTATATATTGTGAGAGTAATTAAGACATAAATGGAAGTCCATAGTCTTGCACCATATTTCAAATGCTGACACTGTGTTTCTGGTCACCCTGGTCAAGTGGTAATTCCAATAGTCTCCATTGTAATCCTTATCAGAGACAAAATGTGAATGTGCTTTTTTGGAAAATGGTAAGGTTTGGGATGACAGGACTTATAAAATAAATGAATCTGTCCTAAATTATTGATGCTATAGAATCTATTTTTAGCTTCTATACTTTAAAATCAGGCTCCTATTTACTATCTTTTTTAATACATAAGGAAATAAATGTCTCAATTTGGGGGGCAGTAAGCTTTAAGAAGTCACAGCATAAGCGAGAACACAGCCAGAATCAGATGTCATAGTCCATGAGTTTTTTGTGTGAACATTGAATAAACAATAGAGCTTCCTCCCCAGAGTACAAAATATCACTTTGTCCTGGCCCCAGATGGCTGAGATTTTCCAGGAAAATACTGAATTTACAAACTCTGCTTTCATGAAAAATCCCAAATTTTATAATTAATAAGCACTTGTGTATAACCCTATCAAAGAATCACTAATAATTACCTGATTAAATCAAATAAACATTAAATACCTAATTTGTGATTGGGACCTAGGATGGCCTACACAAGTAGCCCAACTTTAATTTGTAAATAAACAATTCAATACATATGGATATGATAAAGTGATGGAAAATGGGGTTGAAGGCAATCCCCCAAATAACAATTTGCTTTTTAGGCAATCGCCCAAATAATAATTTGCTTTATAGGCAAATACTCTGCTACTAAAAAGCTGCCAAAAATTATAGCTTAATAGCAGACATGGGGGTCAATGCCATTTTTGGTTTACTTTTTCTTTAGGACATAAAATAATACTTGTTTTCAAGGAAAAATAACATCTGATGCAGTCAGTGAGCTAAACACTTAAGGAATGTCAACAATATAAATCTTAATATCAGTGGGCAGTGGAGAGAACAGTTTGAAATGCCCTGGCACATATCTGAGGTCCTTGAGTATTCTAGGGGAAAAAAGTGTTTTCCCCTGGAACAAAACACATATTCCAAGAGTGACATTTCATGTGTATCCATCCGTTACTTTGAAATCAGAGTGTCTAAACCTGTGATTGTGTGATGGAAATAGTACCAGACTAGAAGTTTCATGATTGCAGTCCTAGTTCAGGCTCTAGCATGAACTATTTGACCCCAGGGAAGTCCCTTTCCTTCTCCAGGAATCACTATTTAAAATCTAGAAAGCAAGGCAGTAAACTCAGTGAGACTGATAAATAAGCTTGTGAATAAATCTTTCTGTGGCTTATAACACTGATCTCTCCAAATGAGAAATCTAAGTACAGAACAAACCTAGGCTCCTTAACTTCCCTGGGCCTTAGTTTCCTCATTTATAAAATGAATGCGGTACTACCTCAATGGATTATTCATTACTAAGTAGCATTAGGCATGGAAAATACCTACAGAATGCTTTTACTTGCTATGTATTTAGAAGTTGGTAGCTATGATTATAACTATGTGCCAGATGTTTTTAATGCTTTATCCCAGTGGTTCATAACCTTTAGCGTGCATCAAAGTCATTGGAAGTTGCGGCTAGAAAACACACTTCTAACAAATGCCCAGATGATGCAGATGCTGCTGATCCAGGGACTGCACTTTGAGAACCTTTGCATCATTTCATTTAATCTTCATGAAAGCCCTCTGTTGCCGGTAATATGATTTCAGTAGAGAGGCTTGTAAGTCACCTCAGGTCCAATAGCTGGTAAGTGAATATTTTCACTTGTGGCTGACAATCTTTCAATATACCTTTTAAAAATGGTTGATGGCTTCCCTGGTGGCTCAGTGGTAAAGAATCTGCCTGCCAGTGCAGGAGATAGGGGTTCAATCCCTGATCTAGGAAGATCCCACATGCTGCAGAGCAACTAAGCCTGCGTGCCACAAATATTGTGCCTGTGCTCTAGAACCCAAGGGCCTCAACTGCTGAGCTCATGTGCCACAGTAGTGAAGTTCATGTGTCCTAGAGCCTGAGCCCCGCAACAAGAGAAGCCACTGCAATGAGAAGCCCAAGCATCACAAGAGAGAAGGCCCTGCTTGCTGCAACTAGAGAAAAGCCCGTGCAGCAACGAAGACCCAGAACAGCCAAAAATAAATAAATAAATAAAAAATTTAAAAATAGTCGAATGAGATTCTACTACTGATTTTTTTTTATTCTAAGAATTAAAAAACATTTTAACGTTTCTGAAATTAGTAAATGCAAAATGATCCACGACAATGGAACATGCAGGCAGCCAGACAGAGAAGTACATTGTTGTCATTACCTGAAACTACAGATTTCTCTCTAAGAAGGGAAATACCTGTCCATTTGAGTATAATATCAGTAGATTTGGCAACAGCAAATACATTTGAATTTTAACTTAAATATTTAGCTTAAATATGGACTCTTACTGATTTTCTGATGAGTTCAAAAATATCACAGAGTGATTGGACTTTGAAAGGAAAAGTTACTGTGTATGCAGAAGAAAGTAGGCCATACCCTGAGTCATGGAATTAAAGGCAGCAGAAATTGTCAAATTCTTTAGAGTAGATCACAGCATTTTCAAAGCTGGTAGAATAGATGTGCCTGATTTATGCATTGTGATGGTCTATCACTCAGGCATTGAACGTCTCTGTCAGAAACTTCCAAATTGCTTTGAAGAGAAGCTATTTAATATACAGTGTGAGTAATGCAGGACAGAAAAGAAGAACTTTGAGTTTAACCAAAAAGAAAATGCAGACAGAACTTGGATTCTTTTTCAGATACTCAGAAATTGAATAGGCCTGGGTGAGATAAGCCATATGTTCCTGCCGAGCCATATAGACTGCCCTGGGCCACAGGAGCCAGATATAAATTTACCCTAGAAAAGTAAAAAAGACTCAACCTCAATTGTAAGAGTGTGTAATTCTACATGCAAATTGCAATGTTAGTTAATAAAAAATTTGATGAATATGTAATATACTGTATCTTTTTCCCCTCAAAGAAACTTATAAAATAGGGTTGCACCTTGCAGTAGATAGCATCTAAGGATTAAGGAAATATGATATATATTTGCACCCTTATTTAGTCATTATCTTGTGTTTAGTAACTTCCAGCTATTACATATAGGACTTCTGTGAACATATGGGTATCAAAACATTTTTTGGGGTAACTGGTTACTTCTTTAGGCAAAGTGTGACTTTGTCTTAAGGAAAAGGGATTTTGAAAATGTGTAGGTAGGAACATAACACTGGCCCTTTTCCCCAATGCTGGGTGATGGATATTCCTAAATTTCCACGTAAGGAATCCATCACAGGGCTAACTCTTCCTTCACTCACCTCTGTGGGTTATTGCTTTAGGAAGGAGAAACCAGAAACAAACTCTATTTCCTTTATCTCTGACATTTATCTGAGCAAATGATTACATTATTTTAGTTAATCTTCCTAACCTTTTCTTTCTTTTGCAACCTGAAGCAATTTTCTCTCATAATACAAGGAATTGTTGGTTATTCTTCTTCTGCATCTTTTTCATATTCATAGATAGCATAGCTGCCCTTTGAACAAGACAATTATTCCCTAAAAGACAGAAATGAGCTTACTTCCCCTATGGTTCTGAAGTAATTATATAAACAAAATTTTAGAATGCAAGTGAGAATAGCAAAATAGAAAGAGTGGTTTGCAGAGTTAATTGGCTGATCTTCTTATGTAGATCTAATTTGGGATGTCAATTGAATTTTTGGAAATCATTGCTTATTTCCTTTGAGAATTATTTATTGCTCTGTGTAATCTGAATGTATAATACATAGTTTGTTCACTTCTGCATTATAGCTTGATTGAGAAAATCTATTTCTATCAGGGAGAGATAAAAAATATTTTGAATCACTTTTTTACCCTTCCAGTATTGGTTTAGAGAAGATATACAGATGTAAAATGAGACATAATGAATTGTCAGATTTATCACGGTCTCATTATTCCCTGACACTGGAGAGCCAGCAGAGGCACGGTGGAAAGAACACTTTGAGGATATGAGCTTTGTTCTGGGTTTTGCCACTTACTATTTGAGACTGTGGCAAACTCAGTCCTCAATTTTAAACCCATGAAATAACGAGACTGACAAGAGTGTTCCTTCCCTCCCTTCTTTCCTATCTTCTTGGTCTTCATCTTCTTCCTCTTCTTTTAGCAGACTATACGTTGCCTTTGAATTACATAAACATTGTTTGGCATCTTAATTCTGCTGTGTGATGACACAGGCAATTTACCAGGCACCTCTGGGCCTCTGCTTCCTCCACTGAAATGTGGTAATAATATGTACTGGCAGGGCAATTGTGATGATTAAGTGAGATAGTTTATCTAAGCAGCTGGTATGATAAAGTACATATTAGACCCTCAATATATGGTAATTGTTATCTCATAATGTAGCTGTGAAAAGCATGTGATAGAATATTTATAAAAACCCTTTTTCTACATACAAAGTGGTATAAACTTAAAATGTGGAAGGAGTGAACTCCTAGCTCATCTTGTGTGTCTGATTCTCTTGAATGCATAATAGTGCCTCGGGCTCCACCCTCATACTACTCTCTTTCTGCCTCCCCAGAACTTGCAAAATGTCTACTTACAAACTACCACTAAACTTAATAAGTTTATAACAAGGATCTACCATATAAAACAGGGAATGCTTACTCAATACTCTTTAATAACCTAAATGGGAAAAGAATTAGATAAAGAATAGATATATGTGTATGTATAACTGAATCACCTGAAACTCACACAACAGTGTAAATCAACTATATTACAACATAAAATAAAAAATTTAAAAACAAAAAAATGAAAATAAATTTAATGAGTCTACAAACTTGTAAGTCAATGGGCTTTATTATGGAATAATTTCCTTAACATTGAAATTCAAGCCAGGGTCTTATTTGGTAAAGCTGAGAAGTATCATGAAAATCAGATTCCCAACTTTTTGGTGTAGAGTCATATCTACTTACTGAATCACCGCTCCTTCCCTTCTTGGCATCTCTCTGTGTAGTTATAACTGGTCATATTGCCAGTTATCTTACAGATGAGAACCTAAGATTAATTCCTTTCCCTCCACCCAAAGACACCCAAAACTGCCTCCTGTGGTTTGCTGTGTAAATCTTAGACAGAATTAATTTCCTCCCCATGCACAAGGGCCCCCTTCTATATCCATGACTTTGGTAGAAGTAAATAGGACATCAATTTTATCTTCGGTTCATTATTCCCTCAGTCTTTGAAATTTTGTGTGTATACATTTATATATTTATCTTAGCACTGACAAGTTGTAAGCATATAATAAATATCAGTTGGATAAGAGATTGAAAGAAGTTGAATGAAGGCATGCATGTGTGTGTGTGTGTGTGTGCTGTTTGGTAACATATCTAGCTATAAAGAACCCTTTCTTCTGCTTTATCTTCCTGATATTTCTTTTTTTTTTCTATCAAATTATGGTACACACAGATGCCATTTATTATTTAAAAGTAAAAATTATGCACACTCTTTTATTTTGAACCAGAAAAAAGTTAGATCCAAGACACTAATATATGAATGCATTTTCATATAAAGATTCAAATTGTAAAATTTATCTCAGCAAAGTGCTAAAGATCTACATTTAACCCCTTTGCTCCCCAGAAATAACCAGAATTGATAATCTTCTGTACATCCTTCCAATCCCCTTTCTATAAAATTACAAATATGTACAAATGTATACAAATATATATATTTTTTCATGTAAAGGAGGCCATACCATACACATTGTTTTACCATGTGTTACTCCCTCAGTCGCGTCCAACTCTTTGCAGCCCCATGGACTGTAGCCCACCAGGCTCCTCTGTCTATGGGATTCTCCAGGCAAAATACTGGAGTGGGTTGCCATTTCCTTCTCCAGGGAATCTTCCTGACCCAGGGATCGAACCTGAGTCTCCTGCATTACAGGCAGATTCCTTACCATCTGAGCCAGCAGGGAAGCTACCATCTTGTTGACCAATGTGTCTTGGGCTCTTTCTACTAGCTTTGTACTATCAATCATCTATTAGTATTTTAGTAGGACAGAATAATCCAAAATGTGGCTGTCTTGAAGCTTATTGATCACTTTGTTCATAAAAAAACGTTTAGAAGTTTCCCTTAATTTTTGGCCGTTATAAGCTATACTGGAGAATTGAACATTCATTGGTGTATAATGTTAGCATCTCAGTAGGACAGATTCCTAGGCATGGATGCTAGTCATAGAATACACATACTTAAAATGTTGATACATGCCACCACAGTGCTTTCCCTCAAAGTTTAGTCAATTATTTACAATCTCATCAATGATTTTTCAGAGAGGCCCAGAGCATTTCCACTCTAAAGAGGAATATGGCTAATTATCTCCTCATTACAAGTCATGACCTGATAAATTCAGTAATTCTATATACACTGATAGTATAATACAATGAGTTAGCCCAGAATGTTGGCTCCTTTATATCAGATTACTATTAAAAATCCCCTTAAATAAGTAAGTGTTCCTGAATTAGTGGTTTCACTTAGTATGACCACAAATTCATAGAGATAGAGGGAACTGACATGGGTTGAAGGAAAGGGTAGGGCAAACACTTTATTATTCACCAATATATTAGTATCAGCACCTATTATTAAACAGGATCTAAAAAGAATATGCTCAAAAAGTATTGTATGATTAAAAGAAAAGATGGAAAGGACTTTTATATTGTTTAAGCAAAATGTAAAATTAATCAGTGTTATGACTTGCATTCTATCATGGCATATAGAGGAGCAGAAGCAATTAAAACATTATATTAGCTCAACACTTATGAATTTGGGCTATAAGCATGTACTAAAAAAGCACCCTAGAGAAACATGGAGGCTCAGAATTATCTTTTTATTCAACATGTGCTCTATTGTCTTGGGGACTCCAGAATCAGTGGCAAAACTCTCACAGCTAGGCTAATGACTTTAATAAGACTTGCTTTATTTAAAAATAAATCCAAAGCAGAAGCCAGAAATGGACCTGCTGACAAATATTTCTTCTTTTGTGTTTTTGTTTTTCGTATGACATTGCGTCATGGGTTCCTAATTTCCACTTAGACAGTACAAAGGGCAGCATTGCTCTTGGCAAATGCATGTTATAGGATGCATGCTTCCTATGGGGCTTCTACAGTCTTCTTTCTCTGCCCTTTCTCCCCCAATATCTAGCAGCCAGGGCCTCCCCCTGGAAGGTCATCTGCTATGTCAGTTCTGCCCTCCTCAGACCATCTCCTTCATTCCCATATCCAATCCCCTTCATTGACTTAGGACAACATTCATTGACACCTGCTCTGTGCTCAGTTGCCCACATCATGCCAGGTCCTTGGAGGTAAGAAGACAGCCCAATTCCTGCTCCCAGGAAAGCTTCAATTTGATGGAATTTTCTAGAATTAATTTGATAAATTGATTTAAGGTCAAACACTATGGAAAATAAAGTCTAATTACTTATAACATCCATAATTTAACAGGGACCTTAAAAGACTGCTGCTGCTGTTACTAAGTTGCTTCAGTTGTGTCCGACTCTGTGCGACCCCATAGTGGCAGCCAACCAGGTTCCCCCATCCCTGGGATTCTCCAGGCAAGAACACTGGAGTTGGATGCCATTTCCTTCTCCATTGCATGAAAGTGAAAAGTGAAAGTGAAGTCGCTCAGTTGTGTCCGACTCTTAGTGACCCCATGGACTGCAGCCTATCAGGCTCCTCCGTCCATGGGATTTTCCAGGCAAGAGTACTGGGGTGGGGTGCCATTGCCTTCTCCTCTTAAAAGACTAAGTAGTATTAAAAACTTCAGCCACTGGGTTAAGACAACTGGAGCACACTTTTTATTTTTCTTGTATTGAAAGTCATTTCTTACCCAGAAGGTGAGCAAATAAGAATGGACATTTTTCTTAGGTGGGCTTGTATATCAGGTCGGTATATCACACAGACCTGTTACAGATGTTAACATTTATTTTTTGTATTTATTGCGCCAATCTCAGTTTTATACATATGATTTATCTTTCCTTCTCAGATAGAGAATTCATAGCAATATCCAAGGCCTGTGTGGAATCAGGCAAAGCTTATTTAAATAGGATTTATATTTCAGTCAAGCACTTCCCTCTTCACATCGAAGAAAGCAACTCCCACCACGTGAGGCAGGGCCACTGCTCCTGCAACACCTGAGCTGTGCTCTGCACAGCAAGACCTACAAAGATTACAACAGAGAGCCCAGAGTGGGTGCAGACTGATGTGGGGAATGTCCACACATTACTCTGGGGAGACAGACCTGTAGCTGTGGATTGTGAGGACAAAGATGATGGAAGAAGTGTATTAACCTGGATACCTGAGGCTCTGCAAACCTCAGAAAAACAAAATGATTAAACCAAACCAAACATCACCATAGATATATAACTGCTTTTCTCGACAGCAGACTCACATTTTCATTTCCTGTAAGTAAAACAAGAAAAGCAAATGGTACCTTATTTCACATGTAACAATACTGTTATGATACACTTAAAAATTTGTTATGAGGATAGATCTCACGTTATCTGTTCTCACCACAAAAGGAAGACAGTTTGAATCTTAGAATTCCTAGAATTTTCAATGCCAAGTTATCCTTCTGAAGCAATTCGAACAGACCTCTGTTCTGCAGGAGGGCCACCAGCTCATTCTCATCTCCTTCAGGAGTCCAGACCACTGAGGAAGACAGTGTTAACTGCCAAACAATATATACTCTTCCTTTATTCCCTACTATTAAAATCCCAGCTTCATCTGGAGAGACAATATGTCCAACTGAACGTTTGCTCCAGACTCCCTTGTGGCTACAAGCGACTGTGTGACCTAGCACTGGCCTATGAGACGTTAAGAGCAGTTGCCACTCCAGCCACCCTCCTCCTTCCTGGAATGTGGTCTCACAGCAGCACGAGGACAAAAGTTACACGCTGAGGAAGAAATCCCAGGTGGATAGAAGACTGGTTTGGTGCTGAATTGCCTTTCCTGCATCTTCTCCTTTGTGATGCAAATAAATCATCACGAATTTAGTCTGGATTTCTGATACTTGCAGACCTTCAAATTCTAAAGCTCATGGTAAACACACCTAGCAGATGGGAGGTAGGGGGAAAGAACTCACTGGCCCATCTTGTCTAGGACAAAAATAGTAATGATAAGGTTGGCATATCATATCTGCACAGTGCTATTAGATTACATTACTGATAGTACATGGCTTACAAAATATCTCACAAAACAATGCATCTGCAACTTATCAAGTCCCTACCATGTGTAAGAAATTTTATAGAAATTAACTCTAAGTTCACATGGCAACTCTGCAATGGAGGTGTTAGGAGATAGAGAGTAATTTGCTCAGGACCACAGAGCTATTTAAGTGGAAAAGTTAGGATTCACACTCTTCATTGAATACCAAAACTCATGTTCTCTCAGCAAGGTTTCCCATAAGCTTATTACTTTATTTTCTCCTCATAACAATCCCATAAGGGATTTCTTATTTTACCTAGGAGAAATTTAGTGCTCCGAGATGTGTAATTACTGGCCCCAAATCTCACAATCCATCACTTTAGTTTCCAAAAGCATCACTCATTCTGCTCTACCAAAATGTAGTTCCTCAAAGATTTCCAGAGTGCTTTTCCCTCCACTAATAAGTGCTTATTAGGTGCCTGCCTTATGTGTGCTATTCCTATTTTACAGATGATGAAACTGACTTTCGAGATGAAGTAATTATCTGAAGCTACCCAGAGAAATACATGAGTGGCTGGAGATCTGAGCCCAGGTGGGCTGGCTCAGACACTATAATGCCCTTCTGAGACAACAGGGAGAAAGGTTGATTACCCAGGAAGTGTGAGGGAGTGGGGAGAAAAGATTTCCTGCCATTTCCTTGGAACCAAAGGTTGATTTTGAGAACTCTGCTTCTGTTTGGCTGAAAAGGGAGGCTTGAGCTTGTTCCTCAAGGTCAAATATATAAGGTACTAAAGACACAGTTGTGAAATTACTATCCATGTCCTGGATGTAAAATGTCCATTTACTCTCTAAAAACCAAAAGGGAGATGGGAATACAATCCACTGAAAAACTAAACGTTATTATCCTTAATAACCCAGCTTGGAAATTAATGAGCTGTAGGAATCGAAAGAGTCATTTTGCTTTGACTCAGGCAGAAAACACTGATAGAATTCTGTGCCAGTGTGTTGCAGAGCTCTGTAATTGTTCCTCTAAATGGTCAATAGTTTTAATTTGTATATAATGCGTGATTTTAATCAGCCTAGGCAACTGTTTATGCAGGGTTATTTTCCCCCCCACAAAAGCTGCAATGAGTGATATTTAAGTAGAGCTGCTCATCTGATTTTTCAAAGAAAAATGCCTATAATAAAGAAAACAGAAATTTTTCTTTGTATTATATCAACGAAATATAGATAGGATCCCTTCATACCACATGATGATAACCTGCTCAATTTTGATTTAGAGTTAGTAAAACCTCTTGGCATCAATTAGCTATTGCCAACTATACCACTGAGATTTTTATCTGTATTTGGAAGCTGTCACGAGAGGGGCTCCCCAAGTGCCGCTAGCAGTAAAGAACCTGTCTGCCAATGCAGGAGACATAAGAGGCGCAGATTCAATCCCTGGGTCAGGAAGATCCTCTGGAGGAGGGCATGGCAATCCACCCCAGTATTCTTGCCTGGAAAATCCCTTGGATAAAGGAGCATGGTGGGCTTCAGTCCAAGGGGTCACACTGAGTCAAACAGAACTGAAGTGAATTAGCACACACACATGCAACTACCATGAGAAATTGAACTCTGGCTATTATTACCTATCTCACAGTAGGTCTGAATACCCGATTCCCTCTTTAACCTAACTTTCACTTTTCAGCCAGTTTTAATGATGTCATAGTGATAAACCTAGGGACAAGAATTAGAATATACGTTTTTAAAGTTGAGCTATACTTGACATATAACTTTAGTTTCAGGTATATAATATAATGATTTCTATATATTGCAAAGTGATCATCACAATAAGTCTAGTCAACATCCGTCATTGTGCATACTTACAATTTTTTTTTTTTTTTACTTTATAAGGACTTTTAAGATTTGTTCTCTTAGCAATTTTGAAATGTTCAATTCAGTAGTGTTAACTATAGTTAATAAAATCATAGGAAAATTTTCATTTGTATTAAATGTTTGAGAAATGAGGTAACTAGTTAGTTGAAAGATCTGGTTTATCAGCTAACATATAACATACATAAACTATGTTATAAGTTTTAACTACTCAGAATGCTATATAAAACCCTGTGATTATACCTGCTCACATGTAATATGATTAATGATTGGTTCTGGTCCCCTTCCCACCTGCATTTTTAAATGCAGGAACAAGGGATGCTTCTTTGGAACTGTCTTTGTTCACAATATGGTCTGTAGGTACAACAGAAGTTTCAAATCCTATTTAATTTTGTGGGTTTGGGGGTGACATTATAGACCAGCTGAAAATTTTTGTTTTTTTTGTATTCACTGTGCAACAAAGGGACCTGATATTTGGATATTTTTTTTTAAACTCTATTTACCGCATGTTTTTTGCACTCTGTAACAATAATGGTTACTATTTACTGAGAAGCTACAATGTGCGAGAATATTACAAAGATATATGTTTGTGTGTGTGTGTGTGTATATATATATATATATATATACTTACTTGAATTTATTTACATATATAAATACCTATAAAGCCATGACTATGTGCATGTGAGACCATTGTGAAAATTATAGCAAACGTATTTCTTATTAATATGACAGTTCACCGAGACTGTCACTGATAAAGAAAGGCAAATATATATATATTTAAACTTACCACTTTTATTACAAATTTCATTTCCAATTAACTGCAAATACAAGTGTATCTCTGTTTAGAAGTATAATGTAAGAAGTTAGAGAATAATTTATATTTTATGAGCTTTCTGGAAACTCTAGATTGTTTTTACTTCTCACTGTGCTTTCTGCCAATTAAACTGAATTATATCCAGACCTGGTTAAGAAAGTGAAATCATTATGTCAAACAATTCTTTGTCTTTCAGTTAGAAATCACACACAAAAAAACAGTATCTTTGATAGGGAAGGGGAAATAAGAGCAATTTGAGTGCCCATAAAAGTGATTTCTAAATCTGAATTAGTTTAGAAAAAAAAAAAATCCCCCCAAACAGCTGCTTGGTTAATGGTTAGTAAAAAACTGTGGGAGCTATGTCAGCGATCCCCAAATTGCATCTAAACTAATTGCTTGGGAGGCTGCTTTGAAGACAGATAAAATATACTGATTAAATTTTATGGAAAGCTGCAAACGGTTCAAGAGTCCTGAACTGCTCCTCCTCAAGTCAACATGAGGCAGTCCAGACCACCGAGGCCCCTCACCCCTCTTTCTGTTCACCCACTGCCCGTGATCACATTGCCTGGCCATTTGCTCACTTGTCATTCAACAAAAATATACTGCTGTCCATCAGGCATTGCCAGAAATGTGACTGCAGACCCTATTCCACTGTCACTCACGCCTGCCCAGAGGTGGCGGTTGGAGGGCAGAAGAGGCCATTTGGTCTCTAAGTCGCCCCATGCACAGAATCACTCTCCTATCCTCAATTCTCTTGCATTCCAAAGGGAGGGTTTGGGGTGGGTATTGGCTGTTTGTGTCACTCTCCTTAATCCTTCATAGCAAAACCATACATGTGCTAGAAAAACAAATTCAAATTATAAACTATTTCTATTACCAGCTAAGAAATACATATTTACATAAACTAGTTAATAAGAAATATGCTTTCGATAATTTTCACAGTGCCTTATAATTAGTACCTGTAGGTGGGGATGCTCAACAAGGTGATTAAATTCATGAGCCACATTTAGCTGAGTGTCTCTTGACTCCTATTGTATTGTATCTCATAGAATCAGTCAAAGCATCAGTAGCTTGTTATTAGAAGATTCCCACTCAGGATTTAATTCTAAACTCCTTGAAGTTTAGGATGAATTTTCTCTCTTTTTAAAAGCTATTCATGTCTCCTTCCTGAGGGAAGGAGATGGACAATAATTACAGCTGGGTGCATTCTTTTACCTAAGTGGGCAAGACAGAGATGATGGCTTCATGTTGAAGCTCAGGTAGCGTTGGGAAGGGTAATGCTGACATCAGTGCTGAACTCCCTTGTGCCCAACAGTCCTTCTCAAAGAACATTTCTGTAGTAACATCAAGGTGAAATGTAATTTATGTAAAGGCTCAAGCACAATGTCTGATGCCAGTTGGAACCTAGTAAGTATTAGTTACCTAATCCTTTATGGATCCCTTCCCATCATTCAAGGTGTGCTGGCTGCCCCTCTGCAGTTTTAACAAATCACCCTCCTCATCCTCCCTCTTATTTTATCTCACTCTGCTTGATTTTGCTGAAATACTCTGGAGGCAGTACTGGGGAGGCTACCTTGTGTTTTTCTAATAGGCTATTAGGTTAAAAGGGGGAGAGAGGCATTATCCTTTTCTGTGATACAAAGCAAACAAGTAATGTTAAGTGTAGTAATTATTGTTTCCCAAATCACAGCATGCAGCCAAGTGCTTATAAAAGGCACAGGCATGAATTACATGGTGCTTTCTTTCCAGCTTAACCTGCTGGAGAATCAAAACAATAGAGAGGCCATCTGGTTCCACCAAACTGCAGCTACTCCCACCTCTCAGAGTCTACTTGTAGAAGAATGGGTTGGTGCTGGTGATACAGCTGCCAGATTTAGCAAATAAAAATATGAACTCCCAGTTAAATCTGAATTTCAGATGAACACTAGTATTTTTTAGTAGAACTATGTCCTCAGTATCACATGGGACATATTTGTACTAAAATAATTTGTCATTTACCTAAAATTTAAATATAACTGGACACTTTGTATTTCACCTGATAAAGTTATTGAATATGTGAGAGCTAGATTACTAAATTCACTTTTCTTGATCTTTTTTAGATGTACATCTGGTCTCAGTTCAGTTCAGTTCAGTTCAGTTCAGTCGCTCAGTCGTGTCCGACTCTCCGCGACCCCATGAATCACAGCACGCCAGGCCTCCCTGTCCATCACCAACTCCCGGAGTACACTCAAACTCATGTCCACAGAGTCGGTGATGCCATCCAGCCATCTCATTCTCCGTCGTCCCCTTCTCCTCCCGCCCCCAACCTTTCCCAGCATCAGAGTCTTTTCCAGTGAGTCAACTCGTCTCATGACGTGGCCAAAGTATTGGAGTTTCAGCTTCAGCATCAGTCCCTCCAATGAACATCCAGGATTGATCTCCTCTAGAATGGACTGGTTGGATCTCCTTGCAGTATAAGGGACTCTCAAGAGTCTTCTCCAACACCACAGTTCAAAAGCATCGATTCTTCGGCGATCAGCTTTCTTCACAGTCCAACTCTCACATCCATACATGACCACGGGAAAAACCATTGCCTTGACTAGACGGACCTTGGTTGGCAAAGTAATGTCTCTGCTTTTTAATATACTATCAAGGTTGGTCATAACTTTCCTTCCAAGGAGCAAGCGTCTTTTAATTTCATGGCTGCAATCAGCATCTGCAGTGATTTTGGAGCCCAAAAAAACAAAGTCGGACACTGTTTCCACTGTTTTTCCATCTATTTCCCATGAAGTGATGGGACCAGATGCCATGATCTTTGTTTTCTGAATGTTGAGCTTCAAGCCAACCTTTTCACTCTCCTCTTTCACTTTCATCAAGAGGCTTTTGAGTTCCTCTTCACTTTCTGCCATAAGGGTAGTGCCTTCAGTATACTTGCCTTGAGAACCCCGTGAACAGTAACAAAGGGCAAAATGATAGGATACTGAATGAGGAATTCCCCAGGTCGGTAGGTGCCCAGTATGCTACTGGAGCTCAGTGGAGAAATAACTATAGAAGGAATAAAGGGATGGAGCAAAAGCAAAACCAATACCCAGTTGTGGATGTGACCAATGATAGAAACAAGGTCCGGTGCTGTAAAGAGCAATATTGCATAGGAACCTGGAATGTTAGGTCCATGAATCAAGGCAAATTGGAAGTGGTCAAACAGGAGATGGCAAGAGTGAATGTCGACATTCTAGGAATCAGTGAACTAAAATGGACTGGAATGGGTGAATTTAACTCGGATGACCATTATATCTACTACTGTGGGCAGGAATCCCTTAGAAGAAATGGAGTAGCCATCATGGTAAACAAAAGAGTCCGAAATGCAGTACTTGGATGCAATCTTAAAAATGACAGGATGATTTCTGTTCGTTTCCAAGGCAAACCATTCAATATTACAGTAATCCAGGCCTATGCCCCAACCAGTAATGCTGAAGAAGTCGAAGTTAATCGGTTCTATGAAGACCTACAAGACCTTTTAGAACTAACACCCAAAAAAGATGTCCTTTTCATTATAGGGGACTGGAATGCAAAAGTAGGAAGTCAAGAAACACCTGGAGTAACTGGCAAATTTGGCCTTGGAGCACGGAATGAAGCAGGGCAAAGGCTAATAGAGTTTTGTCAAGAGAATGCACTGGTCATAGCAAACACCCTCTTCCAACAACACAAGAGAAGACTCTACACATGGACATCACCAGATGGTCAACACCGAAATCAGATTGATTATATTCTTTGCAACCAAAGATGGAGAAGCTGTATACAGTTAGCGAAAACAAGACCAGGAGCTGACTGTGGCTCAGATCATGAACTCCTTATTGCGAAGTTCAGACTTAAATTGAAGAAAGTAGGGAAAACCACTAGACCATTCAGATATGACCTCAATCAAATCCCTTATGATTATGCAGTGGAAGTGAGAAATAGATTTAAGGGACTAGATCTGATTGATAGAGTGCCTGATGAACTCTGGACGGAGGTTCGTGACATTGTACAGGAGACAGGGACCAAGACCATCCCCATGGAAAAGAAATGCAAAAGAGCGAAATGGCTGTCTGAGGAGGCCTTACAAATAGCTGTAAAAAGAAGAGAGGCGAAAAGCAAAGGAGAAAAGGAAAGATATAAGCATCTGAATGCAGAGTTCCAAAGAATAGCAAGGAGAGATAAGAAAGCCTTCCTCAGTGATCAATGCAAAGAAATAGAGGAAAACAACAGAATAGGAAAAACAAGAGACCTCTTCAAGAAAATTAGAGATTCCAAGGGAACTTTTCATGCAAAGATGGGCTCGATAAAGGACAGAAATGGTATGGACCTAACAGAAGCAGAAGATATTAAGAAGAGGTGGCAGGAATACACAGAAGAACTGTACAAAAAAGATCTTCACGACCAAGATAGTCACGATAATGTGATCACTGACCTAGAGCCAGACATCTTGGAATGTGAAGTCAAGTGGGCCTTAGAAAGCATCACTACGAACAAAGCTAGTGGTGGTGATGGAATTCCAGTTGAGCTATTTCAAGTCTTGAAAGATGATGCTGTGAAAGTGCTGCACTCAATATGCCAGCAGATTTGGAAAACTCAGCAGTGGCCACAGGACTGGAAGAGGTCAGTCTTCATTCCAATCCCAAAGAAAGGCAATGCCAAAGAATGCTCAAACTACCGCACAATTGCACTCATCTCACATGCTAGTAAAGTCATGCTCAAAATTCTCCAAGCCAGGCTTCAGCAGTATGTAAACCGTGAACTCCCAGATGTTCAAGCAGGTTTTAGAAAAGGCAGAGGCACCAGAGATCAAATTGCCAACATCCGCTGGATCATGGAGAAAGCAAGAGAGTTTCAGAAAAACATCTATTTCTGCTTCATTGACTATGCCAAAGCCTTTGACTGTGTGGATCACAATAAACTGTGGAACATTCTGAAAGAGATGGGAATCCCAGACCACCTGACCTGCCTCTTGAGAAACCTGTATGCAGGTCAGGAAGCAACAGTTAGAACCGGTCATGGAACAACAGACTGGTTCCAAATAGGAAAAGGAGTGCGTCAAGGTTGTATATTGTCACCTTGCTTATTTAACTTATATGCAGAGTACATCATGAGGAACGCTGGGCTGGAAGAAGCACAAGCTGGAATCAAGATTGCTGGGAGAAATATCAATAACCTCAGATATGCAGATGACATCTGGTCTACATCACCTAAAACAAATAGTTTTTTAAAAAGGAAATAACTTATATGCAGGTAGCTCTCAGAGTGCCTAAGAATCATCTACTGGGCTTTTAAAAACATGGATTGCTGGGCTCCCATCTCCAGAATTTCTGATCCAGTAGGTCCAAGGTGGAGCCCTAGGAATTTGCATTTCTAGTAAGATCACAGGTGCTGCTGCTGATGGTAGTCATAATAGACATGAGGTGAAATTTTTTTGCTCAGCTCGTCGTGAGCCAATCTTACACAATGAAAGAACTTTGTTTAGCCAAAGAGGAAGATGGGGAGGAGGAAGAGGGGAATGTCAGAAGCAGTTTTTATTAAATGAGAGAGACTGTAGTGTTCTTTATTCCTGTGAGGAGGGGTATATGGTATCTTATACAGAAACAAGATTAAGTTCTCCCAAACCATCATTCATTTTACCCCTTCTGAATAAATCATGGTTTAATTTGAAGTCAGCCTAGAGACAGTAAGAAAGTATATTTACTTCACTATGTTTTGATATCGAGACCACATGTGCAACAAATACTTAACAATTTCTTAGGACCAAATTCTGAGGGAGGAGTAGTTTCAAGAACATTGTCCCAAATAGGAAGTATCTTTCATTCCTGTCTCTTTCAGGATGGAGTAATGATGTTTAGCACAATCCACCTGCCTAAGCAGCTGCAAGTGAGGCAGAAGGCTGAATGTGCTATACTCGAGGGAGCTGGTGATTGGAGGCCATGAGATTAGCCAACAGGGCCAACTGTTCTCTCTGTTTGGGAGGGTGCTAGACTAAGGAGTCCTGTGGTCTATGTGGGAATTCTGGGTTGGCTAGTATTAGCTGGGTAATCTTGAGAAATCTTCATAACTTCTTTGAGCCTAATAAATTTCCTCTGCTCAGAAACATGGCTGGAAATAACAACATCTGCACAACATGGCTGAGGGATCCCAAGAGATGTATCAGGAATGGAACCTTGGAGACACCCTGATGCTTTATAGAGACTCAGTGAACATTAGTCCAGAGGGGTCATGAAACCATATCTACCAGGGGTAGGTGGAACATAAATCATGGATGCCCGGGGTCCTTTTTATCTTCTACACACATAGCCTCATAGTTGCTGAGACTTTTCTTCCCTAGTTTCCCCAATGGCCAAAAATATGTGGCTTTTTTCTAGGCATTTGTTTTAATTACCAGAAAATGGCAACCTGCTTCAAGAAATCTTCAATGAATAGAGAAGCTAACTTTGAAATTATGTTAGTCATTTTTATCTATCTTTTTTTTGCTCTATAGATCTGTTAGCTGCCAAATCAGGCTGCTGGAGTCTAGTCTTCATTCCCACACTCACCAGAATTTTTTCCCCTACAGCTAGTTGACTAACTTTCTTGAGCCTAGAAGATTCTTGAAAGTCCCTTGGACTGCAAGGAGATCCAACAAATCAATCCTAAGGGAAATTACCCCTGAAAATTTATTGGAAGACTGTTGCTGAAGCTGAATCTCCAATACTTTGGCCACCTGATTCAAAATTCCTACTCACTGGAAAAGACCCTGATGCTGGGAAAGATTGAAGGCAAAAGGAGAAGGGAGCAACAGAGGACAAAATGGTTAGATAGCATCACCAACTCAATGGACATGAATTTGAGCAAACTCTGGGCGATAATAGAGGACAGGAGCCTGGCATGTTACAGCCCACGGGATCACAAAGAATCAAACACAACTTAGCAACTAAAAAACAACAACAATTTTCTTATTGTAAAATGTGGGTGGAAAGTTGGCCTGAAATTCAGGGAAATCCTTTAAGATAGGGCTTGTATGTCTAACTAGTCAGTGTAAAATGTAATGAATCAAATAAAAACAAACTAGCCAACCAATTGCCTGCTTTTTGGAAAAATAAATGATATGATTATTTAAAAGCTAAGCAACTTGTTTAACCATATTCATTTTCAATCTGATCATATGTGGAAAAAAACAGGGACAGCTTTCTTGGAATATTGCAAAATGTATGACATAAAGGCTATTCCACACACTGAATACAGAATTCTGCTGAGCATTTCTGTCTGTGCTCCACAACTACACCAGTGGCACCTGGGAAAGTCAGCATTCTGAGACCCAGGTTTTAGATTTTTTTGAACTCCATTTTATCAAATATTTGGGGAGAGTATTGAGTTTAAAACAAAAAAATACCTGAGAAAATTTGGAAAATTCAGAAAAATTGAAAAGGGAACAAATTATCAGTAGTAATTTCACTCCTTAAAAGTTATCACTACTAAAGCATTAGCATTAAATTCTAGTCTCTATTCTGAACTTTTTTCGATGCATAATGTATAATAGGCATAATAAAATAATATATAAAACTTGACAATCTGTTTTTCTGGCTTAACATTATATTAATATGTGTGGATTTCCTCATGCTTTTAAAGCCTCTGTAAATATCATTTGGAACAGATACATAACATCTCATATATAGTTGCTATAATTTATGACAATACTTTAAGTTGAGACTTTAGAAAATGTCCATTATTCTCATAAATAGATCTAGTTTTGTCCTGCTTTGTTTTGCTTTTGGTAGTGTAGTCTATGCATCACAGTGCATATTGATAGCAGCAAGAAAAATGAAAATCACTGAATCTGCTCCTACTGTACCCAGCTATTTAGAGCCTCTGTCGACCAAAGGCAGCAATTCCCTCCCCAACCACAAGTGACAAGCCCTCCATAAAGGAATCTTCAGTTGAAGAATTTAAGCCTTATAGGAGAAATGGGCTGGGAGATGGAGATTAATGAATATTGAAGACAATGAACTCAAGTCACTGTGACCTCAAGATCACATCCATGACATCCTATGGACCAAAAGTTAATGCTGCTGCTGCTGCTGCTGCTGCTAAGTCACTTCAGTCGTGTCCGACTCTGTGTGACCCCATAGACGGCAGCCCACCAGGCTCCCCCGTCCCTGGGATTCTCCAGGCAAGAACACTGGAGTGGGTTGCCATTTCCTTCTCCAATGTGTGAAAGTGAAGTCGCTCAGTCGTGTCCGACCCTTAGCGACCCCACGGACTGCAGCCTACCAGGCTCCTCCGTCCATGGGATTTTCTAGGCAAGAGTACTGGAGTGGCTTGCCATTGCCTTCTCCATGATATTGTAAAGTAATTAGCTTCCAATTAAAACAAATAAATACATTTTTTAAAATCTCAAAAAAACAAGTTAATGCTAGTGAGTACAATGCAACCAGTTTTGATTTACCAGCCCTTGACTGCCTTGCACACCTTTAATTCTCTTGTGAAGTCTCACTTAAATGCTTGTAAAGTAATTTTGAATTGTCATAGATGAACTGCCCACTCAGAGACATAGTTGTTCTTCTCTGACTGGCCTTTCTTTTCTTTTTTTTTTTTTAAGAGTAAAATACAAAATTTTTTTTTTTTTTCCAATTTTATTTATTTTTTTCAAGTTGAACAGACTAAATTTCTTTAAACAAACTTACTTATACTCCAGAGTCCTTTAAAAACTTAATAGCATTTATACATTGAAGGTATTTGATTTTCTTGTAACTAGCACTTCAAATGCAACAAGCATTTGAAGCAACAAGCATTTGACCCAACAAGTAAAACTTTCTACAGTTCATAACTTTTATAAATAAAATAAATTAAATGTACAGTGAATAAGTTCTCTGAAATATTTCAATATTTCTGCAGGTTTAGTAACATCATAAAATACATTTCAACTAAAATTCACAAATCTAAAAACCTGTTAGGCATTTTTAGGCGTTTTAAGATGGAAATGAAGACCAATGTTACATCGTAATATGCCAATTACAAATAGTACTTCAAATAGCAAATACTACAGTTTGTCCCAAACTTTAAAAACTATTCATGAACTCAACACTGAACTATTGATGGCTATGAGAATTGTTTCCTAGCCTTTTTGAAAATTTCAACCCATTTACGTTTAAGGTAATTATTGATAAGTACGATCCCATAGCCATTTTCTTTATTGCTTTGGGTTCAAGTTTATACACTCTTTCTGTGTATCCTGTCTATAGAAGATCCTTTAGCATTTGTTGGAGAGCTGGTTTGGTGATGCTGAATTCCCTCAGCTTCTGCTTGTCTGTAAAGCTTTTGATTTCTCCTTCATATTTGAATGAGATCCTTGCTGGGTATAGTAATCTGGGCTGCAGGGTATTTTCTTTCATCACTTTAAGTATGTCTTGCCACTCCCTTCTGGCCTGAAGAGTTTCTGTTGAAAGATCAGCTGCTATCCTTATGGGAATCCCCTTATGTGTTACTTGCTGCTTTTCCCTTGCTGCTTTTAATATTTGTTCTTTGTGTTTGATCTTTGTTAATTTGATTAATATGTGTCTTGGAGTATTTCGCCTTGGGTTTATCCTGTTGGGGACTCTCTGGGTTTCTTGGACTTGGGTGATTATTTCTTTCCCTATTTTAGGGAAATTTTCAACTATTATCTCCTCAAGTATTCTCTCATGGTCTTTCTTTTTGTCTTCTTTTTCTGGGACTCCTATGATTCGAATGTTGGAGCGTTTAACATTGTCCCAGAGGTCTCTAATATTGTCCTCATTTCTTTTAATTCGTTTTTCTTTTTTCCTCTCTGTTTCATTTATTTCTACAATTCTATCTTCTAGTTTGCTTATCCTGTCTTCTGCCTCTGTTATTCTACTGTTTGTTCCCTCCAGAGTGTTTCTGATCTCATCTATTGCATTATTCATTGTATATTGACTCTTTTTTATTTCTTCTAAGTCCTTATTAAATCTTTCTTCCATCTTCTCAATCCTTTTCTCCAGGTTATTTATCTGTAACTCCATTTTGCTTTCAAGATTTTGAATCATTTTCACCATCAAAATTTGAAATTCTTTATCAGGTAAATTCCCTATATCTTCTTCTTTTGTTTGTGTTGGTGGGCAATTATCTTGTTCCTTTACTTGCTGGGTATTTCTCTGCCTCTTCATCTTGCTTATATTGCTTTGCTTGGGGTGGCCTTTCCCTCTTCTTGCAGTTTGTGGAGTTCTCTTTATTACGTAGTTTCTTCGCTGTGTGTGGGGTTGGACGGGTGACTTGTCCGGGTTCCCTGGTTAGGGAAGCATGTGTCGGTGTTCTGGTAGGTGGAGCTGGATTTCTTCTCTCTCCTTTAGAAGACAATGGGCTGCTTTTCTGGGAGCCTGATGTCCTCTGCCAGTATTCAGAAGTTGTTTTGTGGACTTTACTCTGCGTTCAAATGTTCTTTTGATGAATTTGTGGGGGAGAAAGTGGTCTTGCCATCTTATCCCTCCGCCATCTTGTTCCTTCCTCCCCAGAACAGTGGATTCTTATATTCCACTTGGTCGTGGAGTATCTCTTCCCAGCTGCTCCAGCAAGGCGCAGCCGCTGTACCTTACCTTGGACGAGGGCTATCTCCTCAAGGCCGCGCCTCCTGCTTTGAATGTAGATCAGCTCCTCTCGGCCCTCCGGTGCCCAAGCAGCCACCGTCTCCTGAACGTGGTACAGCTCCTCTCAGCCACCGCCCTAACCCTGGGCGCGGGGTAGCTCATCTCAGCCACGATTCTGCACGTGGTCGGTTGCGCCGGAGCCGGGCGTCTCCCGCGTCTGCGCCGCCGGAGCCGGGCGTCTCCCGCGTCTGCGCCTGCGCCACCGGAGCCGGGCGTCCTCTGACTGGCCTTTCAACCCAAGATGCTTTTGAGTTTTTCCACCTCTGAGCTGTTGGCTTCCAGAAGTTTCTTGCATCCTATCCAGGCCTCAAGTGGCAGCTTCAAGAAACAGCCTTTCAGTCTCTGACTTACACAATACAGGACCTGCCTTCCTATAGATGCACAAGTGCAGATCCTTGCCCAGTTCACTTATCCACAGCTTCCTTTATTTTTCCCAAGACCTCACTATAGACACTGCAGCTCCTGCCTTTCCTCCTGTTTCAGTTCCCAGCCTTTGAATTCTCCATTTCCTAATCACCTCCAACTGGAGTGACTCCCAGATAATACACCAATATTTTTAAAGTTGCCAAAAAGAGATGCAGAAGTGAGATCAATATATGAAAAACTTAAAAATAAGAAACTCAAAGATGGGTAATAGGTTTGAGGAGTGGGGGGTGTTCTCTATTTGTCAGCATGAAGCTATTGAGAAAGTAAAACCTGTAAATATATAAGCTCTTCTTATCAAAGCTTAGTTATTTTTATTGAATACAGTTAAAATATGATAAAATACATACGACCCAGCAATTGCACTGCTGGGCATACACACCGAGGAAACCAGAATTGAAAGAGACATGTGTACCCCAATGTTCATTGCAGCACTGTTTATAATAGCCAGGACATGGAAGCAACCTAGATGTCCATCAGCAGACAAATGGATAAGAAAACTGTGGAACATATACACAATGGAATATTACTCGGCCATTAAAAAGAACACATTTGAATAAGTTCTAATGAAGTGGATGAAACTGGAGCCTATTGTACAGAGTGAAGTAAGTCAGAAAGAAAAACACCAATACAGTATACTAACGCATACATATGGAATTTAGAAAGATGGTAACGATAACCCTGTATGCAAGACAGCAAAAGAGACACAGATGTATAGAACAGTCTTTTGGACTCTGTGGGAGAGGGTGAGGGTGGGATGATTTGGGAGAATGGCATTGAAACATGTATATTATCATATGTGAAATGAACCGCCAGTCCAGGTTTGATGCATGAGACAGGACGCTCGGGGCTGATGTACTGGGATGAACCAGAGGAATGGGATGGGGAGGGAGGTGGGAGGGGGGTTCAAGATGGGGAACACATGTCCACCCGGGGCAGATTCATGTCAATGTATGGCAAAACCAATACAATAATGTAAAGTAATTAGCCTCCAATTAAAATATAAATTAAAAAATATGATAAAATACATTCTTTTAAAGTACACCATTCTGTGGTGTTTAGTATAGTCACAGAGTTGTGCAACCATCACCTCTATCTAATTTCAGAACATTTTTTTCACTCCTCCCCCCAAACTGTGTACCTGTTAGTGTAGAGTCATTCCCCTTTCTCCCCAGCTCCTGATAATCACTAATCTACTTTCTATCTCTATGAATTTACCTGTTTCAAGCATGTTACATAAACTGAATCATACAAAATGTGGCCTTCTGTGTCTGGTTTCTTCCATTTAGCATAATGCATGAAAGGTTTGTCCATGTTGTAGCAGTGCTTGGTTTCTGTTTTATGACTGAAGAACACATTGTTATATGATATCACAGTTTGTTTAATCCATTTAATCAGTTGATGGACATTTGAGTTGCCATGAACATTAATGAATAAAATTTTGTGCAGATGTGTTTCATATTCTTTTGAGTGTATTCTTATGAGTGAAACTGCTGGGTCATATGATAAGTCTACGTTTAACTTTTCAAGAAACTGTCAAACTGTTTTCCAAAGCAGTTGCAGCATCTTATATTCCTACCACCAATATCTGAGGGTTCCAATTGTTCTGCATCCTCATCAACACTTGGTATTGTCCACCTTTTTTTATTATAGCCATCCTAGTGGGCATGAAATGGTACCTCATTGTAGTATTGGCATCTCATCTAGTTTTAAAAGTAATAGTCAAGAGACATCCTGGGATGGGTTTAGGACACATTCAGTTTGACTGTCTGCACTGGAGGGCTCTGACTAGTGTCTCTCAGGAGAGGATGGGTTTCACTTGACATTAGGTGGGGTATGAATTCTCCAGCCCTTCACATGCCTTAGAGCTCCCCACACAACTTATTTACCTTCTGTAGGGGTTCACCCTCATGTCACCTGCCTAGCTCCTGTGGCATGAGTTTGAGATCCCATCTATACTTGCTATTTCTGCATCTGAACATCTTTATTCTACTGGTTGTTGTCGTGGTTGTTTAGTCGCTAAGTCGTGTCTGACTCTTTGTGATGTCATGGACTGTAGCCTGCAAGGGTCCTCTGTCCATGGGATTCTCCAGGCAAGAATACTAGAGAGGGTTGCCATTTCCTTCTCCAGGGGAGAAGGGTTTGGCAGGCAGATTCTTTACCACTGACCCGTCTGGGAAGCCCCTTTATTCTATTACTGCTTAAAAAAAAAAAAAAACTGAATCAGGATATAGTTTAGAAACATTTTGAAATAATGACTTGGAGATTAAACTTTCTGAAAGCAAAAATTTAAGTTAACCAACATGCTTTTTTTTTTTTTTCTATTCAATCAGGGCCTTAAAAATGCTTCTTCAACAGAAGCATGTTTTGACACATAACATTTGGGATTGTGAAAAACCACTGACCAAAGACTACCAGGAATATATCTTGCAGATATAGTCCATCTTCCCTGTGTTGCTTTCAGAAATTTTGAGATTTGCTGAAAGAATCCACGGTCTGATAGTCTATGAAATAGAAACAAGGTGAATTTGAAAACACTTAATAAAGCTAAGTCACTGAGGATTAGAGGTCCTTTATAAACTGGGATATTTTGGTTTTACATCTGTAATAACAGGACTCTAGAATATCAAACAGGTCATGAAGACTGATTACAGAAAAATACTTCAAAGGAGATCAATACACTTAATAAGAGATAAGAAATAACCTGTTTTCAGCTGTAAAGCATCTGCCTGCAATGCAGGAGACATAGGAACTCAGGTTTGATCCCTGGGTCGGGAAGATCCCCTGGAGGAGAAAATAGAAACCCACCCCATTATTCTTGCCTGGAGAATTCCATGGACAGAGGAACCTGGAGGGCTATAGTCCATGGGTTTGCAAAGTGTCGGACACAACTGAGCATGTTCGCATAGCACTTGAAATATTAGCCAAACCACTTTCTTTTTGCTTTCACTGAGTCCCTACTTGAAATTCAGTATGTGGATAAATCAGAAGTAAAATGTTTGCAAATCCAGATGCTTTATCTATTCTGTGATTATGAACTTTCAGGTTTCTGATGTTTCAGTGTTTTTTAATTTGTTTGTTTGTTTTGTCTGCATGTTTAGAATCTTGTAGTCCCATTTCCTGTATGGTAGATTTTGGGGCATTAGAAACCTGTTTCCTAAATTCAACAAAAATAGTGTTTCAGCATCAGACGCACTGCAACAATTGTACAGGGTGTAGTGAAATTTGCTTTTAAGAATTAATAGGATTTCCCAAAGGATATATTTTCCTGTCAAACCTAATCCTCATGATCAACAACTATAGCTCCAAGTAATTTTTTATGATTTCTTTTATTCACGTTTTTCTAAGCTTATTCTTATATATCCTCCAGGGTAACTTTTATTACAGGAATTGCTGGCTTTTCTGCCAAAAAAAGAAACATGCTTTATATTTAGATGACAAAGTAAGAGAATCAATGTTGGGTTTTTTCCTAGTGGTATTTTAAAAGACATGAGACATTTTTATACTTCTGACTTTTTCCCCAATTGCAGCCTAAAGCACTGACAGTAGATCATCTCTTCTTTTTCAATAACTGGTGATAAATTACACAATTTTAGTCAATACTCTTCTGATGAACTTTAATAATAAGTAATTTAGCCTATAGCTATACGTACAACTGGGTAATTGTTCCAAATGGGTTGGGGCAATATATTTTTTTATTGAATTCTTTGAAAAAAACAGAACCTATTTAGTATTCTTTCTAGTTTTCTGTATGATATAAAATAATGACCATGCACTGGGACTAGTAATTCAGGATTTTTGCTACCAAATGTGTTGATATAAGTGAGCCCAGATGAATCAGGGAGGGCCAAACATTTGACCCAATTCCATTACAACTATGTGATTCCACAGGATATACTTGGCACTTCTGTTGAATCTCAACTGACTTCAGAGAGAGACCTAATCAAAAAGCAGGATTATGTCTACAAGTCTGTTTCTGTTCTGTAGGTAGGTTCATATGTGCCATATTTTAGATTCCACATATAACTGATATCATATGATATTTTTCTCTCTCTTTCTGACTTCCTTCACTTAGTATGATAATCTCTAGTTGCATCCATGTTGCTGCAGATGGCCTTATTTCATATTTTTATGGCTAATGCAAACTATTACATTTAGAATAGATAAACGAGGTCCTAATGTATAATACAAAGAACTATACTCAATATTCTGGGATAAACCATAATAGAAAGTGTTGTGTTAGTCACTCACTTATGTTCAATTCTTTGCAACTCCATGGACTGTAGCCTGCCAGGCTCCTCTGTCCATGGAATTCTCCAGGCAAGAATACTGGAGTGGGTAGCCATTCCCTTCTCCAGAGGATCTTCCCGACCCAGTGATTGAACCCAGGTCTACTACATTGCAGGCTGATTCTTTAACATCTAAGCCACCAGGGAAGCCCAAACCATAATGGAAAAGAATATAAAAACGAATGCCTATATGTGTATAACTGAGTCACTTTGCTGTATAGCAGAGATCGGCACAACATTGTAAATCAACTATACTTCATTAAAATAATAAAAAAAATTTAAAGGAGGATCAGCCTTCTGCCCTCCCCTATCCTGAAATACTCACCCAGAGCACACTCTGGCTTCCCAGCTGGCCCAGTCAGAAGGACTGCTGGATCCCTTAACCTTATAGCCTGTAGGCAACTTCTTTTGGTATAGATAGTTTGGTAGTTATGATTCCTTCATTCCCCTTCATGCTTTCCATCCCGTTCCCCGAAACCTTTAAATGCCTCCCATGCAAACATTTCTAAAGTGCATGTTTAATTAAGAATATTAAACAGAAAGATTGGAAAATAAAAGCCACAAGTAGTATTAATACAACTATATCCATTTTGCTTCAGGGAGTATAGCGCATTGAAGCAATACAGAATGATAGTTAAGAGATGGCTTATGTTCGAATTTCAAAAATTGCACTTAGTAACTTTGTGACTTTGAGCAAGTTACCTAACCTTTCTGTTGTACAAGTTCCTAATTGACAAAATGAAAGTCTTAGAATTATGAAGATCAATCAACAAATACAAATCAACAAATCAACAAATACACAGGCAGATTTTAGAATCCTGCCTGGCAAAGTATGAGTTGTATAAGCATTTGCTGTTATCCTTAAGCAGTATTTTCTGTTTTTTCTCTACTGCATGACTCTAAAAACACAGCTGAGTAGATAATATGTTTACAATGTGTATGATGCTTGTTTCATTTAAGATCTTAATAATTTCTTCCCATGCTGTGTTATTGTTTGCATAATTAAAATTGTAATGACTGTATACTGGTCTATCTAGTATAAGGGTTAACATTAAATTGATTTCACTTTCTTGTTATAAATAATGCCACAGTGAATATGTTTAACTAAATATCATTTTCCTTCATTTGAAATATTAATAAGGTAAAAATGACCAGAAGTGGGAATGCTTTCATATTTCAGAAGTATCTTTTTGAATGGGATGTGCGAATTTCTACCATCAGTAGCAAGAAAACAACTCATCAGTGTTGTACACATAAAAGAATAGCATGCTATAATCAAAATAATGTGCATTTTTCTATTATATTAAAATATTTTCATAAGTTTGGTTTTATAGTTATATTTACATTTTTGTAATGTAAAGTAATTCATTTACCCAATTATCTATTGCAGAGTTTTAATATTTTTTTTGCTAATTACATTGTACTGTAGGACTACAAATATCTTTTGCTGTATTTGTTGGGAATATTTTTTTTACTTATTGTTTTTCTTTGTAGAATTTTATTTATATGGGAATATATGTTTTAGACAGCTGGATCTATTTTTGTGATTTATTTATAATATTTTTGTTTCAGAGTACTGGAAAATGATTTAATTTTTAAAGATTTGATGCTAATTATGTAATGAAACTTATTTTATGGTAGGAAAGGTATAAATCTAAACTGAGAAAGTGTTTACCAGTTAGTATTCTATAACAATTTACTGGCAAATCTTTCTCTTCCCATTGTTTTGGGTGGACCTCTTTTTACCAGATCTTTAATGATTATGTACAGTGGGATTGATCTCCATTAGTGATCTGTCTATCCTCTCATAAATAAGCCACTGCTTTAATTCTTTTCTTTCAAATACATTTTAACATCTTGTAGAAATAGAGGCAAACAACTCCTTTTCAGGAAGGCCTTTTAATACCTCACTTTTTAAAAAAGTATGTGTGTATGTTTCGTTTTGCTGTTTATTTGGGTGTAATTAATACACAGTGAAAATGACCCTTTCTGGGTATATATTACTATAAATCTGCACAAACTTGTGCTGTGTGCTTAGTCCCTCTGTCCATGGGGATTCTCCAGGCAAGAATACTGGAGTGGGTTGTCATGCTCTCCTCCAGGGGATCTTCCCAACCTAGGGATCGAACCCAGGTATCCCACATTGGATTCTTTACCTTCTGAGCCACCAGGGACATAGTCACATAACTAGTACCATTCCCCAACATTCTCTTGTGCCATTTTGTAGCCAATTTCTTCCTCCAGTCCTAGGCAACCACTGGTTTGATATCCTTCCCTATAGTTTTGTCTTTTTCCAGAATGCCATATAAATGGGATCATATATTAGGCAAACTTTTCAGTCTGACTTCTTTATCTTAACACTGTTATTGAGATTCTTCTGTTTTGTTCAGTACTTCACTCTTTTTTTTTTAATTAAGGAGTAATATTTACATTATATAGATGTACTGCAATTTGTTTATCCATTCACCAGCTGTTAGATGTTTGGGCTACACACAGCTTTTGGCGATTACAAACCTTGTTGCGATAAACATTTTCATGCTAGGTCTTGTGTAGAATACTGGATTTTCTCCAGTTAAATTTTCAAATAATAATTTTCAGTTCTAGTAAGAATTCTATCAGAAATTTGATTGGGATTATATCTATAGCTACATGTATATGTACATTAAAGGGGGTAAAGGACATTTGGGGCATTTATTGTTCTCAGTAAGGAAAAATAAATAATGCATGGCTCTTCTGTTTCTCAAACTCTTATTTTATTGTGTGTGTGTAGTTTTCTTCAAATAGGACATACACTAAAAATCTTTATTTATTTATTTTTGCCTATGTCAAACAGAATGCAGTAACTTAGTTCCAAACCTAGGGATCAAACCCTTGCCCCCTGCAGTGGAAGTATGGAATCTTAACCACTGGACTGCCAGGGAAGTCCCAGGAAATACATTTTTAACCTAACATTGTTAATGGGTATATTATAATTCTGTGCTAAAATTAACAAGAAATTTTTAAATGATACTTTCAGGTAGCTATTGCCAGATTATAGAAATATCACTGATTTTAATGTTCATCTTATATTCAGTTATTTATCTAAATTGTATATCATGTCAAATGGTTGTTTGCTTATATCTTTGAATTGTCTATATATACAGTCACACCACTTTTCTTTTCTATTGTATAAAACTGCTATTTCTGTTTCATAACTTTGATTTGACACACTTTGGAAATCTTTTTCAACGCAGTAATGGTGATAATAAAGATTTGTGTTTTCTGTGATTTTCATAACCATAATGTTAGTAGTTCATGATTAAATATAATATTAACTAGCCAATTTATAATTTTAAGTATTTGTTAATATTACTTTTTTGATGCTTTTAGGAAAGGATGGTGTTATTTTATCAAATTCATTTCCTGCATCTATTGATGGTCATAAAGATTTTTATATTTAAAAGTTTAGGATTATATGTAAATATTTCATTATATTGAACTATCCTTGCATTACTAGAATAAAACATCCTTGGTCATGTTGTATTTATTATTTGACCCTGTATTCTCTGAATATATGAAAGAGTTAATCAGAGACTCTATCAGAAGCTTTTTCAGCATTGTTTTGAATGAAAGATATTTGCTTAATAAAACTCCTGGCTTTTGCAAGATGCCCTTATTTGCCTGTTCCCCTTTGCTCACAACAGCCTGCCTGCTCCTGCACATTTCCATCCTCAAGAAAGGAAATTAATACTGGAATGAGTATCATCAGTTTTGACATTTACTATTTCATTATATTCTTACAACTCTTTGTCAGGAGAGTATTATTAACACTGCCACTTTTAAAATAAGCAAAAAGAAGCTCAGAGAAATTTGGGGATTTCCCAGTGTCATACAGCTAACAAACGGCAGCACTATAATTCCAATTCAGGTTGCTTTGTCCATCATACATATGTTATTCTACATTTATCAATGGAAATAACCAATAAACAATCTCTAATAGGAAGAGAAGAATTTTATCTTGCCAAACAGAAGACTAAAACCCAGGAAACATAGATTCAAGAAGCACTTGAATTTGATCTAATCAGACTACATAGTGGGGAAGGCTTATATAGGCAAAAATCGCAGAATTACGTAAGTTGTTTGTCAAGAATTATAATAGGACCTGGCAAGAAGCAAGTTCAGTTCAGTCGCTCAGTCATGTCCAACTCTGCAACCCCATGGACTTCAGCATACCAGGCTTCCCTGTTCTTCACCAATTCCCGGAGCTTGCTCAAACTCACGTCCATTGAGTCTGTGATGCCATCCAACCATCCCATCCTCTGTCGTCACCTTCTCCTCCTGCCTTCAATCTTTCCCAGCATCAGAGTCTTTTCTAATGAGTCAGTTCTTCGCATCAGGTGGCCAAAGTATTGGAGTTTCAGCTTCAGCATCAATCCTTCCAATGAATATTCAGGACTGATCTCCTTTAGGATGGAGTGGTAGATTTCCTTGCAGTCCAAGGGACTCTCATGCGTCTTCTCCAACACCACAGTTCAAAACCATCAATTCTTTGGAACTCAGCTTTCTTTATAGTCCAACTCTCACATCCATACATGACTACTGGAAAAACCATAGCTTTGACTAGACTGATCTTTGTTGGCAAAGTAATATCTCTGCTTTTTAATACGCTATCTATGTTGGTCATAGCTTTTCTTCCAAGGAGCAAGCGTCTTCTCATTTCATGGCTTCAGTCACCATCTGCAGTGATTTTGGAGTCCCCCAAAATAAAGTCTGTCACTGTTTCCATTGTTTCCCATCTATTTGCCATGAAGTGATGGGACCAGATGCCATGATCTTAGTTTTCTGAATGTTGAGCTTTAAGCCAACTTTTTAACGCTCCTCTTTCACTTTCATTAAAAGGCTCTTTAGTTCTTCTTCACTTTCTGCCATAAGGGTGGTATCATCGGCATATCTGAGATTATTGCTATTTCTCCTGGCAATCTTGATTCCAGCTTGTGCTTCATCTAGCCCAGCATTTCGCATGAGGTATTCTGCATAAAAAGTTAAATAAGACAATATATAGCCTTGATGTACTCCTTTCCCAATTTGGAACCAGTCTGTTTTTCCATGTCCAGTTCTAACTATTGCTTCTTGACCTACATACAGATTTCTCAGAAGGCAGGTCAGGTGGTCTGGTATTCCCATTTCTTGAAGAATTTTTCACAGTTTGTAGTGATCCACACAGTCAAAGACTTTGGCGTAGTCAATAACGTAGAAGTAGATGTTTTTCTGGAACTCTCTTGCTTTTTCTATGATACAACAGATGTTGGCAATTTGATCTCTGGTTCCTCTGCCTTTTCTAAATCCAGCTTGAACATCTTGAAGTTCATGGTTCACATACTGTTGAAGCCTGGCTTGGAGAATTTTGAGCATTACTTTACTAGCGTGTGAGATGAGTGCAATTGTGCAGTAGTTTGAACATTTTTTGGCACTGCCCTTCTTAGGTATTGGAATGAAAACTGACCTTTTACAGTCCTGTGGTCACTGCTGAGTTTTTGCAAGAAGCAAAGATACTTGTTAAAGGAAGATTGGTTGGGATCTGAAATGGTTGCATATTTATAAGGGGAAAGCTTGAGATCACAAGGCTGCACTTGGCAGCTGCTAGGTGACATCGTTTTGAGAGATATATTGGTGTCTTTGAGTCTAATGCAGTTCAGAAAATTCAGCTTCTCAGGGATATAAGAACATGTTGAAAACACCTCCACAATGGCCGCCCAGCTCCATGTTGGATTCCTGAACCACAGTTACTCCAGTTCCTTTTTTAAATGCATTATTTTCTTTAAATGTAGAATGCATGCTTGATAGGCCACAAAACAGGCTGCTCCAGTTAGTACGGGATTTAAGTTAAACCATGTATAAGATAGGATGACTTCTCCATACCTCAGTGTGTGCAAATTTCTTCCATAAGGCATGTGGGATTTAAAAGTATCCCTTTTTACCTTCTTGTTTGGGATTTAAAAGTATCCCCTTTTACCTTCTTGTTTGGGATTTAAAAGTATCCCCTTTTACCTTCTTGTCTGGGATTTAAAAGTCTCCCCTTTCACGTATGTAATAATTTATTTTTTCTTAGTTTGATTTAACAATGAATCTCTTTTCCCAGAGGTTGCAAAATTTTAAAATTGGTTTTTTTAATGAATGGATAGAGTTGTTAATAATTCTGCATTCTTTAACAAAAGTGCTGAGTATTTCTCTATTGACTGACAGTGTATACTTAACATGCAATGACTGCAGCTCATTTAAAATAATTTTATTATTTATTTTTATATAAAAAAGAAAATGTTTATTCTCCTTTAGAACACTGAAGTTTTTTAATCTTTTTGAATGTATTTTCTCACATGTAAAGGGAGGGGATTGGATTAACTCTGTGCTTGCTTAACTAGTTAACAAATAGCTCCTTTTTAAAAATATAATTTTATTTATTTGTTAATTTTTGGCTGTGCTGGTTTTGTTGCTGCACGAGCTTTTCTTCAGTTGTGCAAGTAGGGGCTGTTCTCTAGTTGTGATAAGAGGGGTTCTTATCGCAGTGGCTTCTTTTGTTGTGGAACGTGAGTTCTAGGGCCCATAGCTTTAGTAGTTGCGGCTCCCGGGCTATAGAGCATAGGCTCAACAGTTGTGGCCCATGGACTTAGTTGCTCTGCAGCATGTTACCCTCCCACATTGAAGCTGTGCCTCCTTCAGTGGCAGGCTATTCTTTACCACCGTGGAAGCTCTGCCAATAACAGCTTTTAATGGGTACGTTATCAAAATGAATTTCAAGATCAGATCAGTTTGTGAATGGTTGCATAGGATTTTAGCTCACTGGGTTCATGAATATCCTTCAGTAAAAAGACCTCCTATTTATCCTAGAGTTTCCCAAATTAATTTATATACTCTAACTTATATTCCTATTTTTGGATAACACATATGGTATTATTATCTGGGGGCATAGATACCTTGAGGGCCAAATTTTGGGAAATGATGCATCAGAATTTTTCTGATTCTAAAAATTTTACAATGAAACAAGGAAATTACATGTTTTGAGAAGTAGATTGTCATACAAAGGGACATAACCCAATAGGACAGAATCATCAAATCCACTCTACTATGATAAAACTAAGAATTAAATTTAAAAACTGACAAGATTCTGACAAATAAGCCAAATTTAGCAAAATAAACTAATACAGATTGGTCAAGAAACCAAACACTTTGCAAAAAGCAGACACCCTTGAGACAATTGAAGTCATGTTGATGAGAAGCTTCTTAAATATGTCAAGATAACTAATCAATAAAAGCATAAGTTATTTACTATAGCTTTAAGAGCAATGAGAGGAAGGAACTGCATAGACCAGATTAAATTGTTACTAGCCCATAAGTTCTCTATACAAGAAACTTACAATGATCAGTACAGTTCAGTATATCATAATAACTCAACGAAATGTCAGACAGTTGTGCTGGAAAGTCAATTTAATTGTGAAGTTAGGCATTTAAATGAAAAAATTTGATTAGCTTAATTGACAACACTTCTTTCAGCAAAACCAATTTGATATATTTTTCCCTCTCTGTAATTTTTTCTATTGTTAAAACATTGTTCTACATAGAATTACATGTAACTATTTCAAATTATTTATTCCTATTTTAAAATTTTCAGTTTTGAACATTAATTTAAAAAGCATAATTGTATTATTTATTTATGAAAGTTAAGATTGGGGAAAGTTCCTTTTTAAAAAGTCTTCTGTTACTCCCAAATTTCAAATTTATCCCTCCCCTGAACATTTCCCTGTTGGTAATCATAAGTTAGTTTTCTACGTTTGGTAGTAACATAAATATACTACTACATATAAAATAGGTAAACAACAAGGATCTCCTGTATAGCACAGGAGATATACAAAATACTGAATATTTCGTAATAAGTTATATGAGAAAAGAATCTGAAAAACTATATGTGTGTATATATATATCTATATATATATGAATCACTTTGCTGTACACTTGGAACTATCACAACATTGTAAATCAATTATACTTCAATAAAAAAAAATTTAAAGTCCTCTAAAATAAAATGTGGTAATTTTGTGTGTCATTTTTGGTTCTAAATGCCAAAACTATAAATGTGCATGTATTATTTGATCCCTCTATTGTACTTACAGGAATTTTTCTTAAAGAGATACTCCCATAAGTGGACCAAAATGAATGTACAAGGATGGTCACTGTAGCACTGTGGCACATTTTTTAATAGATAAAAGCTGCAAATGATTAAAATTTTTATTAAACTGTGTTAATATTTACAAAATAAAATGTGATAAATCCATTTAAATATAAAGAAGTTGTTCTTTGACATGGGAAGATGTTTATGGTATATTGCATATATTTTTCAAATAAAAAATGAGATTATAAAGAATAATGTAAGTACAGTATGATCTTATTTAGATCATATTAGATAAGTGTGTGTTGTATGTGTGTGCATGCCCACATGCATGCAAGAATAGGGAGAGAGAAAGATAGAGATATATAAAGATTTAGAAGGACCTTCACCAAAATATTAACAGAGGGTTATACATCAACTGAAAGATGAAACTTTTGGTGATTTTCGCTTTTCTTATTTTATTTTGTTTATTTATTATTTAAAGTTATTTTTTGCTGAGGGAAATAAAAGAGGGAGAAGAGGTGTTAATAAAAGAGAACCAGAAGAAATGGCTGAAAAACCTGGAGAAAATGATATTATGGCAATTAATCAAGAAGAGAAAATTAATGAAGATGTGGTTGGGCCATGGTTGAATAGATGACTTATTTTATTGGCAGCTGTAGTGCTCATTACTTCTAGTTTTATGTATCAACTAATAAAACCCTGGGGCTTCCCAGATTGCACAGTGGTAAAGAATCTGCCTGCCAATGCAGGAGACGCGGATTCAATACCCAAGTTGGGAAGATACCCTGGAGGAGGAAATGGCAACTCACTCTGGAATTCCTGTCTGGGAAAGCCCATGGACAGAGGAGGCTCTTAGACTACAGTCTATAGGATTGCAAAGAATTGTACACGACTGAGCATGGACAATAAAACTTGATTTCTCTGACAACCTCAAGTTCAAATCCTACCTCTTTCTTGTAGAGCTGACTGACCATGCAACTCACCTATAAGAGTTTTCCTCTTTGAAATTAAGGCAAAAATATTCTGTTTCATTAAAATTCAGTAATTGTGTACCTCCTTAACTTGCCTCCATGAGTGGTTTCATCTGTCACTTAAACAGTACATCATTAAGCTACCACTTCTGGAGAGCTCTACTATTGCCAGGAACATTCTCAGTGCTTTACAGACTTTTCAGTCTTATCATGATCTTATGAGGTCAGATTTATTATCCCATTTTTATACGGTAGACTCATCTTGTTGAGATCACAGTGTCAGAGCCAGAATTCAAACTCATTAAGTTTCCAAATCTCATGTTTTTAATAGCTATACAGTATTGTATTTGCATGTATCTGTTGTTTTCCTCAATTAGAAACAACAGATAATCTCCTTGAATACATATCTCTACACTGTTCCTAATTCCAAACCAAGTGATAGACATTTTGTACTTATTATAGTTATTTTTGAAAGGAAAAGTTTTTTTCTAAAAAATCCTTTTTATAAATGATATCTCAAAAATTTTATGACACTGCATATGATATGGAAATACATGAGGGAAAATAGCTCAATTATTAGTGTCACATTTAAACTTTTGTAAAAGTTAACCGTTCATTATATTTATATCAATAATGCCAATTCATTGGTATATGTAAGTAACTCAAGTTTTTCATAAATGAATTTCTTTCACTTTCTATTTCACAACAAGGACTCAGGCTTAATCAATCTGATTTATGCCAACATTTACTATCAGATCTTGCTTAAACCAACAGTGATTATCCTTTATAGCATTAAATATAAAAGCAAGATGCCTTAGAATTAGCCTGATAATTTTAGTTTCTGCTGTGGCCTTGGATAATGTTTAATTATTAGCTCTAACATAAAATCTTATTTCAATGTATAGCATAGAAATATTTATTGCAGTTCAAAGAAAATATGGACCTTGGCTCTGCCTTAGCCAATATTTATTCCCCCAGGTAAACAAATTTTAGTATTTACCTGAGCAGGAGTCAAGATCTATTTACTGTAAGTCTAGGACATCTCATGTAATCCCACACCAGATGGGCACACATTATCCAGTGACTAACAACACATTAGTGCTTCCTAGGTGGTGTTAGTGGTAAAGAACCTGCCTGCCAACTCAGGCTCAATCCCTGGATCAGGAAGATCCTCTGAAGTAGGAAATGGCAACCCGCTCCAATATTCTTGCCTGGAAAAATTCATGGATAAAAGGGCCTGGCCAGCTACAGTTCATGGTGCTGTGAAGAGTCAGATATGACTGAGCAACTGAACACCCTACCTAAAGTATGTGCAGTGCTAAGTATGGGGCTTCCCCAGTGACTCAATGGTAAAGAATCCACCTGCAATGCAGGAGCCACAGGCGATGTGGGTTCAGTCCCTGGGTCGGGAAGATCCCCTGGAGAAGGAAATGGCAACCCATTCCAATATTCTTGCCTGGAGAGTCCCATAGACAGAGGAGTCTGGTAGGCTACCTAAACACCCTACCTAAAAAAACACAATAATTCAATCAAAATTGTTAAAATGCTTTCCACTTTCAAAATCCTCACTGTGGGTCAAAATGAATGTGTTCTTCCTCTCTGGGTGTCTCTCTCTCTCTGTCAAACAAAATCCCAACACATCAAACACAGAAAACACAAATACATAAAGCTAGGAGGGTATAAAAAGGGCATTAAAATGAATGTTTAAAGCGTTTCTCTACTGCACATTTCTTTTTGTTCAGATTTCAGTTTGATCTCTGACCAAAAAAACAAGAGTGTTTCTTTGCAGGTCAGCAGTGTAATACTTTGCTTCCTGACAGTGAACAAATTTTTACATTTAGAAGAATCATTGTTCTGACAACACTCCTAATATCTGGGGAGAGGAGAGCAGGAGCCCAGGACTGAGTCCCTGGGGGCTGGGGAAGTAGAGGGCAGCTGCCTTCATGCAGGAAGCAAGGTTGCAGTATCTTGCTTCAGGCGGTGTTTTTTGGATATAAGAGAACACCAAGCCCTTATCCCTGGAAACCCATATTTCCAGCAAATAGTCTGCAGCTCTTCTACCAGTGTTTATCATATGCATATTCTAGTTCAGTGCTTAAGGGAAAAAAGCAATACCGTAGAGGAAGTTAGCTATACCTTGCTCTCGTGTGTGAGCATGCAGCAAAGCAAACAGATGAGTTTGGATAAATGAAAATCAATACACTCGAAAAGGCTTCTTTCATTCAATTGATTCAAGCTCATTGGGTAATAGCACAGCAGAATGTGAAACGGTGTTAACGTGGCCCTGGCATGAATCCCATTTACAGGAAATACAGTGGATAAAAGCATGAGGGGATTTAATGAACCATAATGAGCTCTTTACTTTATAAATGCTTTTAATATGGTCTTATCACCATATCGTTTGAACCTTCAATGAGGCAGGATAACCCTTTATGGTATGTATGCTATTTTTCAAAATCCATGAAGTCAGAATAACAAACCGTTATTCTCTTTAAAGTTAAGAAACACTGACTGATAAAGCTGGAAGGATCTTATTTATAGAAGTCAAAATGTAAGTCACCAGAGGCATCATTTATTGCTCAGGGTCACACAGCAACTTGGTGGCCAATAATTCACCAGAAGTCGGGCAATACACAAGGCAGTGCACTTTTCTCTACAAGTCAGCAGGGAGATGATGGCACTGTCAGTGTGCGGACAGTTGCCAGCACCTGGGGAGGTTGTGAATAGGAAACGAGGTTACAAGAGAGACCAACTAGCTGGTGCCTAGATCAGATTCTCTCAGCACAGCTAAAACTTTTTGGAATTCTGATAAAGAAAAAAAATTCATTTTGAACTCATAAGTCTATTTATAGGAATCCATCTTACAAAAGCAGTCCCCCATATGTACAGACATTGATTTAAATGAGGGTGCTCATTCTGGTATTGTTTATAATAGCAAAATGTATAACACAAAAGACCATCCACAGGGGCGGGGCAGGTAAGTGATTCTAGGATGTCCGAACAGTTATGAAGCTGCTAACAAACATATCAAGGGTGATTTATATGTACAGTCATGGGAAGATGTCCAGGATGCACTTTCAGGTATAAACAACAAGGTATATTCATAAAATAACATAACACACAGAATGCTGCTACTTATACTGAAAAATAGAAACCATTATATGTGTTACATCTCTCACTCTAATCTCATCTTCCGACTATGTCATACTTCTGAATATGGAGCGAGGGAGGATTTTGAGGAGTAGAGAAATGGAGTATGTTCTTGTAAGACTGGGGCAACATATTTTAGTAACTATTATTTTTGTAAAAATAATACTTCATTTCACTGGAAAAGACTCTGATGCTGGGAAAGGTTGGGGGTGGGAGGAGAAGGGGACGACGGAGAATGAGATGGCTGGATGGCATCACCAACTCTGTGGACATGAGTTTGAGTGTACTCCGGGAGTTGGTGATGGACAGGGAGGCCTGGTGTGCTGTGATTCATGGGGTCGCAGAGAGTCGGACACGACTGAGCGACTGATCTGATCTGATCTGATCTGATTATGTAACATAAGTCCATGAGTATGGTCTTTGGAGTCAGAAAAACAGAATTTTGAATTCTAACTCTGTTTCTTAGTAATGGTGTGATCCTGGGAACATTTCTCTAGCCCCTGACTCTCAGTTTCCTTTTCTATAATATGATAGTGATGATAACCTTCTCAAAGTTTGAGTGTAGGAACTAAATGAATTAGTCTATGTCAAACACCAGACACAGTACTTGACAAATAACCCTCAACAAATGGTAACTTCTATAATTATGGTTATGTTTGCTGTTGTTGTTTTTTAGTGGCTAAGTCATGTCCAACTCTTTTGCAGCCCCTTGGACTGTAGCGTACCGGGCTTTTCTGTCCGTGGGATTTTCCAGGCAAGAATACTGCAGTGGGTTGCCATTTCCTTCTCCAGGGGATCTTCCTGACCCAGAGATCAAACCTGAATTTCCTGTGCAAAAAGTATCTCCTGCATTGCAGGCAGATTCATTACCACTGAGCCAATTTGTTGTGTTTATAAACATTCAAATTAGATAGAAAAGTACCAAGAAGAAAGGATGAATCAACTAAATTCAACCACCAAGTTTCCCTCTGTTATTATTTGATGTGTGCTTAAAAAAAACATTATTTATTAACTGCTATACAACTTACTCTTTTTATTTATAATATTCTGTAGACTTTTTCCCATGTCTGTATAATAAGCTACAGCTATATCATTTTAACAGCATAACTACATTCCATTGGAAAATTGCATGCAGTATAATTTATTTAATCAGTCCCTTATTGGTGCACATTAGAGCTGAATTCAATTCTTTCCCATCATAGATTTGACCACGATGAACATTCTTGTGGGAACATTTTCTCACACACACTTGTGCACATATCTGAAGGAGGGGAATTACAATGGCTGGAAATGCTTGGGTGAGATGGCATTCCTGTTAAAGAAAACAATGTAAACTAGAATTGAGAGGAAGAAAAGTTCCTAAGGGAACAGCGAAAAGTATTTTTTCAGTCCAGATCATGGAGTTTGGCATTTCTTTTACAGGTGCTGGGGAGTCGCTGAAGATTTCTGAACCAGGCAATACCATGATCAGAGCCAGGTTTTAGGAAGATTGATCTGGAGGTTGTGGGAAGACTGGAAGCAAGGAGGGAGAGAGGAAAGGAGTGGGTGCCCGTTAGGACACCATAAAAGCAGAGCAAGAGTGAGTTAATGAGAGCTCAACAGGGGTGATGATGGTGGAAGTGGAAGGTGACAGGTTCCAGTACCCTGCAGTGCACAAGCAATGGAGGGTTTTGCAACATACTGTTGGTCTCTGGCAGGAGGGAAGAACCACTCTGCAGTTGCTGTCTCTCCATCAGCGCAGGAGCCCAGGGGGAGGGCGGGGGAAGGTTGTTTCCTAGACTGCTAACAGTGGCACCTCTGGGGGTGAAGTCTCAAATGGATTCCATATTGCCCTTTCTGTTTATCTGCAATTGAAAGTTCCTACAGTGAATGTATATTATCTTTATTTGGAAAGTAATCACATCTACCTTTTCTATAAACATTTAAAAAATAGAGATAAACATAAAATAAAAACTAAAAGGATCCCCTCCCTCCCACTTTCTCACCAGCATCTTCCAGTGAATCACACTTCAGAGTCTGGTGTGTTAATTACTGGACACATATATTTTCATACATGTAAAAATACATATATATTATTTTTACAAATATGGGATCCTTCTAAATAGTCATTGTTTGCTACTCTGTTTATTTGAGTGCTTTCTTTTCAGTGGCTGCAGTGTATTCCATGGCATGGGCTTGGGTGACTGGGAGAAAGGTGACTCAACAGAAGCAAAGCAATGGAAAAAATAAATATTAATGGAGGGAAAATGAGCAGTTAGTGGTTGATATCATGAGGTTGAATATCCAGGTGGGTAGCAGAAAGATGAAGGTATGATAAAAGCCTTTAAAAAAAAGAGAGAGAGAGTTTTAAGAGACAGGTACACAGAATGGGCCCTTGAAGGCAAAGAGCGAATTCCAGTTATGAAAATAAGTTTGTGAACCAAGCTTCATGATGTGCTCAGCAGAGTGCTGACCTCTGACCCCAGAGATCAGTACTTCTGAGTTAGAAGAGCTGGCCTGGAACTTTCTGCTGTTCCCAAATAATGTATATAGCCCTCAAGTTCCATGAACTTCCTCAAATTGGTCAAATTGCAGAATGTCCATGAAATTCATATTATTAACATGGAATTCCTTTACTCTCTGTGGAATAATGTCCTACAACTTACTGTTTCAACATGGCAAAGGACCACTACAAATTGTCTCTCTAGTCTAAACTAGCATGCATGAAGACCCCTTCCCAATTAGTCTTAGCCAAATGTTCCAGTCTTATCTCCAGACACTTTGCCCCATAAACCTTGTTTATAACTCCTAAACACATAGTGAACAATCATCCCAGTTTTTACAGGACTGAACAGGTCCTGAGACGTGGGGCTTCTGTTTTGAAATAGATACAGTCTTGGGCAAACCACATCTGTTTGCCTGGGACTAAGGCAAACTGACTTTCCCGGTGGCTCAGATGGTAAAGTGTCTGCCTACAATGCGGGAGACCTGGGTTCAATCCCTGGGTTGGGAAGATCCCCTGGAGAAGAAAATGGCAACCCACTCCAGTGTTCTTGCCTGGAAAAATCCCGCAGACAGAGGAGCTTGGTAGGCCCCAGTCCACGGGGGTCACAAATAGTTGGACATGACTGAGCATCTTCACTTTCACTTTCAAGGCAAACTGGGACAAGTTGACTACCCCACCAAATACAACTGGCCCTTTGTGCCTTCTGTTCACTCACAGATGCTGCATCCTTTGTCTGGACTGTCCTTTGAGTCCTTCTCTACCAAGTGAATATCTATTAACTCTCCAAGATCCATCCTAATCCTTCTTGGGGTTCCTTTTGCTCAGCTTTCCTAGGTGAACTTATTTGATCCTTCGCATATCTTTGTTGGTTATCTCCATCTCTTTGTGTCACTAACATACCTTGATTTTCTTTTGGGGGCTTTACATGGTTTGGATGGATATGTCTCCACTCATCCTCAGGGGTGAGTAGGTCCTGGTTGGCTTAAGCCAATCCAAGGATTCCATCCTCAGGCACAGCAACTGTTCAAATAAAATCAATGGAGAGAGTAGGAATTCTGAAGCTTCCAGAGAACTACTGGAGGATTCCTCTTGCTACATTTGGATGAAGCTGTAAGAAGTTGTAAAGACTAGAACTGCTGATGGTATATTGTAACCTCAAGAATGGTGCCAAAAGTTGATGCGGGACCACCATGAAGCCTTGATGATATCTTGCATTAGTTTGCTAGAGTTGCCATAACAAAAGAAGATCAGGCAATGGAAGTTTATTTTATCACAATATGGAGGCTAGAAATACGAGATCAAGTGCGAGCAGAGTTTATTTCTTCTCAGGCCTCTCTAACTTGTAGATAGATGGCTATCTTCTCCTTGTGTCTTCATATGGTCTTCTCGCTATATATATGTCTGTGTCCTAATCTGCTCTTCTGAAAAGGACACCAGTGAGAATAAACAGGATTCACCCATATGACCTTACTTTAACTTAACCCCCTCTTTTAAAAACTGTGTCTCCAAAAACAGTCACATTCTTGGTACTAGGAGTTAGGATTTCAACATAGGAATTTGTGGGAGACACAATTTAGCCCATAACATGCCAGCATCATGGAAAGAAGAGCAGAAAAATAAAGAGAAGCCAGAGCCTTTGTCATACTTTGAGCTGCTGAGTCCATTCTCATCTTGGATCAGAAATATCTGTTTTAGTTATACAAGCTGATAGATTTGCTCTTTGGGATACCCTGAGTTTCAGTTTTACTTTGTGTCATTTGCATTGAAGTATGCCTATGTGATACAGCTTTGTCACATTTTTTGGTTCTATGGCACTTTTCACTTAGTATTATAACTTGTTCAGAGCTCAACCTTCTATTCTTAGTTGTGTGTAAACTTTTTCAGGCAAGGGCTATATTATTCACGTCTCTTATCTCCAGCCCCATAGCAGGTACTTGGTGATGTCTATCAAATGAATAAACACAGATTAGCATTTTGAGCAGGAAGCCTGGAAGAGCAAGACTAAGAAATGCTTCTCTCAACTTTCATTTTATTCATTTTATTAACTTTTTTGATTAGTGTTTTCTGGGCCATAACGTTAAAATGGCTGTAATTAAATCACTGAGCTTTGATCCCAGCGTTATAAAACCATTGTTGGGCCCTGGAGACAGAGTACCTGGGAAAGGAGCAATCAGAAGCGCAAGACAACTAAGGTGGTAGAAAATGCAGGAATAGCAAAAATGATTGATACTGTGTTTGCAGAAATAAAAAATGTACCTTCACTACATTTTGCATAATAAAAAAAGGAGAGAAGAGAAGCTTACAATTATCCTCTTTGAGTTGTCAAATATATGTGTAATTTTAGATGCCAAAGTTTAGAACAGTGATGAATAATATGCTAATAGAAATCACATAAAGGTATTCAATAAAAACACAGAAGTACACATGAAGAGGTATACTAAAGTACATTTTTATAAAAGCTCTTGTTTCATCACAGCACAATCTCAGGGAAATGCCTGTATTTCCCAGGGAAAAGGTAGCATCCTCAGGATTGTGGTTTTTCATTCCAAAACCAGATAAAAGAATAGTTTTACTTTTCTCCCTTTCAACTTTCTAGCCTTATGGATTAAAGATTAATTCCCAAATGGCATTTCATCATCATTTATCCTGTTAAACTGTCATGAACTGTTCTTCTTTGGTGTACAAGTTCTCTGAACAATTACATTCCTGTACTTTTTCACTGAAGGTAAGTTTGGCTTCAGTCCATGAAACTCTTTTACTACCTATTACAAGGAGCTATTACCACCATCCCAAACCATTAACTCTTTTTTTTAAAGTCAGTTCATCTGTTACGAGGCTGAACTAAATGTATAACTTCTGACAATCACCTATGCTGAGTCTAGTTACTCCTTTATTCTTTGTTTCCAGGAGCCTGGGAAGAAAAAAAGCCCATTCTTGTAATACCTTCTGTTAGCTAACATGCCTCCTGAGATTGTCCTCTTGGGCTATCCTCCTCTTTTGGCTTGGGGAAGAGGTAGCTGAATGCGTATTCATGGGAGTGTACTTGGGGGACAGAGGGAAACCTGGGAAGAAGGTGAAATCTTTCTCAGCAAAGGGATGCACGTGAGGCAGGTTTGACCATCTGTTCCTGAGAAAGGACACACATTGCGAAGGACAAGAGGGGTGTCTCTGGATCAGTGCAAGAGTCACATGGACATGTTTGCATGATAACAACTCATGAGGATTTAATATTATTTTTTCCTTTATGTTTCTTATGGATTATTTCTTTCAAACTCTGCGTCATGGTAAAGTACTTTAAATTCCCTACAGAGAAGATACCATCAAAAGTTTTATTGTTAAGCCAGTTTTGAAGTTTAAAACATATTTGCTAGCAATTGTTAAACAATGCATTTTTTCCCTTTGACACTGCATATTTTTCTTAATGATACGATTCTGCTGAATCAACATGATACATGATATTTTAAATTAGATATTAATCAAATTTAACATTCTCTTTACAGCTTCTTTCCTTCCCTTCATCAAAGGATCTTCCATCAAGACCTTCCTTCCCTTATTCAACCAACTTATACTTGCTTATTAGATTAATTCTCTCAAAGTACGACACCAGTTTTGTAACCTCCCTATCCCTAGAAGTTATATATATATATATGTGTGTGTGTGTATATATATACATAAAATGGAAATAACACATATGTAATAGAAAACAACAGTTACTAAAAATGTGAAGACAGATATTCATCATATTTCTACACCAGGATATCACTTCATCCATTTAACATGCATCATTAGCACAACTCACAAATACTTTCTGATTTGTTTATAATGATCTTCAATTAGATAAACTATTATTCTTGGCAATCTCCTACTTTTAAAAAAGCAGCATTTCCTAATGAGAAAACTGAGCTAATTACAGGCATTTCAGAACCCATGTCTAGAGTTTCTAATCATCTCTTATTCTAAAAATATCATATATTTTTTGAGACAAAAGAAATAGTGGCTTCTATAAGCTTATTTACTTTTTGGCAGAAATTCTTATTTCAAAAGCATCCCAAATCATAATTGTATTGAGGGTTTTATTTTGCCACTTTAATTATATAAATTCATGTCAATAAATATATAGTGTGTAAGACAACATTATTTTGCTTTTAACAACCCCTCTTGTTATGGTTATGTGCTTCTATAAAACCTTTTATTAGATATCATGATCTTAAAAAATTTTCTACTTAACTTTATGTTTATCTACTCATATTCAAAATGACTACATATCATAATATTTTGAGACTTCTAAGACCAGGTCAGAATGACTAACAGGTTTTGGGCAGAAAAACAAATCAAGAATTTAATGAATTATTTTATGAAGGGGGAGTGTATTGCCCATTTAATCTCTCATTTCATTCTGAATATATACTAATAATTTTCCTAATCAATAATTTTCATGTGCTTTTCTGCCCCCCTCCCCTCCCCCTGCCCCAGTAGTGATCTAGATGGCTTATTCATTCATAAGTATATTGATTTATAAGTATATAGTTACCTATTACATGTGAAAAACACAATATGTGAAAGTGCTTTCCACTTTATTTTGTAGCAGGATCTTCTCAATGTGAATTTTTGGATAGGAAATTAATATAGTGTGCTCATTGGGAAGACTATCTTAGTAACCAGATATAGAATGGATTCCTAAAGCAAGGAACTGGAAAAGGGAGACTAAACAAAAATAAGAGTGAAGAGACCATTAAAATAATCCAGAAGGAGGAAATTATACTGTAACAATAATGATAAAGTTAATTTGCTGAGTATTTATCATGTGCTAGGTCCCCTAACACTTTACATGAATTTACTAGCTTAATATTCTCAACCATCTTATGAGGTATCTCCCATTTCATAGAGAAGGAAACTGAGGCAAAGTGAGGTTAAGTAACTTGACTACAGTCACACAGAGGGTAAATGGCAGAGTCAAACCCCAACACAGAGAGTTGGACACCAGAGTCTGCACTAAAGAAATATTCTGTTTTCACAAACATAGAATTCATAGAGAGTCTATTAACTGCTGTATATAAACATATCATTTTAATTGTGAACAAAGATTACAGTTTTCACAGGAGGGAGAGAGTGGAGCTGAGATTTCCTGTAAGATCACTTTTCCACAGAGATTTTTCTGGGGCATAAGGCATTTAGTTGGTTATGAGTTTGAACTCATCTTTCCAATTCAGAGTATGAAAACTCCCAGTATCCACACAAATGAAAAGATCAATTTATCTGATTTTCTCTAAAATGAAGTCCATTATTCTATCTTACTGTTCTCTCAACATAGAGAAAAGGCACAGAAACACTTTTACTCTTTATGTTAAACAATTTATTTAAGTCCCAAGATATTCATCCAAGTTAAATAGAGACACAAACCATAGGCAACACCATTCAAATCCTGCCACCAGATAATCCAACAAGCTCTAGTGGAGGGCGGATGAGCGAGTGGCGGCGGAGTGTGATCAGTCATCCCAAGCTGGTCCTGAAGACATCTGATCAGAGTGAAAAATTCCATTAAGTTATTTTATTAGGTTGAAGTCATATCTGAGGGGTCATTTCAGAGACAGGCTCAGCTCAGCTGGTACAACCCGGGCAAAGAGACAAGCCAGAAACACTCACTAATAACGGCACCTCTATCTTGCCCAGAAATAAACCCATGCATCTATCAGTTCAGTCAGTTCAGTCGCTCAGTCGTGTCCGACTCTCCGCGACCCCATGAATCACAGTACGCCAGGCCTCCCTGTCCATCACCAACTCCCGGAGTTCACTCAAACTCATGTCCACAGAGTCGGTGATGCCATCCAGCCATCTCATTCTCCGTCGTCCCCTTCTCCTCCCGCCCCCAACCTTTCCCAGCATCAGAGTCTTTTCCAGTGAGTCAACTCGTCGCATGAGGTGGCCAAAGTATTGCAGTTTCAGCTTTAGCATCAGTCCCTCCAATGAACATCCAGGATTGATCTCCTTTAGAATGCACTGGTTGGATCTCCTTGCAGTATAAGGGACTCTCAAGAGTCTTCTCCAACACCACAGTTCAAAAGCATCGATTCTTCGGCGGTCAGCCTTCTTCACAGTCCAACTCTCACATCCATACATGACCACGGGAAAAACCATTGCCTTGACTAGACGGACCTTGGTTGGCAAAGTAATGTCTCTGCTTTTTAATATACTATCAAGGTTGGTCATACCTTATTTTTGACAAAGGAGGCAAGAATATACAATGGGGCAAAGACAGCCTTTTCAATAAATGGTGCTGGGAAAACTGGACAGCTACATGTAAAAGAATGAAATAAGAACACTTCCTAACACCATTCATAAAGATAAACTCAAAATGGATTAAAGACCTAAATGTAAGACCAGAAACTATAAAACTCTTAGAGGAAAACATAGGCAGAACACTTGATGACATAAATCAAAGCAAGATCCTCTAGGACCCACCTCCAAGAGTCAGGAAATAAAAACAGAAGTAAACAAGTGGGACCTGATTAAACTTAAAATATTTTGCATAGCAAAGAAAACTTGAAGCAAGATGAAAAGACAACCCTCAGAATGGAAGAAAATAATAGCAAATGAAACAACTGACAAAGGATTAATTTCCAAAATACACAAGCAGCTCATACAACTCAATGCCAGAAAAAAAAATAACCCAATCAAAAAGTGGGAAAAAGGCCTAAACAGACATTTATCCAAAGAAAACATACAGATGGATAATAAACACATTAAAAGATGCTCAACATCACTCATTATTAGAGAAATGCAAATCAGAACTACAGAGATATCACCTCACACCAGCCATCATCAAAAAGTCTACAAACAATAAATGCTGGAGAGGGTGTGGAGAAAAGGGAATGCTCTTGTGCTGTTGGTGTGAATGTAAATTGATTCAGCCACTATGGAAGATGATATGGAGATTCCTTTAAAAACTAGGAATAAAACCACCATATGACCTAGCAATCCCACTCCTAGGCATATACCCTGAGGAAACCAAAACTGAAAAAGACACATGTAATCCCATCATTCATTGAAGCACTATTTACAATAGCTAGAACATGGAAGCAACCTAGATGTCCATAGCCAGATGAATGGATAAAGAATTTGTGGTACATATACACAATGGAATATTACTCAGCCATAAAAAGGAACACATTTGAGTCAGTTCTGATGAGGTGGATGAACCTAGAACCTATTATACAGAGTGAAGTAAGTCAGAAAGAGAAAGATAAATATCGTATTCTAACACATGTATACAGAATCTAGAAGAATGGTACTGAAGAACTTATTTACAGGGCAGCAGTGGGGAAACAGACATAGAGAATAGACTGATGGATGTGGGGAGAGGGGAGGAGAGCATGAGATGTATGGAAAGAGTAACATGGAAACTTCCATTACCATATGTAAATAGATAGCCAACAGGAATTTGCTGTATGGCCCAGGAAACTCAAACAGGGCTCTGTATGAAACTACAGGGGTGGGATGGGGAGGGAGAAGAGAGGGAGGCTCAAAAGGGAGGGGATATATGTATACCTATGGCTGATTCACGTTGAGGTTTGACAGAAAACAACAAAATTCTGTAAAGCAATTATTTTTCAATAAAAAAAAGAAAAAGAAAAAAATGATGGCACCTCTGCCCCAGGCTGACTGTAGCCCTAAATGTCTGTCCTCAACTTCCTCCCTATTCATGAGCCTGGAAGTCTCATGGCCCATCCTGCCACTGCGGGTGCTGTTCTTGTCAATCTGGCCTACAGGCCTCTCAGCCCTGGCTACCTTTCTTTGCCTTGAGGCATCTGGGATGTGATAGAAAAATAAACTCCACGTGATATGTGAACACTGGTCATTTTCTTTACCTTACTCATGTGTCACCTTGACAAGTCACATGGTCTTGCTGAACGTTAGTCTGGGCAGCTAAGAAACGCTTAGTTGCTCAGTCCTGTCTGACTTTGCAACCCCACAAACTGTAGCGCCCCAGGCTCCTCTGTCCATGGGATTTTCCAGGCAAGAATATTGGAGTAGGTTGCCATTTCTGACGCCAGGTAATCTTCCCTGACCCAGGGATCCAACCCACGTCTCTTGTCTCTCTTGCACTGGCAGGCAGTTCCTTTAACACTAGCGCCACGTGGGAAGCTAAGAAATGGTTATCTCCAAATCACAGGGCACTAACAAAATGTTTTTCTTTTTCTCTTAAAATAGCTTGAGTGGTTTCTACCTATTTTGTGACGCTCGATTGATTTGTATACTTTTCTAAGATATGGCTAAACAGTGCTTTAAAGTGTCTTGCAAATTGTAAAGTGCAATACCAGGCATTATTATTATTGCCTTGTCTGTCTTTCTGTTTAGCCAAGGTCCTCCAGTGAGAGGAGTCTTCTGGTGGCTCACCCATGGCCTCTACACTCACCTACATAGAAACATTAAACATCTGCATTCAGCATCCAATTACAGTTGAGTCCTTAGACCAATACCCTGGGTCTAGGTGAAAAATGCATCCCACCCTGCTAATTACACTCCCCCAGAAATCACAGAAGGAAGACAGTAGAAGCTTTTACTAATTCCTGTCCTGCTAGGGGGAAAAGAAATCCAAGGAAGAAGTCAGATTTATTTTATCTTGTTTTTCCTTAAGTGGAATATACCTGGCTTTCACCTGCTGAACCCCCACCCTTACTAAAGTATCTTGCCCCATAGTTTTAAAGTGGAGGAAGAATTTAAAATATATCTGTATTCGTCAGAAATTTTACAAACAGCATAATCTATCATAAGATAATCTTTTACATAGTTCTTGCCTTCACAGTTTAAATACGCAATTCCCTCTTCAGTAATTTTGCCTGGAGAATCCCATGGACAGAGAAGCCTGGCTGGCTACAGTCCATAGGGTTGCAAAGAGTTGGACGCAACTGAAGTGACATAGCACGCACTCTTAACAGGATTCTATCTCTAATTTGCTGTATGACCTTGGACTAACCCCTGTTTTCTCTGGGCCTCAGTTTTTACATATTTAAGGTGAAACAGCTGGGCTTTGAGGTTCTTGCTGTCTCTATCTCTGATTCCTTATTAAAGATATTGAAAATGGGGAAGAACAAGACTTCTGGGCCCAACCGCCACCGCCGCCGCTAAGTCACTTCAGTCGTGTCCGACTCTGTGTGACCCCATAGACAGAAGCCCACCAGGCTCCCCTGTCCCTGGGATTCTCCAGGCAAGAACACTGGAGTGGGTTGCCATTTCCTTCTCCAATGTGTGGAAGTGAAAAGTGAAAGTGAAGTCGCTCAGTTGTGTCCGACCCTTAGCGACCCCACGGACTGCAGCCTACGAGGCTGCTCCACCCATGGGATTTTCTAGGTAAGAGTACTGGAGTGGCTTGCCATTGCCTTCTCCGTCTGGGCCCAAAGTGACTGCAAACTTATAAATGTGAAAAAGTAAAAATAAGCTAAAAGCTGACATTTAGGCCCATAAAAATTGTATTGTAGCCCACTATAGGAAACACTTTGCCCACCGTCTTTAACTATGAAGGTCCCACTCTCTTCCCAAATAACACCAAGCTGGAGACTCAGATTTCGCCTTCCCACCACCATCCTCCTCTTCACTGTTTCTTGAGCCCTAGTGACCCTGCTGCCATTTGGATTGGTCTTCCTGGGATTTGGCATCAGGACTGGTATTTTAAGTGTTGAGCAAGTTGCTTTTAGGACTCACCTATGTTGTAATAATAGATTTTGCCCTCCACTACCAGCAAAGGTAAAAGGTGGTTTGTCACCAATTTCACTCCCAGTCCAGGTCATAACTCGGCTGGAAGAACCTCTAACTTGGTGGTTTTCAACCATGGCTACCAATTAAAATTATATAAGTAGCTTTGAAAAATTCTAATGCTCAAACTGTACTCCAGAGCTAGTATATCAGAAGTATACCTAGTATATCAGCTATATACTATATATATAGTATAGAAGTATAGCTAGTATATCAGCTAGTATACCTTTGGAGGTGGGGCCCAGGTATATATTTTTTCAAGTTGCCCATGTGGTTCCAGTGTGCAGCTAACATTGGGAACCACTGCCTTCTATGAGCCTTCCATGCACTAAGTGAGATGAAATGGCTAGAATTCTGAAAGCCTAAGAGGTTACTGGCCAAGGGCAAAGAGGCCTGGAATTGTCAAGACCTGAAAATACTGTGGCCTGGCTGAGCTCAAGGTCAGGGCTATGGAGCACATGTAGCTTGATTCAGAAGTAGGATTCCTGAAATGATGGGCAGGGTAGAGCAGGACACTCCAGGGTAGGGGCATATGCTGGATCAGCACTCAGAGGATAAGAACCAGAGAGGCGAGCAAGGCTTCAAGGATGAGCAGAGGCTTCAAAGCCTGAAGGTCAGAGTAGGTGATGAGCTAGGGAGCTAGGGAGCTGGTCAGAGGAGCAAGGATCAGGCACTCAATTTAAGGGTCTGTGTTAGGAATGCAGGCTTGGGGCCTCCATATGAGCATAATAATGAATATATATGGGTTGACTTATGTTTGCAATTTTCTTTCACATCCCTTTATCCTATTTAATTACTCTCTAACACAGGCAAGGCAGACACAATTATACTGCCCACTTTCTAGATGAGAAAAACAAGGCTTAAAAATGTCTAATAGCTTCTTTGAGGTCATAGAGCAAAAAGTAAACAGCAATAAAGACAGCTTTGATGACAATATAAAAGAGCTTTTGTTTCAGTAAGGGAGGTTTCTTGTTTAGGGAAGGAACCAACTATTACTGATGATGGTGATGACATGGATATTTAGGCTGTGTTTTGCAGTTTACAGAGCATTTTCATATTGTGGCTTACCTCACTGGAAACCCACAACAACCCTGTGAGGTAGGCATAGCATTGTGCAGATGAGAAACGGAGGCTCACAAATGACAGTATTTGCCCAGGGTCACCTAGTGGGTTGAAAAGCTGAGCCCTGCCTAGGTGCACACTCCCTTCTTGGTCCCATGCTGGCTCCACTTACAGCTCTCCGAGGTCTGCAAGAAGAATTGGTTGGGAGAGTCTAATTGGAATGTGGAACAAAAGATGGAGGGAAAGCAGCTACTGACTCATAGGTCTTATACTGATGCGACTCAGTTGTAATCTTTGTCCCCAGTCTGATTCAGAAGCCAGCTCAGTGTGGCAAGGTTTACAGAGTTAAATAGAGAAAAGCATGTTTTCTAAAGAACACTGAGCTAAATTCTAGCAGCTTAATTTCTGTCATCTAATATTTTGGGCTTCTGAGGTGACTCAGTGGTAAATAATCCACCTGCTAGTGCAGGAGACGTGGATTTGATCCCTGGGTTGGGGAGATCCCATGCAGGAGGAAACTCACTGCAATATTTTTGCCTGAAAAATCCAATGGATGGGGGAGCCTGGCGGGCTACAGGCTGTAGGGCCACAAGGAGTCCACAAAGAGTCAGACACAACTGAGCATGCATCTAGTATTTTACTAATTTTCTTTATGCATTTTAAAATTTTCTCTTGCATTGGCAAAGGGTCAAATCTGTTACAAGAGATACTTCAATAGGTTTTGTTTTTGATTTTTTAGCCTTATCATCTTAGCTCAATGAAATTAGACAATTTTGGTGAAATAATTGTATATAATGCAGACCCCGAACACTTACTATAAAAATTATCTTCATAATAAGATCAGTAAAGCTGGGATTCTCCTTTCTGGAAGGAGGAAAATGTAAATTTATTTGAAGGTCAAAATCTAACCCCCTTTTCAATATCTACCTTAATCCCACCTGCTCCTCACGTTTCTCTGATATCCACCTCTTGATAGGCTCTTAGCTCTCACAGCACTTTGCTTCTGTTTTCCTTCCAGTACATTCTGCTTTATATCACGGATCTCCATGTGCATCTTACTTTCCTTTCTAGATTTGAACTTTCTCTGAGCAGACAGTCTCTTTATCTTTGTGTCTTCCATGGCACCAGATGCCATGTTTACCAGATGTTTATTTGCTCAATAAACATGTGTTGACTAAGTGCTTGAACTGTTGTGAAGGGATTCAGATATCAAACAAAAATTCTTGGCTGTGAATTTTAAAGAAAATATTGATTTAATATTTTCAGATAAATGCAAAAGAAGTGGTGTAATCTAACTTAGAATGAAGGTCAGTTAAAGCATAGTTAATACCTTTTATGACCAACCTAGATAGCATATTAAAAAGCAGAGACATTACTTTGCCGACAAAGGTCCGTCTAGTCAAGGCTATGGTTTTTCCCGTGGTCATGTATGGATGTGAGAGTTGGACTGTGAAGAAAGCTGATCACCGAAGAGTTGATGCTTTTGAAGTGTGGTGCTGGAGAAGACTCTTGAGAGTCCCTTGGACTGCAAGGAGATCCAACCAGTCCATTCTAAAGGAGATCAATCCTGGGTATTAATTGGAAGGACTGATGCTAAAGCTGAAACTGCAATACTTTGGCCACATCATGCGACGAGTTGACTCTTTGGAAAAGACTCTGATGTTGGGAGTGATTGGGGGTGGGAGGGGACGGGGACGACAGAGAATGAGATGGCTGGATGGCATTACTGCCTCGATGGACATGAGTTTGGGTGAACTCCAGGAATTGGTGATGGACAGGGAGGCTTGGCGTGCTGTGATTCATGGGGTCGCAAAGAGTTGGACACGACTGAGCAACTGAACGGAACGGAACAGAATTGACTATCTATTTAGTTAAACCTAAAATGACAAAGTAGATATCATTATCAAACATTCACAGTGGAAATGTGTGCTCTTAAAGAGGATGCAGATGAAAAGCTGTGATTTTCATGTGGTTTATCTGCTCCCCTTGTTATTTTGACCATAGCAGCTTTGCCGTCTGCCTTTTGATATAATCAGACAAGTATCATCAGGGTTAAGAGGGGGAGGGGGTGTGTAAGCACTAACTTACAAACAAATGACCACCCACGTGTACTATAACATTTATCTTCCGATAGAGGACAGTGTTCCTCATTGTATGCTTATATCAAAATCTCAGCTTATTACAAAGATTTAATAAAATAAGTCTAAAATATCATAGCCATTATAAAAGTACTAAATGTGCAAAGTTAGGCATTTTGTAAGTTTTCAGATGTAACGATTTTGTTTCAGTAAAGGCTCTAAAATTTTTAGGACAATCTTAGATGAGGCCATCAGATTGTAGGGAGAAAAACCACTTGGCTTGAAGCTGCACTTGCAAAGCAAGCACCAATCTTCTGCTTTGACTGTACATCTATTTGAGGAGTTTTGGAAACAGAAGCTGAAAGTGATTATGAGAGGGCATTTTACCACTATAGAAATCCAAAGCTCATGTCTTATAACAGAGGTGTTATCAAAATGTGCTTTTTGTCCTGAATCTGACTTGACTTCCCAAAGCCCTAGTTACCAGGTGAAGTAAAGTGAAGTCGCTCAGTCATGTCCGACTCTTTGCGACCCCAAGGACTGTAGCCCACCAGGCTCCTCCGTCCATGGGATTTTCCAGGCAAGAGTACTGGAGTGGGTTGCCATTTCCGGAGGAATACTAAAAATACTAGCTATGAATGGTGTCACTGCTTGTTGGGACTATGCATTTAGAAGCATATAACTAAAGTTTCCTATCAGCATTATAAGTGCTTCCAAAGGCATCCTTGGGTCAGAGGCACTTTGTTGATCCTTAGATGTGGGCAATAGAATTCACTGATGAAATGCTCATTTCATATGCCTCATAGAGCTACTTAATTGTGAATTTATGGTACGAATCCCTTACTGTGATTTTACTGTCAATCAAAAACATGGTCATGTGGAATACTGCTGAACATGGGACAATATTTTAGCACGGGGAGGGTGAAACACTTTTAAATTAAGTAGACCAATTCACTGAACTTGAAACCTTGAAATCTGTTAATTAAAAAATGAGTCTGATCTTCCTGATAAGAAAGATGTAAAAGCTTACTATGAAGAGGCTTTGACTCCTACAGGTCACTAGAGGTAAGCCCTTCCCTCTCTTCTGTCTCCTCTCCGTCCATCCTCTACAATTTCCTTCCTCTTCTTTCTCTCTCTTTTTACTCACCCCGACCCTGACGCCTTTCCCCTTCTTTTATCCTTGCATTCTTGCTTCATGCTTCAAGCTCACTTCAGCATCTCCATTCCACAGACAGCAATTTATTTCCCAGACTGGGAGATGGAAGTTCAACCTGTTTCTTAATGGTCAGGCTGAGCCATTTCTAGTTTGAAATTCACACTCTAAATGGCATTGGACAAGTCGTTTTCAAACAGGGACACTTTGGGTACATAGACTTCAGGTTCTACATGAAAATGAAATATTTGGGTTAAGTTTCATTTAATATTATGTGTTTAGTTCTTATTTTATGATCTGGAAAAATGATATACATGGGCCTTTTATCCTCCAAATAATGAAAATATCTTGTGAAGTATTATGATATATGACTGAAAAGAATTCCTATTCATGTTGTTAGGGTATTTTTCTTCATTATCGCTAATGTCTTTGGTCCTATTGGAATCCTGAGCCTCATTTGCAACAGGGTACAATTAAATCACTATCGATTCCCTTTTTCATATCTTTAATAACAGGGAGGGTAAGGAAATACACTGGTCCTCACCAAGGAGACTTCCTCTCTTCTGCATGTATTACCATGTCTTTTTCCTGAGTTGTCTTTCAAATGGCTTTGATTCAGTTCTCGGGCTTACATTCTTATCCAAGATCTACACACCATTTTACAAATGGAATCAAGAGAGGTACATTAGATTAAATATTGATTTAAGTGCAAATCCATTCCCTTCTTGCATCTGGGCAATGCAGAAGGGCATTGGGTTAGCTGCAGGTAAGGCCACCTTTATGCTGATGATTAAAAGCAGGGCACGGCTCTGCAAGCCAAGGGCAGCAGAAATCTGGGAGTACAATCTTGACAGAAGACATGGGAAAGAATGGTCATGTTCTGGTTTCTTTTTTCTTTCTTATTTCAACCATCCTTTCAGAATTTGAGCTGAAAAAAATAGTTTTAGATAGGGATAGACAAGGAAATTGACAGGGTTATACAGAAAATCCACATCCCATTTTTGGATTGCTCCTCCCAGGAGGAGCAACTTCATCTCGCTGAATCTTGGATTTCTCAGCTTCAAATGATAGCAGTCATCCCCTTCCAGACTGTTTCCACTGTGAGGACCACCTGAGTTCATGAGTGTGAAAGGTTTTTAGGGTGGTAGAGGCTGGAGAGGAGAAAGCTTCTTTGTAGTACAGGATGACATAGTCACTCTGCAGAATGGTTTTATTTCTTTGTATGACCTCAGTTTTTGTGTTTGTTATCATCAAACATGGTTCCCTACCAAAAAAGAAAATTTCTCCTGGTTTCCTGGACAACCTTTATAACAGGATATTCTGTGGTAAATCTTAAAATTATACAACTTAATCAACACATAAAATACAGTCTCGTCAGATGTATGCCCACCCTATCCATCGACCTCCCACAATTCCCTTATGATTAATTCATAAGAGGAATAGACTGAAGAGTAATGTTAAAATTCTTTCAGTTTCCCAACCCTTATATACTCATGAGCTTATCTGATTCTCACAGCCACATCATTAGGTAGAGATGATTATCTTCATTGGGAGCTGAGGAAACTGAAACTCAGAGGTTAGGTTACTCATGTCAATCATCAACAGAGCCAGGAATTGGTTTCCAATGCCCTAAATAGTTGCACCACTTCCCTTGTAGCCCAGATGGCAAAGAATCTGCATGCAATGTGGGAAATCGAGTTTGATCCCTGGGTTGGGAAGAACCCCTAGACAATGAAATGGCAACCCAGTCCAGTATTTGTGCCTGGAGAATTCCATGGACAAAGGAGCCTGGGAGGCTACGGTCCATGGGGGTATAGCAAAGTGTCAGACACAACTGAGCAACTAACACACACACACACACACACACACACACACAAATGCTTGTGCATGCTAAATCGCTTCAGTCATATCCAACTCTGTATGACCCTATGTACTGTAGCCTGCCAGGCTCCACTGTCCATGGGATTCTCCTGGTGAGAATTTTGGAAAGGATTGCTGCCCCATCCTCCAGGGGAATTTCCTGACCCCGGGATCAGACCTGTGTCTCTGATGTCTAAACTGCATTGGCAGGCAGGTTCTTTACCACTAGCACCATCTGGGAAGCCCCAGTGCCTTAAATAACTCTGTCTATATCCTAGTTTACCCCTGCCTGGATCCCTAAGCTCTTTACGCCAACTGAACACCATGAGACTTTGATTCTCTTAAGAACGGGTAACCTTATAGTTACCTTAAAGGCCCTAGTAGTACAAAACTGACACATAGTTGAAAATGAATGCAAAAGAAAAACGTTTGAATGTGGGTAGTTGGGGGTTAGAGAGTATACATTTATACAATAAATACCATCACTTTCACTTATAAATTAATATGGTTTTGCAAATATATGCAAGGCAAATGTTGTGATGGCCTTTTTGAGACTGGAGAACAGGGTGGGAGAGGGATCATCACAGAAATAATCTCCTGACTTATTATTTTGAGAAGGATTTTGAGAGCTCATTTAGGCTCAGTAAGAAATAGCAATTTGTTGGTTTGATGATATCTGCCAGTCGTGTGCATGACAGCAGGTAGCCTGAATAATGGTCCAGAACAGTGGCCAAAAACCAAGATCCAGGAGACAGAATTTGGCCTGGAGACATGTTTAGCTTGGGAAGCCCAATGTTTCAAATATTTTTAAATTAAAGATCTTTATATTCTCCAGGTTGCCCACCATCTGCACACTCCCTTTCTTACGCTTGGCCACCCAAAACTTTTACCTGCTCCTGAAGACACTTTGGTTTATGATCTTGAGCTATAGACTAGATGACTCGGTCTGACATTAAAACCCCTCTGCAGCCCAAATCCTGCTACGTTTACCTGCCTTCTTCCTATTAATCCCTAACACAATGCTCTTCTCTGGCTTGACTTTCTCGTTGTCCTATTAATATTTATTCTCACAAAAGCCTGGCTCCTGTTCCTCCCTAAATGATGATCTCTCAGATGCTCTTCAAGGTCAAGTTAAGCTCTATGTCCTCCATGAAACATTTTAACCATTTCCTCTTATAAACAATTATAATATTCACCATTACAGTTTGCCTTTATCTATACTATCTGGTGAAAATGAAAGTGTCAGTCGCCTAGTCATGTCCGACTCTTTGTGACTCCATGGACTGTAACCCACCAGTGTCTGTCTGTCCATGGGATTCTCAGGCAAGAGTACTGGAGTGGGTAGGTATTCTCCAAGGGATCTTCCTGACCCAGGAATTGAACCTGGGGCCCCTGCATTGAGGGCAGATTCATTATTGTCTGAGCCACCAAGGAAACTATCTTGTAGCATTGCTTATATGTTTGGCATAATTTATATGTGCATTGTATAATATGCACACACACACACAGTTTGTTTTTACATATAGATTGTGAGATACTTAAAGAAATTTTACACTTCTTTCTCCTCTATGCCTAGCATTTATATTATATACTAAAAAAAATGGTTGTAGAATGAATGAGTTTAAAAACAAGTTCAGTTCAGTTCAGTCAGTCATGTCCAACTTTTTGGGACCCCATGGACTGCAGCATGCCAGGCCTCCCTGTCCATCACCAACTCCTGGAGTTTACCCAAACTCATTTCCATTGAGTTGGTTATGCCATCCAACCATCTCATCTTCTGTCATCCCCTTCTCCTCCTGCCTTCAATCTTTCCCAGCATCAGGGTCTTTTCAAATGAGTCAGTTTCTTCACATCAGGTGGCCAAAGTATTGAGGTTTTATCTTCAGCATCAGTCCTTCCAACGAACACTCAGGACTGATCTCCTTTAGGATGGACTGGTTGGATCTCCTTGTAGTCCAAGGGACTCTCAAGAGTCTTCTCCAACACTACAGTTCAAAAGCATCAATTCTTTGGCACTCGGCTTTCTTTATAGTCCAACTCTCACATCCATACATGACTACTGGAAAAACCATAGCCTTGACTAGATGGACCTCTGTTGGCAAAGTAATGTCTCTGATTTTTAATATACTGTCTAGGTTTGTCATAACTTTCCTCCCAAGGAGTAAGTGCCTTTTAATTTCATGGCTGCAGGCAACATCTGCAGTGATTTTGGAGTCCCCCAAAATAAAGTCTGCCACTGTTTCCACTGTTTCCCCATCTATTTGACATGAAGTGATGGGACCAGATGCCATGATCTTAATTTTCTGAATGTTGAACTTTAAGTCAACCTTTTCACTCTCCTCTTTCACTTTCATCAAGAGGTTCTTTAGTTTCTCTTCACTTTCTGCCATAAGGGTAGTGTCATCTGCATATCTGAGATTATTGTTATTTCTCCTGGCAATCTTGATTCCAGCTTGTGCTTCTTCCAGCCCAGAGTTCCTTTCCTTCCTCATGATGTACTCTGTATATAAGTAAATAAGCAGGGTGACAAAATACAGCCTTGACGGACTCCTTTAACTATTTGGAACCAGTCTGTTGTTCCATGTCCAGATCTAACAGTTGCTTCCTGACCTGCATACAGATTTCTCAAGAGGCAGGTAAGGTGGTTTGCTATTCCCATCTTTTGAAGAATTTTCCACAGTTTGTTGTGATCCACACAGTCAAAGGCTTTGGCATAGTCAATAAAGCAGAAATAGATGTTTTTCTGGAACTCTTTTGCTTTCTCCACGATCCAGCGGATGTTGGCAATTTGATCTCGTTCCTCTGCCTTTTCTAAAACCAGCATGAACATCTGAAAGTTCATGGTTCACGTATTGTTGAAGCCTGGCTTAGAGAATTTTGAGCATTACTTTTACTAGCGTGTGAAGGTGAAGATGAAGGTGAAGTTGCTCAGTCGTTTCTGACTCTTTGCGACCCCACGGAGTGTAGCCTACCAGGCTCTTCCATCCATGGGATTTTCCAGGCAAGAGTACTGGAGTGGGTTGCCATTTCCTTCTCCAGAGGATCTTCCCAACCCAGGGATCGAACTCAGGTCTCCCACATTATAGGTAGACGCTTTACCGTCTGAGCCACCAGGGAAGTATACTAGCGTGTGAGATGAGTGCAATTGTGTGATAGTTTGAACATTATTTGGCATTGCCTTTCTTTGGGATTGAAATGAAAATACCATGCTCTAGAAAGAGGAATTAAAGCACTGTCAGTTCAGTCGCTCAGTCGTGTCCGACTCTCTGCGACGCCATGAATCACAGCACGCCAGGCCTCCTATCCATCACCAACTCCCGGAGTCCACCCAAACCCATGTCCATTGAGTCGGTGATGCCATCCAACCATCTCATCCTCTGTGATCCCCTTCTCCTCCTGTCCTCAATCTTTCCCAGAATCAGGGTCTTTTCCAATGAATCAGCTCTTTGCAGCACTGCATACTATATTAATTCTCATAAATTTCCATCTTATGTGCCAATTAAGAATACAAACATATAGAGAGGTGTATCACATTTTCCACAAGAACACCCAAAGTTAACAGATATAAACTAGTGTGACAGGAAGTTTCTTTATATAGACCATAGCTTAGTGAAGAAATTATGCTTTCTCCTGGAATTGCTAGGAGATTTGCTTTGAGTGATTTTCAAAATATGCTCCTAAGAAAATATCTAAGATTTCTCATTTATTAAGCTCAAGTAAAGATAGTATATTAAAAAGCAGAGACATTACTTTGCCACCAAAGGGCCATCTAGTCAAGGCTATGGTTTTTCCAGTGGTCATGTATGGATGTGAGAGTTTGACTGTGAAGAAAGCTGATCGCCGAAGAATTGATGCTTTTGAACTGTGGTGCTAGAGAAGACTCTTGAGAGTCCCTTGGACTGCAAGGAGATCCAACCAGTCCATTCTAAAGGAGATCAATCCTGGGTGTTCATTGGAAGGACTGATGCTAAAGCTGAAACTCGAATACTTTGGCCACCTCATGAGACGAGTTGACTCACTGGAAAAGACTCTGATGCTGGGAAGGATTGGGGGCGGGAGGAGAAGGGGACGACAGAGAATGAGATGGCTGGATGGCATCACCGACTCGACTGACATGAGTTTGAGTGAACTCCGGGAGTTGGTGTTGGACAGGGAGGCCTGGCGTGCTGTGATTCATGGGGTCGCAAAGAGTCGGACACAACTGAGCGACTGAACTGAACTGACTGAACTGAAACTGAGACTAAGATGAGTAACTTACTAAGACCACAGAGTACTATGTGTCTTTCTGACTCAACACACAAATGGGAACCTTGAGTACAGTTAAAGTCTAGGACATAGTTTTCAAATGCATATTGATAAATGCTGATGTGAAGACTCTAGATTCCTTCTTCTATATCTATATCAAAGAAAATTCTGTCTCTAATCTCAGAATATCCAATTTAGTTTCCTTTTTTGCCACATGCAGAAGTAGCCTGACAAATGACCTCAACACAGAGTTGTATTACCAGAAAACACTTCACCCATGAAGACCCATGGAGAACCCAAATCACTGCTCATGCTCTTAACAACAAAGTCAAGGGCAGACATGTAACTCTGCTCATAAATTCCTGAAATGGTTCTCCATTGTCTTAAGATGACTGACAACTTTTTGGGGGGATTTCTTGGCACACTTCTAAATATTAAGATTAAGAAAAAAGCATGTGCCCAGTTGAAAGTATTGAGTGGATTCTATCCACCGTCTCTGAACTATTTACTTGATTCTCTTTCACATTTGAGACAGAGGTTGAGCCCTCCCCATCGCATTGTTTGTGTGTTTGTTTATAGACACAAAAGGCAGCATTCTCACACTATGGGAAACATGTCTTGTTAGTCTGTTCCACCTCTCTCTGCTTGTTCTCTGCAAGCTGTACACTGTCCTACATGGTGACACATGACCCACTAGCCTTACCTGAAAGACCCCATGATAACAGTATGTATTACGTGTGTATGTGTACATGTGTCTGCTTCAGCAAAAATAAATTTTTAATTTTAACAAAAAATATGATAGCATGCCCACAAGGTTTGGTTGCACCCATCTGTGCCTGGTACACCAGTAGCAAATGTAAAGATCAACATCCTGAGTCTGGTATTTAAAACTCTTCACAATTTGGGCCCAATGTGTGTGTGCTCAGTTGCTCAGTCATGTTCGACTCTTTGCGATCCCAAGGACTGTAGCCTACCAGGCTCCTCTGTCCTTTGGATTCTCCAGGGCAGAATACTGGTATGGGTTGCCATGCCCTTCTCCAGGGGATCTTCCTGACCCAGGGATCTAACCCTCGTTTCTTATGTCTCCTGCATTGGTAGGAGGATTCTTTACCACTAGCACCACCTGGGAAGCCCCTTGGGCCCAATAAAACTTTCTAATCTTCTTCCAACTGCTCACCTTCACTCCCTCAAGGTCAGGTGAGACTGATTGAATCTTGTTCCTCACTTTTCATCCTCCGTGTCTGTGATGATTCTGTTTCCTCTGCATGGAACGTCCATTCTCCTTACCTCTGAATATAAAAGCCAAGGGCTGCCTTGTCTAAGAAGTCATTCTTGAGTCTTTCCCCTCCTTCCTAGAGATCATCCCTCCTGCCTCTCACTCTCTCTATATAACATGTTAGATTTCCCATCACTTTGTCTCTTATATTAGACTTACTTTTAAATACATCCTAACTCCTTTATTAAATTGTCAGTGCTTTCTAGTGTGATCCACTGCTGACTATCTACTCTGCTTCACTCAGAGAAGAAATCAATCTACCTCATTTAACATAATGGGACATTCTTTAAGGATACTCTTTGCTGAATTTTGGCTTTTTTTTTTTTTCAGACATAGCATTTAATTTTTTCTAGTTCATTTTGTATCAGCTGCTGTTTGCATATTCTGGGCCTTCCATGGAGGTTGCCTGCTGACAGTTACTGTGCATGCACACGGTTTCTTGAGAACATTCCTTGTAAGGGCATGCTTGGCCTGCATTGGGAGGGGGTCAGGGGAAAGACCCAAGGTCCTGAAGCTTTAGCATCCAAGAGTGACCTTCAATAAGTGAAAGTAGGTGGATAAATGCCTCGGCTTCCTCCCCTCGTGGCTGGATAGTTCTCAAGTGTGTCCCGAGCAGTCTTCCAGAGGATGCTCAGCAGGAACTGAGCTCCCCCAGTGCACAGTTTTACTGCTCCCTAAGTCTCCTGTCACTGCCTTTCTCCCTTCCTACTCACCTTACCAAACTCTCTTGTGTGTGCTCATTTACTAAGCCTTGTCTGACTCTTGGTTACTCCATGGACTGTAACCTGCCAGGCTTCTCTGTCCATGGGATTTCCCAGGCAAGAATACTGGATCCAGTTGCCGTTTCCTCCCCCAGGGGATCTTCCCAACCCAAGGATAGAACCTGTGTCTCCTGTGGCTGCTGCATTGGCAGGTGGATTTTTTTTTGCCACTGAGCCACCGGGGAAGCCTCACCAACCCCCTATTAGTGCTTCCTAAATAAATGAATGGCTTCCAAATTCTTGTCAGAGTCTTCAGTTGTGGGGCAGGGGGCAGGGGGAACCACCCAGACTAAGACAATTTCTATCCTCTCCCCACAGTCCTCTGGCAATCAGATCTGGAATTAGAATATGGACCACAGTGAACCAAACTGGTCAAGAAAAAAACCCACCTCGTTATCTCTAGCAGTCCTACACAGTAAGGCGCAAGAGAGGATACAAGAGATGTGGTGGAGCTGTTAGAATCTAAGTTCACTGGAACTGCCAGGGCTGGCTGGGCTGTGGCCTAAGGGACTTCTCCTTGAAATTACTGCATTTTTCAGTGTTGGGAAAAGTGATTGGCTACACTGAATGCCTTAAAAAATATACCTGTTACTGTTTGGATAATAAAATAAAACCAGTTATTATATATTTAGGGGTTCTCAAACATGCTTGCTTGTAACCCCGAGGATTCCAGAGCCAGGCTCTTATCTTAGCTCAAAATCTAATACCTGATCAGGAAGATTAATGCTCTTCACAGTAATGACATTTTTACCATTACAAAAAGAGCAATTTACTTTTCCAACTTCCTCTTCTTCCTAGCCTCGCCTGTCAGAGAAAATCGCAGTCTCACACATGAAATATTTTCAAACTAGAGGTGGCAGGTTTATGGAAAATTACTCTGAATGTATTTGGGCTCAGACCAACTCTCCCAGCTTTATATTATTCATGATAAGCATGACTTCCAAGCCTTGGCTTTGTCAGATTTTCCTATTAATTGTTAATGTAACAGCTAAGTCTCCCTGGAGTGTGTGTTATTTTCTCATTTGTAAAATCATAAGCCTTGGGATAATCCCTCATTAGATCAATAATATTCTCATCAAATGAATGTAACACTGCCCAAGTGAGGACTATTATAGATAACTGTGGTGGTCGAGTACTATTCCTATCACACTGTGAGCTTGTCTCCTCACCTCTATTCATCCCCAAGCTTGCTCACTCTGAAGGCAGTGATTCTCACCTGGAGCAAAGCAACTCACTGCCTCTTGGGCAGACCAGTGGTCCACCCCCAAACTTCTCCAAACCACCCACCACGTTGTCATGGCATCTACCTCATGTGACCGCCCTGCTCTGAAATCACTGATAGTTTATTGATGAATTAAAAAAAAAAAATCTACCCTGTGTTCATTCTGCCCTCCCAGCAGAGCCCCTCTCTCTTCCTTCTGGCCAAATACTCTTCCCTTTTGTGTGAAAAGTTGAAAAGTCCTCCAGAGGCTCTCCCCACTGCCTTTTCCTCTCAGATCCAGGGACGATGAGATGCCTAAGCTCACCAGTTGTGTTTATCCTTCTAGGCTCTGGATCTTCAACATGAGATGGAGGATGGAAACAACAGTTGGAGCTCCTGTAACCTGACCAGACCCTTCCTGTTGAGGAACCATTCCTGATATTTCTCCCTGCTGGCCCTCTGGAGCTACTGTTCTAAAAGAAATTCCTACCAGTCTCCAAGGTTGGTTCTCCAGCCTTCCCATAGTCTTTACCAGCTGCCAGAATACATCCTGTGAGGTTCAGTTCAGTTCAGTTCAGTCGCTCAGTTGTGTCCGACTCTTTGAGACCCCACAGACTGCAGCATGCCAGGCCTCCCTGTCCATCACCAACTCCCGGAGTTCACTCAAACTCATGTCCATTGAGTCAGTGATGCCATCCAGCCATCTCATCCTCTGTCATCCCCTTCTCCTCCCGCCCTCAATCTTTCCGAACATCAGGGTCTTTTCTAGAGCTTACATTAACATGGAGTATGTTTCTGTTGCTTCCAAGAGAGGAACTCTGGCTGATACAGCTCACCACTGCCTTTAAGATAAAGACACAGAATATCAGTTCTTGTTTGTTCTCCCATTTTTCACACCATGCTTTAGCCTCATCAGTGAATCATCACTCCCTGGACACAACACACAGCCACACAATTGTCCATGCTATCTCTTACTGGACCATCCTTCTCCCCTTTGAGAATCCTTACCTACCATTCATTGAAGTCTCACATATTTGGGTTCAAATCCCAGCTCTGACTCCCCAAAGTTGCTTGACATTTTGCAAGTTACCTGAAGTTTCTAAATTGACTCACCTACAAAATGGAAATCACAGTACTTACTTTACAAGATGGTTGAGAAGGTAGAATAAAACCTAGGTTCTCAATAACTTGTTAAAAGAATAACTGAACAGGTTCAAGTTACCTCTGCTGCTGCTGCTGCTAAGTCGCTTCAGTCGTGTCCGACTCTGTGCAACCCCATAGATGGCAGCCCACCAGGCTCCCCCGTCCCTGGGATTCTCCAGGCAAGAACACTGGAGTGGGTTGCCATTTCCTTCTCCAATGCATGAAAGTGAAAAGTGAAAGTGAAGTCACTCGGTTGTGTCCGACTCTTCGCGACCCCATGGACCACAGCCTACCAGGTTCCTCTGTCCATGGGATTTTCCAGGCAAGAGTACTGGTGTGGGGTGCCATTGCCTTCTCCATCAAGTTACCTCTAGTATCCTGATAAAAACAAACAATCCAAAATTGAAATATGTAATGAATAGCACATATTCCAAGGAATTATAAATGTGTGTGAGTGTGAGTATGTTGTTTCAAGACTTCTCTTTTGGTTAGCGTCTAGCAAAAAAAAAAAACCTAATGGAAAACACTGGCTTTCTGTAACCACTCCACGTGACTTCATGTGTAACAAGAAAGCTAAAAGTTCCTATCCTGCAACCAGGGTCATTAGTGTTCTCTGGACTAAGCCATACAAAGATACCTCTCTCTTGAGAAAATCGTCTATATGGCACTACAGTGTGCTACTCCGTCAGAGAACTGTGCTGTAAAATATAGAAATATATTATTTTCTCCATCAAAGTGAACTTAAGTTACTATTAAATAGTAAAGGAAACAGTGAATTGAATGAGAATGCTGCTGCTGCTGCTAAATCGCTTCAGTCGTGTCCGACTCTGTGCGACCCCATAGACGGCAGCCCACCAGGCTCCCCCATCCCTGGGATTCTCCAGGCAAGAACACTGGAGTGGGTTGCTATTTCCTTCTCCAATGTGTGCAAGTGAAAAGTGAAAGTGAAGTCTCTCAGTCGTGTCCGACTCTTCACGACCCCATGGACTGCAGCCTACCAGGCTCCTCTGTCCATGGGATTTTCCCGGCAAGAGTACTGGAGTGGGGTGCCATTGCCTTCTCCCATGAGGATGCTATCCTGCTTCAAACAACTTGCTGAGTCAACCAAGTGACCAATGGGGACTCCAGGAAAAACTGGGTTGGTTTACATGTGTATCTAAGGATGTGAGAGTTGGACTGTGAAGAAAGCTGATCACTGAAGAATCGATGCTTTTGAACTGTGGTGTTGGAGAAGACTCTTGAGAGTCCCTTGGACTGCAAGGAGATCCAACCAGTCCATTCTAAAGGAGATCAACCCTGGGTGTTCATTGGAAGGACTGATGCTAAAGCTGAAACTCCAATACTTTGGCCACCTCATGCGACGAGTTGACTCACTAGAAAAGACTCTAATGCTGGGAAAGGCTGGAGGTGGGAGGAGAAGGGGACGACAGAGAATGAGATGGCTGGATGGCATCACCGACTCTGTGGACATGAGTTTGAGTGAACTCCAGGAGTTGGTGACGGACAGGGAGGCCTGGCGTGCTGTGATTCATGGGGTCGCGGAGAGTTGGACACGACTGAGCGACTGAACTGAACGGAAGGATATAATAAGATACAATTTCTTGTTTACTTAGTGTAGTTGAATATTGTATAGCCACAGCCTATCTATTTCAGGGCAACGTGATGAAAGAAAAGTTTTAAGATATTGGCAAAAGAAAGAGTGAGTTCCAGTTCTAATTTTACCAAGAAAAACATGGCAAATTGCACAATAGAAACACAGGACTCTAGGATATAAATCTGAGAGTCTGTAGAAATACACTCTTCCACTGGCAGAAAGCAAGTGGGTATGATTACATCATGAAGCAAATTTTTTGAAGGGTCACTGAGAAATGACTGCAGGAAGAGGAGCAGAGCCCGGCTCCTTTTGTCCTAACCATGAGTCCTTTGAAGCTAGGGAACACAGTGGATGGAGAGAGCTCTGGATTGAGGACCAGGTGACCTGGTTCCTAAAAGGGTGTCTGCTACTTGGTTGGGTGCTCCCGTAGGGAGTGAGATTGGGCCCTAATCTTTCTTCCAGAGAACAAGGGGCTTTGGGATGTGATTAGAGTTTCTTAAATAGGTTTCTATGGTCCTAGGTTTCCAAAGAACCTCTCAGGAGTAGGCAGGGAAGAACCCTGGAAATTTGCTCCAGTCTTTTCCCTCATCTGGATAAGACAGCTCTGCATTTATAAGTTGTATATATGGACTCCCGTGTAAGATTGTGCGAGACAAGACTGCAGCTAAATATTTAGGAAAATCCTGGTCTAGATAATTGTGAATGAGAGCAAATGCTTATATATCGCTTATCATGTGCCAAGCTCTTTTCTAAGCACTTTACATACATCAAAGCATTTGATCCTCACAACAACCCCTATAAAGTAGTTATTATCCCCATTTTGTAGTCTGAGAAACTGAGCTATTAATATTAAGCAATTCACCCAAGTTCATAAAGGTTGTAAGTGGCAGAGCTGAGATGTGATCCAAGGCAGTCCAGCTCCATGATTGATATTCTTAATGCCTATGCTATACTACTTCTCCCCAGCATCTTTCTCGAAGATTCCATGATTCCAGTATCAGAAACCAGGTCTTGTCTTTAAACACAAGTCTTCTCTCATAAAACTAATTTTGGTTCCCGAAATACTCTGTGCATGCATGCCCAGTCATTTCAGTCATGTCTGACTGTTTGCGACCCCATGGACTGTAGCTCACCAGGCTTCTCTGTCCGTGGGATTCTCCAGGCAAGAATACAAGTGTGGGTTGCTATGCCCTCCTCCAGTGGGTCTTCCCAACCCAGGGATTGAACCTGAGTCTCCTGAATTGCAGGTGGATTCCTTACTGCTGAACCATTGGGGAAGTCCCAAAATATTCTCTACTAAGGGCTTTCTTGGAGCAAGAATTCAGGCTTCTAGCCCTTTTAGCTAAGGCTGGGCAAGAGAATGACTTTGGATTCCCTTCACAGGTAGAGTTTTGAAAGACAAACGGGGATTAATTTTTCTTATTCACTCTTTCCTTCCTTTTTCTCACATTTACTGACAACGAGCCAAAGGCCAGGAACCAAACAAAACAGTTGAGATAAGGGGATTGAAGTCACAGTTCCTGACACAAAGGACCTCAAAGTCTAGAGTGAAAGGAAAATCTGTAATTCACAGAATAAGTTCCTGAGACAGCCATCAGCTGGGATGACATGTCAATAAGGAAGAAGATAGGAAAGAATCCTACAGAAGGAACCTTTATATAATTGAGGATGATTGCAGGAAGATTTATCTAGATAGACAAAGCAGTAAAGGCTAACTCTGGCTAAAGGTAGAACATATTCAAAGGCAGGCAGATGAGAGAGAATACAGTTTTCTCAGGACTGTTCAAATAGTTAATGTGACTGGAAGCTATTGGATATCTGGACTATCAATGTTGAAGTTCAGTCACTTAGTCATGTCCGATTCTTTGTGACTCCATGGACTGCAATTGCCAGGCTTCCCATGTTCTTCACTATCTCTTGGAGCTTGCTCAAACTCATGTCTATTGAGCCGATGATGCCATCCAACCATCTCATCCTCTGTCTCCCCCTTCTTCTCCTGCCCTTAATCTTGCACAGCATCAAAGTCTTTTCCATGAGTCGGCTCTTGGCATCAGGTGGCCAAAGGACTGGAGCTTCAGCTTCAGCATCAGTCCTTCCAATGAATATTCAGCATTGGTTTCCTTTAGGATTGACTGGTTTGATCTCCTTGCTGTCCAAGGGACTCTCAGGAGTATTCTCCATGAAGATGACTCCAAAGGAGAGCAAAGACCTGGTAAGAGAAGACCTTCTATACTAAGGAGTTTGGATTTTGGAGTCTCATAAGTTACAGTATGGACTTAGAAAAATGCCACAGGAAATAAGGGTGGAAAAGTATGAACAGTATTTCTATTACCATCAATCAACAGTAATTGGATTATATGTAATTCAAGGTTAAGAACTGTTGGGAATTGGTCATGTTCACCATGGATCATTTTACATCATAGCTCCCTAGCAATGCTTAGAAAACAAATGACCACAGAGTCAGATGGTCCCACGAGACTCCTGACATGTGTCATACATACTGACCAGGAGACAAACTGACAAAAAGTTGGAGAAAATCTCATTCCACTGTATCTGGTGCATAAGCTCTCCTGCCCACACAGTGAACGTGCCGCTTGCCCTCAGTATTTAATTCCCTTTGCAAGGTTTCCTTTTAGGTAACCTTGGGTCCTAACCATTCTTTAATGTTCATCATGTGCTCAAAATAGGCTCTACCCTCCAAATTCAAGGCCCAATAACATAACTGGAGTGTTCATTGCATGTGTGAGTGCTAAGTCGCTTCAGTCATATGCGACACTTTGGGACCCCATGGACTGTAGCCCTCCAGGCTCCTCTGTCCACAGGATTCTCCAAGCAAGAATACTGGCATGTGTTGCCATTTCCTCCTCCAGGGGATCTTCCCAATTCAGGAATAGAACCTGCATCTCTTAAGTCTCCTGAATTGGCCACTTCTTTACCTTTAGCGCCACCTGGAAAGCCCATGTTCATTAGTTTTGCCAAAAATTAACTCTTTTAGCCATTGGAGAAAGAAAGCACAGCCAAGAAAAGGTACCAAACTCCTCTAGTCCCATTGACAGGGAAAAGAAGGGAACTGTTATTGATCACTTGTGCTGCAGACAGAATGTCTGCTAGATTCTAAGGATTATTTTTCTTAATTCTCAAGGCAACTTGGTGAGGAGCTATTCTTCTCATTTTACATATGAGAAAATGGTGGTGCAAAGAAGTAAATATCACTCAGATGGGTGCTGAACAGATCTGAGCCCATGTCTGCTTCACTGCAATGTCTGCGCTACTCCTCTCCAGAGATAGTTTAACATACAAGGTTGGAAAAGGGTAAAGAAATTCTGTGCAAGAATATGCGTGGATGTGTGGAAAATTCCAGCACTCTTATTTGGCTACCAGTGCTGATTGGATCACTTGTAACACTGAGGGGTTACTTAAGGTGATCGCACCTCTAGAGCATTTCCAGCAGCTTTTGCTTCCCTATCATTTTCCAGCTGAAGCTTTCAGATCAGGCTGTCAGATTCCATCAGTTAAGAAACAAGCTTAGAAGTTTTTTGTCATGCTAACAGGACAAATCTGCTCTTCTTCCATTTGGCTTGGCTGTCTGTATCTCCTGCTAGGTGATATGATTCAATAAACTTGGCTCTTAAAGAACTTGAGTTAGATTTAGGAAATTATTACACCCTCACCTCCCCTCAAATATCTCCAAGGATTTTTAAGTCTGATTAGGAGAGAAATTTGCACCTGCTTGGTGTATGGAGTGGCACACACGTGGCTGGGGAGATGACATCCTGTAAAGTGTGGCATTTCGGTTCATAACTGAACATAACCACGGCCTTCTTATTAGCATATTTCCATTGTTTAGCATGACCAAGACTACGTTTACATGCATAATGTCTGAAATAATGTACCCTTTGTTATGAATGAACCTTGAAATTCTGAGGTGCCTAAGGCAAAGTTCTTCACCTGCCTTTCTTGGTTTGCATGTAATCCTCTTGAAGATCCCAGAAGTGCAAGGGAACATGCTAAAAAGAGCTCACACGCCAGCACCTGTAGCTAGAAAACTGACAACTGTGAGGGCAGTGATCTCCAGGTTCCTCAAGGGGGCTAGTATTTGTCACTAGAGTTGTGGTGGAGTGTTTGGGGCTTGTTTGGAGTGTTCTATTTATCTGATGTGATTGTTTTCATAGCTGAGTTGTGTAAAGTGGTGATATGCTAACCTATCATTCTGACCTCGGAAAACGAGGGAACCATCTTTAGAACCATCAAACCCCAGACTTTCTGTTACTTGAACATATGTGTCTTAAGTTTTAAGTCACAATCTAATACATGGTGACTCATGTGGAGTAGGAATCAGCAGATATTACTCCTTGCCTTTTCTTCCTCTCAGTGTCTTAGAAGGGTCCAGAATTCTAGAAAAAGAGCCACTAGAGGGTAAGTAAACTCCATGAGAGCAAGAACAGCTTCTGTCTTGGTCACTAGCAATGTGCCTGGCAAAGAGTATGTGCTTAGCAAATATTTGCTGATTAATTTAACTTAATCAAATACTGTCTCCACAAATATTCATTATTCATCCCTATTATATGCCAGGCACTAAGAGAGATTCAGGTGACAAAGAGATAAATAAGATATGCAGTCTATGCTTAGTGTGCTAGGCAGAGTTCAAGTTGGGAGGCAGATATGAGCCATAGTTAGGATGCAGTGTGAGAAGAGCTATAACAGAGGATTTGTAGAACCATTGCCTGAGCATGGGGCAAGGAGTAACTAATCCTGTAGTGGGGGGTGGGATGAGGCATGAAACTCTGCTCTAGTTTCAGTCTTGGTGTTCAGTTCAAATAGCAAATATTCATTCAACAGCCACTCTGTGCATGACACTATTTGTGATAATAATCATCACAGAACTACAGCTTTATAGTGCTATCGTGGGCCAGTCACTGTTTTTTGTGATGTACATATATTTATATATTTTCTCTTCACAAAAGCCCAGTGAGATAGGTACTCTTATTTCCCTCATTTTACAGATGGAGAAACTGAGAAAAAGATGAAGTTAATTTACACAGAGAGTAGGTGACAGGGCCAAAATTGAATCCAGGCTGTCTGGCTCTAGAAACCAGTTATTAGCCAATATTTGTAAGACATACTCACTGTTTTCTAGTTGTGTGTGTGTTAATCACCTTGTTGTGTCTGACTCTTTGAGCCCTCATGGACTGTAGCCTGGCAGGCTCCTCTGTTCATGGGATTCTCCAGGCAAAAAAACTGGAGTGGGTTGCCATTCCCGTCTCCAGAGGCTCTTCCTGACCCAGGGATTGAACTCAGGTCTCCTGCATGGCAGGCAGATTCTGTACCATCTGAGCCATCAGGGAAGCCCTTTCTTGATGTATTTCCAGTTATCTGAGAAGACTAGAAATGGGCACTTTTATCCCTGCTCTGGTGTCTGCATTTGATCTGGATGGATATTTTGCTGGATTTCCATTCTAGTCAAGAGCATACCATCAGCCATGCTCTTTTTCCTCCAGCAGTCACCCCTCTCCTGCAGAGCATACAAATAACCTAAACAATGACGGCATTGATTTCCACCATTATTTCAAATGTGGTCAACAAACGACCAAGCCTGGGGCTGGGCTGAGAGAGTCATCTCCATCTGTGGAAAATGAGTTTAAAGACACTTCCCACTAACAACATTTTTCCTTAAAAAATTCGAGAAAAGTGAAGTCTAATTATTTAGCTGTTCCAGATATGCTTTTTCAGCTTCTGCTAGACTGAGCTCAACACAAACTGTGCTCACCCTTGCATACACAATGAGTCTCATTAATTCCTTCTTCTTTCCAAGCTCAGTGAAGGGACACGGAAACAAAACTGGGGGCACATTCTTCTCTTTTTAATGTATGTTAGAAACTTCACTGAAAACCTGGCTCTTTCCACTCACACAGGGCTGCCCTGCTCTGAGCAGCTGGACAGACAAGGTCAGGACTTCTAGAAACTCTGTGACCAACAGTACTGTTTCTCCTGTGAAATACAACACATAATGGCACTCACTGAGGAGATCTGCAGATAAATGAAGTAACAAATGGTGCTGCGAAAGTGTCCACTCCCTCTCCCATCATCTGTCCATCCCTTTATCAATGCAAGCCCTTGCCCATACTATCTAAGACAGCATAGCACATACCATTCAGTGATATTATCCTCAGAATTACACAGACCTTCTCGGGCATGCAAAGCGGAATAACATGACACGGTATGTGGGCACTTCATTATTTTTCACACCTAACAAATCTCAGCTCATCAAGAAAGTTAAACATTTCCAATGTGAGATTTCCCCCAACTTCTTAACTGCAGCCACCTCAGGTCCTAACTGCCAGTTGTCGTTTAATAACCACAAATTCTTTGACACCCCTTTCTTCGAAAGGCAGAGTCCAGTTTCCTTCTCTTTGACTGTGAGCTCTACTTAGGGGCTCACTTCCAGGAAACAGAATGTGGTAGACACAAAGGTGTGTGAGGTCATTAAAACTTTCTCCTGGTTCTCTCTCTCTCCCCGACAGGTGGCACTAGTGGCAAAGAACCCGCCTGCCAATGCAGGAGACATAAGAGACTCGAGCTGGATCCCTGGGTTGGGAAGATCCCCTGGAGGAGCAAATGGCAACCCACTCCAGTATTCTTGCCTGGAGAATCCCATGGACAGAGGAGCCTGGAGGGCTACAGTCCATAGGATTGCAAAGAGTCGGACACAACTGAAGTGACTTAGGACTCCCTCTCTCTCTCCCCCTCCTCCTTCTCTCCCTCCCAGATCACCTGCCCTAGGGAAGCCAGCTGCCAGGTTGCAACCTGAAGAGGTCCACTTGGAGCTCCTAAGCCTCCTGCAACAACCATCACTACCTTACCAGGTGAGAGAGTCTGCCACTTGCACCTGCGTCCTCCAGCCCCAGGCGAGCCTTCAGTCCAACACACAGAGACCCTGGATCAGAACCACTCGGCCAAGTAACCCCTGGGTTCCTAATCCACAGATACCATGTGAGATAGCAAATGTTCCTTGTTTGAATCTACTACTTGTTAGAATAACTTGTTCTGCAAAATTGGATAACTAATATACTGCCAGAATAAAAAGGTCGATGGCCTACAAAAGAACGACACCAGACTGAGAGCAGACTTCTTTTCAGCAGTAGTAATGATGAAAGACAAGAAAATGTCTTGAAATACTCAATAAAAAGTTACTGCTTTTGACTACTCTGCCCAGTGCTAATCCTCCACCTAGTTTTTGAATGCAGTCCTTTCTGCCTCCTCCTGGGTTTTTGTTCCATCTCTTACTGTCATTTGAATTTCAATGTCTGTTTCCCTCTCTCTATGACTTCTTGCCTACAAACATATAAAGATCTCTTTTACCTTAAAATAGCAAAAAACCACAAACAAATGACACTCCTGCCCTATATGCCTTCCTCTCATTTTTCTACCTTCTCCTCCTCAGTTACCTCAGCTCTTTCTCAGTCCACTTGCTTTTGAGGTCTAATTCCCACCCCCTGACCCGGCCACACATGTACTGAAACCACTCTCCCAAGCATCACCAAGATTCCTAAGCGTCAAACTAGACTGCATCGTCCACAATCTTCGGTGGGCCAGAACTGGAAAACAAGCCCCTTGTTCCAGGGCCCACTGTCGCTGCAGCTGCCACGCTCACAGCTGAGTCCTGTTCGCTCTGCCCGCTTCACTACCCGTGTTCTGCCTCCTTTAGCGGTTCCTCTTCCTCACACTGTTTTGTTTTGTTTCCTGAATCAAAAGTGTTACTCCTTGACTTCTCATTAAGCCTCTCCATAGGAGATGTTCAACACAGACCTCAAATTAGTCTTAAAAGTCTCAGCCCTAAGGTAGATTCTCTCCCCGGGAGACTTTGGCTTTGAATCCCACTTCCCAGCTTTGAGTCCCCTCTTTATTTCCAGAATCTCAGTATATCCTTTGCTTGCTTGGAGCACTCACTGCTCTGTATTTCTGTTAAATGTATTATTATTTGGGGACACTTCTATATATCGTAGGGGGATGGGAGTGAAGCCCCTCCTGAGCAGCTCAATTCACTCAGACTAATTTCTTGATCTATCTCATAATGTAGACATAAGCCTACCTAACTCATTTCTTCTGCTCTATGGAAATTCCCCTAGGGCAGTGCTTTGTTTTATACTTCTTAGGTAGTTTCTGATACAGGGCTTTCACCCCAGCTGTGCTCAGATGGATAGAAAAAAATCAAATATTAAGCATCTTAATTTCTCTTTTGAACAGACTTATCAAGCCTAATAGCCATTTATTTCTCCTTCTTAATTTTTTTTTTTTTTCTATTCAAAACCCTAAGGAGCCTCCAGTGCCCTCAATATGCATAAGAAAATCCCGGGAAACCAGAGCAAACTGCATGCAAAGAACCAGAGCAGAATGTAGCCTCAGGAAGAATTCCTTTTTGTCTGGGTATAATTACTAGTTTGATGACTTTCCTGGCTCCTGATTTTACAAATGTAGGTTGTATCCAAAATTAAAGTAGATTACTCTGTATTTATAAATTACAAACATAAAATGACAGAAAATTTCCACAGGCCTAGGCTTTTTCCTCCTAAAAAACAATAACAAGCTGAATTTGATTTGTGTTACTATCTGGATATAGACAACTAGAACTTACATGGAATTTTATTATTTTTAATAAAGAGAAATGTATAACAAAAGGCTCACTTCTAATCACAGACACTAAAGGAATAGACATCACTTGTTTTCTATATATTTACATTTAAAAGTTATTTCACCCATACCAATTTAAAATCTCTTCTTGTATTGGGACGGGGAAAAGATATAGAATAACCACATTAATAGCCTTTCTTGATCCCATGTTAGAAAACATTTAGTGATTTTTTTCCATCTCAGGCTTCTTACACGGCTTCCCCAGGAGCTGTGGCATCATTGATATTCATGAGCAACCACTGTGACAGTTTAGTAAACAAACCCGACGATAAATCCATCTTTCCTGTCATATGTGACAAAAATTCTTCAGAGGCCTTATTTATGCAATTTAGATCTGCAGGCTTAAAGTATGTGGTAATTTTATTTCACAAAAGCCCCAGGCAGCAAAGTATTTATTTTGCACTCCTGGACCTCATCAAGGAAATGGCATAACCTGTTCTCATGTTTATCTTCTTGCAAATGAGCGACATATTATGGAGATGCCACCTGCTTCATGGTGGGGAGGAATGGTGGGAGAGCAGGAGGAGAAAGGTGGAGGATTAATTAGTTAATATCTATGAAGTACTTTGCAGATGGAGAGTGATATGCAAGTGTGAATTTTAATTACGGTTCCCTGCCCTCCTTGGCAGATACAAATAGGATAATTTCTTGGAACAAGAAGCAATGGTCTAATGTATCATGTTGATGCTTTGATTTCTGAAGAGTGAAATTCTTTGTGGGTTTTGAGGTGACCCAAGCATCTATATCTTGCCCCACCCCTCTGTGGAAGAGACAAGGAAAGGTGTTGAGAACATGTAATTGAATTCTTCATGGTGACAGAAGTAGAGGGCACTGTTTTGTAGTCTTATGAAATCATCAAGTTGATGGCTATCACTGGATTCTATTGCCTTCGTATGTTCTTTTCTCCTTCATGCATAGGTGTGTCTTCCTTTTCAGAGAATGAACAGTGCAATTACAGAAAAGCATCAGAACCCAAAATTTCACTCTGAGGTATATAACTAACAGAATTCCCTACATATTTCCACCATAAGTCCATGCACTAGAATGTGCATGGCAGCATTATTGGCATTAGTCTTACTCTAGAAACTGTCCAAATTTCCATTAAGTGTTGGAAATGATACAAAAATTGTAGTATATTCACACAATAGATTCCTATAGAGCAGTGAGAATGATCTATAATTAAATTCAATGAAAAAAATCCTATCAAGGTAAAAAAATTGAAAGAAGTCAACACGAAAGAATCCATACTGTATGATTCCATGTGTATAAAGAAAAAAAGAGCATGAAGAAGTAATGCGTGCTGTTACTTACTAGTCAAGATAGTGCTTATCCTCAGGAAGTAGGTAGTGACTGGAAGGAATCATAAAGGGGTGCTTCTGAGCTGCTAACAGTGTTCTGCTTCTGGAGCTGGGTGTTGCTGCACAGGTGTATTCATGTCGCGAAAACTCATTGAGCTGCAAGCTCATGTAAGCTTAAGTGCTTTTTAAGAACAAATTTAAGTAAATATTTTAAAAAGAATAATAATTAAAACACCAGTATTTGGTTGGATTTCAGAGGACCAGGAGCCCTTTATTTCTGGCTTCTATTTTGTTGAAAATAGCAAAGCATTTGCTAGATGTATCTGACAAAAGTGATCTGAGCTGGGAGACCTTTTGTAAAGTTACAAAAGTTTTCCAAAAAGTCGGAGTCAAAGGATAAGCAGGTAACAAATTCCCACTCTTCCCATCCCCTAGCTAGTAATCCAATGATGAAATTGAACAAGGCATCTTCAGATTTCTGCTTGGCAAGTTACTATCTTGTGTGGTAGATGGAGAGCCATACCGGATAAAAGGTCTACAGAATGTTTCAGGGAAGATGCTCAGAATGACCCTGAGAGTTTAAATTCAGCAACTGAATAACAAAACACAATGCAATGCTCACCTAAATATAGGTCATGCATTCTTAGAAGTCTACTGGCATTGGAAAAATATTGTCTCCATGAAACTTTCTGTCACAAGTTCCTACTTGCACTGTTATATGATGATAAAATTGCAACGTGACTTACAAGTGCCCATGAAGAGCTTGAGAGAAACATGCAGTGGACTCAATGTGAGCTTAATTTAAGGGGGTTGGTGGTGGTTGGAATTCCTTATAAAAGCTGAACCAGTTCAGAAGATGAACTGGTATATCTAATTTGGTCAGTTTGGCAATATATACAATGTCAATCCAAATTCCAGCATTTAAGAGCAATAGGCAGAGTCAGTTTTTATAAATAAGAGATTTAGGAATACATTCAGGTGTTCTGCCACGTTTTCTGAATCAGAACTCCAGCCTGGATCTTTGTCAAGTGGAGAGACCTGACCTGGTATCATTAGAAATATCCAATGACACATTGCTATTCATGTGTCATATCTCAATCAATATTTTAAAAAAATTTAAACTTTAGTGATTCTCCTCTTTTGTAGTATAACATCATGGATTCTTAGAATAAAGAAACAATGAAGCCATAGAATAAGATGTGGAACCAATCCCCAGAGTGTGACAGTCTCTCTACAATACCCCTGACTTTTGCTGTTGAGTTCACTCATCCAAGAAGTACTTATTCAAATACTTGGAATTTTCAGATTTGAGGCACTGTTTTAGATGTTTGCAAAGCAGTAATAGAGCAGACTAAAATCCTAGCCCTTTGGAAGCATACATTCCAGTAAGAAAAGACACACAATGAACCACAAACTTAAGCAAATACATAGCATGTTAGAGATGACCAACTCTGTAGGAATAAACACAGCAGCAAAAGGGTCTAGAGTGTAGGGCTATGTGGAAAGGGGGACAGGATGCAGTTTTTCATGGACTGGTCCAGATCTCAGTCTCACTGAGAAGGTGAGGTTCATCCTTAATGGACCTTAATGAGGTGAGAATCTCACTTAAATTTATGGGGTCACTTTTTCAGCATTAGGTAGGTTTTGTCTTAAGAAATGCCCTGATCTACTACTTAACAAATAATTGCTTCTATCTTAAAAGTTGTACATTATGAGTCCAGGATGATATGGGCTTGTATGATCTTCAAAGTAGGTGTTGCCAATTGCCCACCATGACCATAAACATGTCTCAACAAAGCTTCTTGGTAACCAAGTGAACTGACTTACTTCTGGGGTTATCAAATGGAATCAGTTACATTTAAGGGACATCTGCCAAAAAATAATGATCTCCAGTTTTGAGTGGTTGATAATTATGCTATTCTTTCCAGTAATAGAGAGTAGGACAAATAGTCTTTTAAGACCTCTTCAAGTTCTGTATGATCAGATCAAATGATCCATGAAGAAGAAATTTCCACCCTATTCTTGATTGCCTAAATGGCAATCTTCCACAAACATTCACATCATTAACTTAAGAATTAAAAATAAGGAGGGCTATACAATGCAACTTTAAGGTCACACTGTCCCTAACTTACTGGCCACACTACTTCATCCTTCCTTTTACCTGATGCTAAAAGGAAGAATATCTAAAGGGACTACTTACATTTTGTCATGCACTTTGGGGTTTTCCCATTGTTCCATTGTTCCAGCCATCCCACATGCCAGAGAGCTCTCCCTTCTTTCCTAAGTTCTATCCTCATTTTAAAACTTCATGATGATTTTCGTCTTTGTGAGGCTGTCTCTGAACCCTCACCATCCTAGTCATCTCTTTTCTTTGCCTCTTGAATCATTTACATAGTGTCTGCTCTATTTCTTCGCACCAGACACAGACTGCCTTGTACAGTTAATTATGTTTTATGTCTGTGTCCTATTTCTCTGGTGATATTGTAAGATATTCAAGGGCTTTGCCTTTCTGGGTCTTAGCCCAGTTTCCTTCACCTGTTAGGTGCTTTATAAATGTGGGATGTAACTGGTGATAATGGTAATAGCACTAGTGGAAATAACCAGTTTTCAGATGGAAAATAGGAATGCTAGTCCTGCTCCTTAAATGGTCTCTGAAATGAGACACCGAAAGGTTTCAGTTGTCCATTTATGTCACTAAATTCCTCCATGCACAGGCAATGGCAATAACATGACTGCTGCCTGGTTGATAGCGTTCACAAAATATTCATTGATATTAAATCACAGAGCATTATTCAGAGATGTGAAAATGTGAGGAATGGGCTCCTTAAATCAAATAAAATACTGTAGGAGAAAACAATGAGGGAAAGTAACAATCACTTAGGTATAGTCACGAAAGTCACACAAATAAATGTACCCAGTACCACCACTGAGTGCCTACTGTGTCCCATGCCCTATGCCAGGTACTTCACACACAGTACTTCTAAGCCTCACACTAGTCCTCAAGGTAGGAACCATATTTCCATTTATAAGAGAGGGGAAAGCGCAAAGAGGTAAACTGACTACACTCAAGATCATGCAGCCAGTAGGAGGCATGTCAAGCTTTTCATGTCAGAGAACATGTGATGCTCTCTCCACTTAATAAAGACATAAAATATAAGCTCACAGCTAACATCATACTCACCAGTGAAAATCTGTTTCCTCTATGATAAGGAACAAGACAGGGAACATAGCACTAGTGGAAATAACTGCTATCATAGCTTGTTTTTCAATGTAGTTTTGGAAGTCTAGCCACAGCAACCAGATGAGAAAAAATAATACAAAGAATCCAAATTGGAACAGAAAATGTAAAACTGTCACTGTCTGCAGATGACATGACACTATACATAGAAAATCCTAAAGGCGCCACCAAACACTATTCAGTTCAGTTCAGTTCAGTCGCTCAGTCGTGTCCGACTCTCCGCGACCCCATGAATCACAGCACGCCAGGCCTCCCTGTCCATCACCAACTCCCGGAGTTCACTCAAACTCATGTCCACAGAGTCGGTGATGCCATCCAGCCATCTCATTCTCCGTCGTCCCCTTCTCCTCCCGCCCCCAACCTTTCCCAGCATCAGAGTCTTTTCCAGTGAGTCAACTCGTCGCATGAGGTGGCCAAAGTATTGCAGTTTCAGCTTTAGCATCAGTCCCTCCAATGAACATCCAGGATTGATCTCCTTTAGAATGCACTGGTTGGATCTCCTTGCAGTATAAGGGACTCTCAAGAGTCTTCTCCAACACCACAGTTCAAAAGCATCGATTCTTCGGCGGTCAGCCTTCTTCACAGTCCAACTCTCACATCCATACATGACCACGGGAAAAACCATTGCCTTGACTAGACGGACCTTGGTTGGCAAAGTAATGTCTCTGCTTTTTAATATACTATCAAGGTTGGTCATAACTTTCCTTCCAAAGAGCAAGCGTCTTTTAATTTCATGGCTGCAATCAGCATCTGTAGTGATTTTGGAGCCCAAAAAAATAAAGTCTGACACTGTTTCCACTGTTTTTCCATCTATTTCCCATGAAGTGATGAGGAGGCCTTACAAATAGCTGTGAAAAGAAGAGAGGCGAAAAGCAAAGGAGAAAAGGAAAGATATAAGCATCTGAATGCAGAGTTCCAAAGAATAGCAAGGAGAGATAAGAAAGCCTTCCTCAGTGATCAATGCAAAGAAATAGAGGAAAACAACAGAATAGGAAAAACAAGAGAGCTCTTCAAGAAAATTAGAGATTCCAAGGGAACATTTCATGCAAAGATGGGCTCGATAAAGGACAGAAATGGTATGGTCCTAACAGAAGCAGAAGATATTAAGAAGAGGTGGCAGGAATACACAGAAGAACTGTACAAAAAAGATCTTCCCGACCAAGATAGTCACGATAACGTGATCACTGACCTAGAGCCAGACATCTTGGAATGTGAAGTCAAGTGGGCCTTAGAAAGCATCACTACGAACAAAGCTAGTGGAGGTGATGGAATTCCAGTTGAGCTATTTCAAGTCTTGAAAGATGATGCTGTGAAAGTGCTGCACTCAATATGCCAGCAGATTTGGAAAACTCAGCAGTGGCCACAGGACTGGAAGAGGTCAGTCTTCATTCCAATCCCAAAGAAAGGCAATGCCAAAGAATGCTCAAACTACCGCACAATTGCACTCATCTCACACGCTAGTAAAGTCATGCTCAAAATTCTCCAAGCCAGGCTTCAGCAGTATATAAACCATGAACTCCCAGATGTTCAAGCAGGTTTTAGAAAAGGCAGAGGCACCAGAGATCAAATTGCCAACATCCGCTGGATCATGGAGAAAGCAAGAGAGTTTCAGAAAAACATCTATTTCTGCTTTATTGACTATGCCAAAGCCTTTGACTGTGTGGATCACAATAAACTGTGGAACATTCTGAAAGAGATGGGAATCCCAGACCACCTGACCTGCCTCTTGAGAAACCTGTATGCAGGTCAGGAAGCAACTGTTAGAACTGTACATGGAACAACAGACTGGTTCCAAATAGGAAAAGGTGTACGTCAAGGTTGTATATTGTCACCTTGCTTATTTAACTTATATGCAGAGTACATCATGAGGAACGCTGGGCTGGAAGAAGCACAAGCTGGAATCAAGATTGCCGGGAGAAATATCAATAACCTCAGATATGCAGATGACACTACCCTTATGGCAGAAAGTGAAGAGGAACTCAAAAGCCTCTTGATGAAAGTGAAAGAGGAGAGTGAAAAGGTTGGCTTGAAGCTCAACATTCAGAAAACAAAGATCATGGCATCTGGTCCCATCACTTCATGGGAAATAGATGGAAAAAACAGTGGAAACCAAACACTATTAGAACTCATCAATGCATTTGGTAAACTTGTAAGAACAACAAACTATCAGAAAGAGAAATTAAGAAAACAATCCTATTTACAATTGCATCAAAAAAGGATAAAATACCTGGGAATATTTTGCCTCCTTTTTACCTAAAGAGATAAAAGCCCTTTACTTGGAAAAGTGTAAGAAACTAATGAAAGAAATTGTAGATAACACAAACAGATGGAGAGATATAATGTGTTCATGTACCAGAAGAATTAATATTATCAAAATGACCATAATATCCAAGGTAATCTACAGGTTCAATGCAATTCCTATCAAAATTTCAATTGCATTTTTAACAGAACTAGAACAAATAATTCTAAAATTTATATGGAAACACAAAACACTCCAAATAGCCCAAATAATCTGAGAGAGAAGAACAAGGCTGGAGGAATCATACTCTGATTTCAAACTATACAAAAAGCCACAGTAATCAAAACTGTATGGCACCAGCATAAAGACAGACACAAGATCAATGGAAAAGAACACAGAAATGAAACCACACTTACACAGGAAAATAATCTACAGAAAAGGAGGCAAAAACACACAATGAGGAAAAGTCAGTCCATCCTATAAATAGTAATGGGAAAACTGGACAGGTACATGCAAAAGAATCAAAATGGACTAGTCTCTCACACCATGCACAAAAGTCAACTCAAAATGGATTAAACACTTAGATATAAAACTTAAAGCCACAAAAGTTCTAGAAGAAAACATAGGCAGTAAGTTTTTGGAATATCAGTCTTAAGTAATATTCTTTTGATGTCTCCTCAGGCAAGGGAAACAAAAGCAAAAATAAACAAATGGGACTACAAACAAACCAAAAAGTTTTTGCACAATGAAGGCAACTACGAACAAAATAGAAAGGCCACCTATTGAATGGGAGAAGATACTTGCAAGTGATACATATGACAATGGGTTAATATCCAAAATATACAAAGAACTCATATAACTCAATAACAACAACAACAAAACCCCAATCAATTCATGGGCAGAGGATCTGAATAGACATTCTTCCAAAGAAGACATACAGATAGCCAATGGATACAGGGAAAGATGCACATCATTAATCATCAGGAAATGCAAAACAAAATCACATTGAAATATTAGCTCATACAGAATGACTATTATAAAAAATAAAAGTGTCAGTGAGGATGTGGGGAAAAGAAAACCCTCATGCATTGTTGGCATGCATGTAAACTGCATCATCCACTATGGAAAACAATGTGGCAATTCCTCAAAAAGCTAAGTATGGAACTACCATGTCATCCAGCAATTTCACTTCTGGGTATTCATCTGAAGAAAACAAAAACACTAGAATTAGAAGAGATATATGCACCCCTATGTTCATTACAGCATTAATTACAATAGCTCATAAATTAAAGCAACCTAAATACCCATCAATAATAGATAATCAATAAAAAAGATGTGGTATATATACACAGTGGAATATTACTTGGTCAGAAAGAAGAATGAAATCTTGCCATTTGTAACAACATGGATGGGCCTCAAGGATATTTTGCTAAGTGAAATAGACAGTGAAAGACACATACTGTACAATTTCAAATGAACAAACATAAAACAGAAACAGTTATAGATAGAACAAACAGGTGGTTGCCAGAGGGGAGAGTGTTGAGAGGATGAAAGAAATGAGTGAAGGATTAAGAGTTAAAAGCTTCCATATTTTAGTAAATTAGTCATGTGTATGAAATGTACAGTATGGAGAATACAGTCAATATCTTTGCAATGTGATGTAAAGTTGTGGTGATCATTTTGAAATGTACAGAAATATCAAATCACTACATTGTATAGCAGGAACTCACACAGTGTTGTAGGTCAACTATACTAAAAAAAACAACATACAAACAAACTCATAGAAAAAGAGATCAGATTTGTGATGAGGGCAGGTGAGTAGAGGAAGTGGGAACTGGTAAAAGCAGTCAAAAAGTACAAACTGCCAGTTATAAGATAAACAAGTACTAGGGATATAAAGTATTGATACAACATGATAAACATAATAAACACTGCTATATATTGTATACAAAAGCTGTTAGGAGAATACATCCTATGAGTTCTCAGCAGGAGGTAAATTTTGTTCTATTTCTTTAGTTTTGCATGTATATGAGATTAATGATTAATGTTCACTAAACTTATTGTGATAATCATTTCATGATGTATGTAAGTCAAATCATTATGCTGTATACCTTAAACTAATACAATGCAGTATGTCATTTATCTCAGAAAAACTGGAAGAGAAAAAATGATGTGTCACAGGCTCAAAAGAACAGCCCCTAATGCACAACTCTGTTTGAAACCGCTGCTTTTTGAAATCTACTACCATCCCATTGGAATAGGAAATGGCAACCCACTCTGGTATTCTTGCCTGGGAAATCCCATGGAGAGTGAAGCCTGGTGGGCTACAATCCATGGGGTCGCAAAGAACTGGACATGAATTAGCAACTAAACAAAAAGAACAATCATCCCATTAGCCAAAACAAGTGGCATAGTTGAGCCCAGTGCCAAAAGATAGAACAGGTCAACTACCCATAGAAGACAGCACTGCAAAGTTACAGGAAGGAATGCACTCAACAATTTGAGGAATCATATTCACTGACTGATTTCATTACTATCTAATTAATTACCTGTTCATTAATATAGACAGCTATATGTTGACACATAGAAAATTTCTAAAAAGAAGCAAAGAAAACTTAGGCTATTGGTTTTATCTTGGGAATGTAGGTTTGTAGAGGAAAGTAGAAGAGAATTTTAAATTTATTTCCAAACTTCCAGGATTGTATAATTTTCATGCTTGTCATAAATAAATCCAAAAGTTAATTTTAAAATTTTAAAAATACTTATTTTATTGACGCATCAAAGCATATGAATTTCAAAGTAATTGTGTGACTCTTCACAACTGATGACTTTGAACCTCAAGTTCCCTCTGGCAAATCAGTCTCCCATGCTCTGAATGTCCCTCCAGATTTTTCAAGCCTCAGCTTTGCAGGTGGACCTTTTCTGGTGGAGGAAGAGTACATTACTGAGCAGGATAAATGACCCCAAGACTTGTCCTGAACAAATCCTGCCAAATGATATAGACCAAAGAGATTGAAATACGACACATGTTAATCAATGCCAGGCAAGATATCTTGGCTTGAAATCCAGCAGCCGATCTGTCTTCATTTCCAGCCACACACAGCTTAAAGGTGGCCAGAATCATCACGGAGTTTATATTTCTTAAATGTGATTGCGTCTGGCTGCAGATTTCTGTCAAGGATCCATACTGGCTTTATGTAAGACTAAAGACTGCTTTCCCTTGAGGGAGCAATGGCATTAACCACATCTGAACAGATCATCCTGTCTGATGCAACCCCAGGTGTGTTATTGATATTTTGTGATTGTTAGATAATTTAATGCCCTGCCAAGGAGCCCTACGTTGCCACACCATCTGCATGTGTCAGATGCTGAGAAGTTGCACAATTAATAGCTTCCTGTTTTCACTGAATTTTCTGCAATAAAAATACTAAATCAAAATTTTAAATATGGAAATCAATTCAAATGTAAAATTTATACAGGTATCATTGAATGCTAGTGGATACCAGAAATTGAAAAAGGTCCAGTTAAATGAGCAAATAATACTTCCAGATTTTCTTCTAATGGAGTAGGAAAAAAATCCAAGAAAGTACAGGCAACAAGATGCAACTTGGCTTATTCATTCATTTAACATGTATTGAAAAACCTGTCATGTTCCAGACATGTGTAGACTCTAGTATACCCTAGTGGGAATAAAAGGATGCCTGCCTCATAGAACTGACATTTTTTTGAATGAAAACAGGAGTAAACAAGAAACTAAATAAGTAGACAGCTAAAATAATTTCAGATAATGACAAATGCTGTAAATAAAATGAGTCAGGGTAACAGGATGTGCAGTGAAGCGTAGGGGTAGGGCTGTGATCTGAGATAGGGTTGTCAGAGGCTCTCTGAGAGAATATCTTTGCTCTGAGACCCAAACCATGAGAAAGTACCAGCAATGTGAAGATTCTGGAAAAGAGTAAATGGTTGATGGAAAGGTCCTCGTGGTCAGAGAATTTGGGGAGCTATTAAGAAGGTCCAAGAAGAGTAAATAAATGGAGTGGTAGGAAATAAGGTAAGAGAGGCAAGAGGGGTGACACTGCATGAAATCTTTGAGGACATCAGCTTGACTCTGTTTGCTGCTGGAAGGGTTTTAGCCCATTATAACCCCATCAGCATCTTTCACTACTGGGAATGTGCGCATAAAACAAAAGAAAATTAGACTTTGGTATGTGCACTGAAAATATTGTTGTTCTTTTTTTAATAAGTTTATTATTGAAGTACGTGTTTTCTTGAGTTAATAATAAAGTATTTATTGAGTACTTACTATATGCCAGGCATTGTTTTAGGGGGTTTAAGTATTTTAATTTCAACATTTAATTTGTATATTTTTATTTAATCCTCCAAATATCCTATAGTGTATATTTATCTTATTTTCTAGAGGATGGAGTAATGCACTTTGGAGTAATGCAGTCAAAGTCACATTGCTATTAAGTGTCCAAACTGGTGTTCAAGTTAAGTCTCTGAATCTTTGGGCTCTGTTCATTCTTCTTTATCATGCTAGTGCCAAATCAACAGTTTCCTCATTAATTTGGCCTAATTCTTCTTCTAGTCTCAAAACCAAACTGTCCTCAATCATACAATTTGCCAAATTAGGTAGACATAGGTTATGACCACTTGTGAACAGTTAGCAATATTTGAGCCACTCTGCATTTACACATATCTTCACAATTGTGCGGCATACATGCACAAGGCTGGGAACAACAGACTGACACTGAAGCCATAACACACAGAAGGCTGGTAGGAACTTGTGACCTGAACCCAACTGGATTAGTTACTTGCTAATGTGAAAATATCAACATTCTCCAAAGGGACTAAATGAGACTCAGAAACTCAAAACATAATGTTCAAAATATCCAGAACATAATTTAAAATTGTTCAACACACACACAAAAATACGCATACATGCAAAATCAGGGAAGTCACAACTCACCTGAGAAAAGACAATAGATGACAATAGAAAAGACAAAAGACAGTAGATGTCAATGACTACACAACACAGAAGTCAAAGTTATCTGACAAAGACTTAAAGAAATTTTCTTTAATTAAGAAAATTTCTGTATGTTATTTTAAATATAATTATACTGTGCTGCTGCTGCTAAGTCACTTCAGTCGTGTCTGACTCTGTGTGACCCCATAGACGGAAGCCCACCAGGCTCCCCCGTCCCTGGGATTCTCCAGGCAAGAACACTGGAGTGGGTTGCCATTTCCTTCTCCAATGTGTGAAAGTGAAAATTGAAAGTGAAGTCGCTCAGTCGTGTCCGACCCTTAGCGACCCCACGGACTGCAGCCTACCAGGCTCCTCCATCCATGGGATTTTCTAGGCAATAGTACTGGAGTGGCTTGCCATTGCCTTTTCCGAGGAACCGACAATTGGATTTCTGGATATATAATTAATTCAGAGTCTTTAAACTGGAGTAAATATATAGGGGTAGCCCAGAAAGAGTGTGGCTCTAGACTCAAAGTGCATCTCAACTCTGCCATTTCCTAGCCACTTCATTGTGAAGTTTACTTTGCCTCTCATCCTTATGTTTCCTTGGTTCTAAAATGGAAGTTAACAGGACTTGCTGGATAGACTTCTTGTGAGGTTTAGGGGTGATGTTAAGTCACTGCATAGTGCTGATGTGCAGAAAGGGAGTATTAATGTATACTTTTGCTGCCAGTCCTAACCTTGAAATTGGTGAGATTTTCACCTTATTCTGGAAAAGAGCAGTTTCCTTTGGAGTTTATTTTATTTCTGAACCAAAAATAATAAGATAAAATTTCTCTTTTAACCATGGTGCCCTGCCACTGCATGATTACTTTGGAGTGTTGGTTTACATAAGGCCCACAAAGAGCAGGCAAAAGTCTTTTCTGATGCCCCTTCCAGAGGTCAGAGGAAAGTTTTGTTTCATGTTGGATGCATAACCATGCTTCCCGATATCTCCTCAGTTGATTTATGTGTCTGACCTTTTGATTCATAGTCAGTGTATGGAAAAATGTCAAATCTATTGCTTTGAGATGGATTTAGATTTTTAATATTAAGAATGGAAAAGTTGAGGAAAGAAAGGAAAAGTTAAAGAAATTGCCCTTCACACCCACCTGATGAATATGACAAGGGGCTCATGGGGTTTTAGAGCTGGAAGGGATCTGTGGAGGTATCCAGGTCAGTGCCTTCTATTACACTTGAGGGAACTGATGGATAGAGAGGCGACACAATTTTCATGACTTGGAACAAGATAGTTTGTATAAATACCTTTTTTAAAGTGCCATTTTCCATAAAAGTATGTAAACATACTCAAGAATGAGATCAGGGAATGTGTCATGTGACATCTGCAGCTCTGAGAAGACCTCCTGGAACACTCGATCAGCTCATTGTTAAATGAATGCAGAAATTTTTAGCTCTTGGAGATAAGTTTCCTGTTGATTATAACGGAAATTTTGGATCAAAATAACTAGAAATCCTAACTGATAGTTTCATACAAAGATGAAGATCCACATCAATGAGGCAAACCTGTTAGTTTCTACATTAACCCACTGAAATGTGAACTCACATGAAGATGTGGTTACGTGCATGCATATGTGCGAAGTCACTTCAGTCGTGTCTGACTCTTTGTGACCATATGGACTGTAGCCTGCCAGGCTCCTCTGTCCATGGGATTTCCCAGGCAAGGATAATGGAGTGGGTTGCCATTTCCTCCTCCAGGGGATCTTCCTAGCCCAGAGATCAAACACACGTTTCCTGCACTGGCAGGCGGATTCTTTATCACTGCATCACCTGAAGCCCCACCATACGATGTTTGAAAAGAATATCCAAGTAAAAGAGCTTAGAAAGTTCCTTTCGCAATTCACAAAAAAATTACTGTAACAGACTAATATCTGGAAGGAATCTGTACAACTAACGTGAAGGAAGAGACTCCAGCTTGGTTCTACAGCTTCATTTTGCTTTATTTGCCCCCAGCCCAACTTCTATACCTCCACCTCTATTGCTGGTGGTTTTGCTCTGATATCCTAGTCCATCCTGGATTCAGGCTGTACATGCAGAAGCTACAGCTATGCCTGTCCCCTTTTTAGCAGAACTACCTTCCTGCTGGTCCAGAGACAGTGGGGAGTTGGCTTTGTAACTACTGATGGATCCCAGCCTTTCATCACAGATACAAAAGTTCTTGCCTTCTGAAATTTCCTAGTGCAACCTTGCTACACATAGCCCCAAAGCATCATTTTGGACCCATGCAATTGACTGATCCTTTTCAAAGCCAGAAAATAGATTTTCTCCATGTGCACAAGAGGTCTGTTAACACATATATCATAACGATTCCCTGCAGGTGTTTGTGGTACGCCATCTAAACTTGTACTCCCAGCTACAATTACACACTGGCCTATGAATTCTTGCTATATATGAATCATGTCAGGATATGAACTGATCATCCTGTTTGCCTGGGAAAATCCTGGTGAAAGTCCAACAAAAAAAGGGTGCCTGCCTTTTATCATAAAAAGTATCTCAATTTGAACAATAACCCTTAGGTTAAGTCGTGCAGTCTGATCTCTGACAGGACAGTAGCTGATAGCATATTAAATTTGGAATTTAATGGCTAGTGGTTTAATGGCAGTCATAGAATGGGGTAGTGGTTAAAAACATTAGCTTTGGGTTAAAAATCTGGCTTTGGGTTAAAAATCTCACTAGTTAAGTGATCTTGAGTGGAGTTGCTTATCTTCTTTACACCTTGGTTCCTCAGCTATAAACTGGGACTGATGACACTAACTGCCTTATTGGTTGGTTTTGAGATTTAAACAAGATAATATATGCGAAGCAGTTAGCATAATCTCCAGTATGTAACAAGCATTTGATAATTGACAGTTGATTTTGATAGTTGTATCCAGTGATAAGTGGTTTCATTTCTCAACCTCATCTTGCTCTTCTCTTTCATTTCAACGCTGCACTCTCCTCTCTGACTGCACTTAATTTTCCCTATAATAAAAGGTGTCACCATCCTGGTATTCATGCCTCATGAATGGTGTCTGGTTCAAGAACTTGAGCTTTACAAAGTGACTTTGGGGTCTGATGAACACAGACCTCAATTTTAATTGCTGTCACAAGGTTATATGAGAGTAATTCTCAGTGTGTGATCTGTGGCCCAGTGCCAAGCCAGGGGGATCCAGATAGCGGCCTGAGACCTGAGATCATACAGGCATTTCTTTTTATTGTTGTGAATAAATGACATGTGACTTCATAGGCTTCCATTTAATAAAGAATTAAGGGTTTCATATTAGCAGTTTTTAAAGGCTATTATTTATTCTGTTTGAGATTAGTTAGTTAATCCTTCGGTGTATATTGGTGCATCAATACCATTTTTGACCTGTTATTTTTTAATCATTACTCTTTGACAAGTGCAAGCTACAGTGCAGGTAGGAGTCATTCATACTCTTATGGGGTACAATAGATGCATATCTTAATGTATATTTAATGTATAGTTAGATTATAATTAATCAACTAAAACAAAATTATTATGATTTTTGTTTCTGCTGAGACATTTCTTGGTTAGTCCTATGCCCTCTTTAGGAGAAGGCAATGGCAAGCCACTCCAGTACTATTGCCTAGAAAATCCCATGGATGGAGGAGTCTGGTGGGCTGCAGTCCATGGGGTCGCTAGGGGTCGGACATGACTGAGCGACTTCACTTTCACTTTTCACTTTCACACATTGGGGAAGGAAATGGCAACCCACTCCAGTGTTCTTGCCTGGAGAATCCCAGGGATGGGGGAGCCTGGTGGGCTTCCGTCTATGGGATCACACAGAGTCGGACATGACTGAAGTGACTTAGGAGCAGCAGCAGCATGCCCTCTTTGCTCATTAAGGAATGGTCAGAACATGTGGGCCATGGAATCTTTACTCTTTGTCACTGGACTTCTTTGACTTTTAGAGTCACTGATCCCTGGTCTTTCACAACTCCTCAGTTAGGTATAATGTTATCCACGTGTGCGGGGGACTCTTATAGGGATAAATGTTTGTATAGTCAAGAGATATTTCTATAAGTAACTCACAGTATGCGCAGAGAGGAGGATTACAAGAGTATGGGTTTTAGAGTTAAACGGATCTGGATGTGAGCCCTGATTTTAGTACCTGATAGTACCTGTCATCTATGGTAGGTGTGAGGATTAAATCAAGTTATGCATGTACCAGGTGTATGACATGAAGGTAAAAAAATGGTAGCTTTTAATTAGTATTATCTAAAATTATTTCATTGAATAAATAGATGTCATTCAACACTGGTTACATTGAATTATCATAACAGTCTAGATCACTCAAAGGCAGGGCTCATGTATTTCGAACAAATTCTCACCACCAAATGCAGAACTTAGCATATTAAAGAAATGGATATTGAAAGTGGATATTTACAGTTCATTCACTTATTTATTTGTGTAATATTATTAAATATGGAAATATAAGAATGTATATCTTATACTTTAAGCTTTCAGATTGCTTAAGGTAGTAAGATAGCCCAATGTTAGCAGGGGCACAGATGAAAGGCATGTTAAGTAGTGTAGGACTGGAGTGTGCCTGGAGTGTTGGGGCCACAACAATGAAGCCAGTGTAGCTGGGGTGGAGTGGGGTGGGTGGGCACTAGGAAATGAGGTTAGAGCAGAAACAGGTTCTCTGAACTGTGCTGTAGCCTGCATATGCTGTCCATGATTGTTTGATGATCCTATATATGGCTAAGTTTCAGATAGTATATCTGATCATCTATGAGACATTTCCACCTGGGTGGCCCAAGGTACTCAAGTTCAACAGGAAGAAAAACTTAATGCATTCCCCTGAAAACCTGCCCTTGCTCCAGACTTCTCCATTCCTGGTAATGGCACATCTACCCAGTCAACCAAACCAGATATCAGGAAATCGAGTCTTTTGCTCCCACACTACCCTCCTCCACCAAATTCAATCAATTAAGTCCTGCTGGGAAAGGTTGGGGGCGGGAGGAGAAGGGGACGACAGAGAATGAGATGGCTGGATGGCATCACCGACTCTGTGGACATGAGTTTGAGTGAACTCCAGGAGTTGGTGACGGACAGGGAGGCCTGGCGTGCTGTGATTCATGGGGTCTCGGAGAGTCGGACACGACTGAGCGACTGAACTGAACTGAACTGATCCTACTCCAAAATACCTTCCAAATCCTTTCACTTCTCTACATTGCCATTATCTCTGAGACCACCATAATCACAGCTGCTGCTTTCTAACTGTTCTTGCATTCACCAAGGCTACCATTCGACTGCCACAGTTACTCTTCCAAAGTTACTTTCTGAAAAGAGCCAATCAGACATTTAATATCCAAATTAAAACTCCTCCATGCCTACCCCTGACCTACCAGAATCTTCACTGTGGCTCTCAAAGACTTGTCTAACCTGCTCTAATTGTAGAACTCCTTGAAAAGAGTTCTGGCAAAGGCATTTTCTTAAATTTCAGTCATATTTACCTGTCTTTATTAGAACAGTACTTCAGACACTGGCCTGACTGCATTGCTTCTAATCTTGCTTTGTTGAGAGCTCAGAAATGATACTGCCTCCTAGCAACCAAAATGAGTTCATGACAGGCAGCTATGAGTCTTGGGAACCCAAGACCCAAAAGATCTTTTGGGATTTGTCTCTTTTTCCTCCAGCAGAACAAAAGCCAATAGACTGGCCAGGTTATCCTTTACCAGTAATTTGGGAACACATCTTAGAGGCAATCTGGCACAGTAAGAGGGCCACTGGCTTTACAGATGAAAGACTTGGATTTGCCATCTGGCTGTCATGCCATTAATTTGCTGTGTAGCAGTATACCGGCTCCTTCAAAATTCTAAGCCTCAGTTGCTTCATCTGTAAAGTGTAGAAAGTGGCTTTAATGGCTCTCAAGATCTAGCTATGTTGTTCTAGAAATCTATGATTCTGGGGTAAGTAGACAAAGAAGGACAAGAAAAGAAAAGAACAATTTACCTTTGCTCTTCCACTGATGGACTACAGAAATGGATGAATGGATGATGTTTTCAATGAGCTCATTTGTTCAGTAAATATTTGTTATGTATGTACTATGAGCAAGATCAGAGGCTGGGACCTTGACCCAAGAACTGAACTTAAACAAAAGCACATTGAGTGCAGAAATGGCTTTTATACTGATGTACACTGCACGACTTAATTGCTTTCAGACAAATGCCCTACTGAGCCTAGATGTCTAAAGGTTTTCCTTAGAGAATGTATCATATTTTTAAACTCTAAATGGCTTCAGTATTATGTATTAAAGCCCTGCAATAAAAGAAAAAGGGACCCTGAACTGCTGCCTTGAAATCTAACATTTGGATGAAATAATTTTAATTCATGAATTCATCAGGATTGCTATCAAAATGATTGAAGGCAGCAAAAAATTCTAAGAAAACTGGACCTTTAAGAACTGATTTTTTTTGTTAGCAGAGGAAACGTGTCCACTGTAATGGGACAATTTAAATGCATAACTGTTAAAATAAACTCTTTAAACTATTCCCTGCATGTCCCAACATTCATCATGTTGACTAGCAAGACATCAATTTTTCATAAAATACTGTATAACTGAAAAGGAGACATTTAAAGGAGAGGAAAAAATTGAATTCACTGTTTCAACTCAGGCTCTGATGATTTTGGCATTTTATAAGGTGATTAACTGATTGTATGAAGGGAAAAAGCAAGTGGTACTTCACAGAGCTCTATAGATTGAGTTCTCTCTTCTGTTTTATTTATTTATTTTTTTCTTCCTTAAACACCTTGATTTCCTCCACTCCCTTAGGCACTGCACACATAGCAAGAAGAATGAGTTGGCTATATGCATGACAAAGCCTATACCATTGTGCCTTCACTTCTGCCTCAACAAATGCCAGTTTTGGCAGCCTACATGTGGCAACATGGATTAGTTAGTTAGTTAGTTAGTTCAGACGCTCAGTCGTGTCCGACTCTTTGTGACCCCATGAACTGCAGCACGCCAGGCCTCCCTGTCCATCACCAACTCCAACTCCCGGAATTCACCCAAACTCATGTGCATTGAGTCGGTGATGCCATCCAGCCATCTCATCCTCTGTCATCCCCTTCTCCTCCTGCCCACAATCCCTCCCATCATGGATTAGAACAGGGCACAATTCTATCTTGTTGAACCTGAATACCACAATGCATTTTATGGTAGCAAAAGGGAAAAAGGTTAAAGATAAAATTCAAAAAAATATTTAAAGAGCTATTTTTAAATTATCATTGGAGCTGGGTTTCAGTTCAGTTCAGTTCAGTCGCTCAGTCGTGTCCGACTCTCCGCGACCCCATGAATCACAGCACGCCAGGCCTCCCTGTCCATCACCAACTCCCGGAGCTCACTCAAACTCATGTCCACAGAGTCGGTGATGCCATCCAGCCATCTCATTCTCCGTCGTCCCCTTCTCCTCCCGCCCCCAACCTTTCCCAGCATCAGAGTCTTTTCCAGTGAGTCAACTCGTCGCATGAGGTGGCCAAAGTATTGCAGTTTCAGCTTTAGCATCAGTCCCTCCAATGAACATCCAGGATTGATCTCCTTTAGAATGGACTGGTTGGATCTCCTTGCAGTGTAAGGGACTCTCAAGAGTCTTCTCCAACACCACAGTTCAAAAGCATCGATTCTTCGGCAATCAGCCTTCTTCACAGTCCAACTCTCACATCCATACATGACCACGGGAAAAACCATAGCCTTGACTAGACGGACCTTGGTTGGCAAAGTAATGTCTCTGCTTTTTAATATACTATCAAGGTTGGTCATAACTTTCCTTCCAAGGAGCAAGCGTCTTTTAATTTCATGGCTGCAATCAGCATCTGCAGTGATTTTGGAGCCCCCAAAAACAAAGTCTGACACTGTTTCCACTGTTTTTCCATCTATTTCACATGAAGTGATGGGACCAGATGCCATGATCTTTGTTTTCTGAATGTTGAGCTTCAAACCAACCTTTTCACTCTCCTCTTTCACTTTCATCAAGAGGCTTTTGAGTTCCTCTTCACTTTATTTATTTTTTAATGAGTTCACTCCAACTCTTCAATTTTTGGGGATCCACAATCTCCTTCTCCTTTAGCACAAATTTCACATGAAGCTTTTGTGTTGAATGACTTTTGGATAAGACAATGCAGGACCTCCAGAAAATGTTCTCTGGTTCACTTTTTTTGTGTGTACAAGAGCTAAATCTCATTGTCCCAATGTAGAGTTCAACAGCATCACCAAATAAAACCTTACTCTTGTCCAGGGCGTAATAAAATTTATTCTGATTTTGAATGAGAACAGATGGTTAAAGCCATAGCAAAGATCAGTAAAGAACTTCTTGTCTCATAAAAAGCAATGACTTTAATATTATGCTGACATATAATTTTCAAAAAGGTACAATTCTCTCATGCAAATACAAAATGACTATTTGTCAAAGATTGTTTTCAACTCATAAATTAATAAGGAAATCACAATAATGTGTTAAGACCAATTCAAAAGAGAACTTGAACAAACATTATATAGATGGGCAATCAGGAATGGTGAAATGAATGTGGTAATAGATGCAAAACTGGTTAATATTCCATGGTTCAATTAAATGTAATGTTTGAAGTTATATTTTCCATAGGCTAGAAATCAATTGCTTTTCTATGGAATATAATTCATTTACATTCTTATAGACAATAATTGGCTTCCCAAATGACTCAGTGGTAAAGAATCTGCTTGCCAAGCAAGAGACTGGGGTTCAATTCCTGGGTTGGGAAGATCCCCTGGAGGAGGAAATGGCAATCTACTTCAGTATTCTTGCCTGGGAAATCCCATGGACAGAGAAGCCTGGCAGGGCTACAGTCCATGGGGTTACAAAAAGAGTCAGACAGGACTTAATGACTAAACAACAACAACAAAGAATCATTTTGCACTAATATCTATCTTCTACAACTTAACTGCTACTCTTTCAGGGTTACAAAAGAGCTTGAAGTGAAGTGAAGTCACTCAGTCGTGTCCGACTCTTTGCGACCCCATGGACACCAGGCTCCTCCATCCATGGGATTTTCTAGGCAAGAGTACTGGAGTGGGTTGCCATTTCCTTCTCCAGGGAATCTTCCCGACCCAGGGATAGAACCCAGGTCTCCCACATTGTAGACAGAGGCTTTACCATCTGAGCCACCAGGGAAGTCCATCAAAGAGCTTAGTCAATAGAAATTTAAAGATGCATATGTCTTACGGCGGAGAAGGCAATGGCAAGCCACTCTAGTACTCTTGCCTAGAAAATCCCATGGATGGAGGAGCCTGGTAGGCTGCAGTCCATGGGGTCGCTAAGGGTCAGACATGACTGAGCGACTTCACTTTCACTTTTCACTTTCCACTTTCACACATTGGAGAAGGAAATGGCAACCCACTCTAGTGTTCTTGCCTGGAGAATCCCAGGGACAGGGGAGCCTGGTGGGCTTCCGTCTATGGGGTCACACAGAACCCATCTATGTCCGTCTATGGGGACACGACTGAAGTGACTTAGCAGCAGCAGTAGCAGCAGCATGTCTTACGGAAACTGATAATCCATACAGTATGCATTCCTTCCCCTATTGAAAGAACACCTAGTAGTCTCTTTTGACCATTGCCCAACTGTTGGGCAATTTTTCCAAACAATTTAAGATGAGTCATCACATTTCCCTGCCTTACTCTTGGTTTGTCAGAGTAATGCAACATTCAGATTGTTCCAACTTTTTTCCTGTAAGAAGCAACATTTCACTGATTATCCTTATGCATGTATTTTAATGCATATTTACTAGCATTTGTGTTGGAAAGTTTCCCATAAGTTGAATTACTAAGTCAAAAAGTATGACCATTAAAGAGTGATCAAACAGCCAAATTATCCTCCAAAAATGCTGTGCTATTAATAATTTTATTTCAATATAAGTATGTGTGAATGGGTGGGGGGGATTCATTACATCCCTAACACTGCTAACACAATATTATATATCTTTGATTTTACCTATTTGATAGAGGAAAATGTTCATTTCAACGTATCTTCCCCTGATGATTAGTAATGTGGGGAAAAATACATCAGAATTGGTGTGCAAATGAAATAAAGTACATAAAACAGTCCTTGCCATTTAATAGAACACTCAATACATATGTAGACTTTGTTCATTTTCTTCGAAAAAAAAATGCTTAAAAATTCTCATTAATTTTAGGGCCTCTTTCTACACTGGGGATATTAAAATTTTGTCCAATATAAATACTGAGATATTTGACCTAAATGAGTGTGTGTGTGTGTGTGTGTGTGAGAGAGAGAGAGAGAGAGAGAGAGAAAACATATTCATCTAGGTAAAATATTTCAGTTTTTTCCTTCTTGAGCACAGGGTTATAAGATTTCCTATGAAACATACTTCTCATTCAAAGCTTATGAAAATATTTTTCTAAAGCATTTATAAATTTTTATATATTTAGGGTTTTAGTCCATCCGGAATTTATTTTGTATATGATGTGAGGAGAGGATATATGTTTATATCTATTTGTTTTCAGATGGATAAATAATTGTCAATATAATTCATCAAATAGTTTATCTGTTCCTCACCACTTTGAAATACTACTTTTATTACAAATATCTTTCTGAGTCAACCTTTGAAGTCTATAATGTGTATCACTGATCTATTGTGAAATTTTTGTCACTATACAACACTGTATTATTATAGCATTATAATAATGGTCTAGCATTATAAGAGTTCTAATATTGAGAAAGGCAAGTGCCTCTCAATGTTCTTTTTTCCTTCACATTTTGCTTAATTTTTCTTTCACATTTAATCTTCCCACTGAATATTAAAATCACCTTGTCCAATTCTGAAAAAGGCCTATAGTGGTTCTGAGTGGATTTACGTTGAATTTATAAATATACATGGAGAGAATTCAAAATGCTGCTATTGAGTCTTTTATCCAGAAGTTCCCAGTCTCCCAATTCATCCCACCCTTACTGTTTCCCTCTTTGAAGAGTTACATATTGCAACTAATTTATCTCAGTAGAATCAGCCTTGTTCAAAATATGTCACTTTACGGACTTTTATGATAGAGTTAGATAAGTAACTCTTAGGTTCAAAAATCTTTCGTGGAAGTTACTTCTTCCATGCCCAATAATACTGAATTCTGGAGTCTGAAATAGAGCAATTCTCTGAGAACTTGGTAGATTCAAATTGCACTTTTGTGCTTTAGTACTTTGCCTTCAGTCTTTTTCTGCTCAAGGAATAAATAAATATGCAGATAAAAAGGAATAACACAAACTCACTTTCAAAAGAAAGCTACGTGTATTTAGAATTGCAGGGGTTTTCTACTAATTTGGAGCATCCCTTCTTGATCACTAAATACTGGTTAGAGACATTAAGTAATCTGAAATAGTATTATAGCAAAATCCTAGGTAAATAGCTAAAGTTCTAGAGAGAGTTTGAAGGATATGCCCAAACATTAGTTATTCAAGATTATCTCTATTTGTTTACCCCTTGGAATGGATTACCAGAATCCTCTATATCTGAATTACCTCTCTCCTCAATAAAATGGTCTTGATAAAGCTACAAATAGACACAATCCCTTGGCACTTTTATCAAAGACTGATATATGAGATGCTCATAAATAAAACACAGAGCATTTTTTGGTAAAAGGGCCAAAGTCTAACACAGTAAAGTGTGATATGGGTAAAAGCCTTTTTCTCTTAAACTGGTGTGATTTTTTTCTTGGGCAAAGAGAGTTGTTGAAACACTCAGGTTTTGCCTTCATTGTAAGTAGCTTAGATTTAAGTTGTGATAGCATTATTTATGTTCACCTATATCCATTTCTACTCTATATCTGATACATAGATTATAAGTTTCTGTTCCTTTGGAGGTGGCATGACTATATGACATAGTATGGACCCCTTCCTTTGAAAAGAGGTGACTAGAAGTTATATGCTTCTAGGCCAAAGCATTTAATTGCTAAAGGCCAACTCTCCAGCTCTTTTTCTCAGACTGTAGTAACCAAAAAAACTATGTATAAGATCTAAATGATGGTGGAATCTGTCAGTCTTGGCTTAGAACTTATCACTTAGAGGCAGAGGCAACTCTCAAACTGTATTGGACACATAGCATGAACAAAGAAATACATTTATATTGTATTAAGCTGTTCATATTTTGAGATTTTACTTTATTGTAACATTATCTATCATATCCTAACATACCTAAATGTTATGTTAAGTTTATTAAAATATTGCTTTAAAAAGTATATTCCTATATATACCCTGTTATTTAACTTTATACTTTTTAAAAGTTCAATTACTTATACTTCTTTTTAAAATTATAATCTTCTACTCTGTATTATTTCTTATCTTTCACTTTTTCCCTTGATTTCCATTATTTTTTTGGTTGATCAATCAGGATCTTTGAAAGTAATCTACTCCTCTTTTGTGTTTGTTCTTAATCCCTTTGGAGGCAGGGAGAGTATAGTCAGGGCTTCCCTGGTAGTTTAGCTAGTAAAGAATCTGCCTGCAGTGCAGGAGACCCCAGTTCAATTCCTGGGTCAGGAAGTTCCCCTGGAGAAGCGAAAGGCTACCCACTCCAGTATTCTTGGCTTCCTTGGTGGCTCAGACTGTAACAAATCCACCTGCAATGCGGGAGACCTGGGTTCAATCCCTGGGTTGGGAAGATCACCTGTAGGAGGGTATGACAACCCACTCAGTATTCTTGCTTGGAGAATCCCCACGGACAGAAGAGTGTGGTGAGCTATAGTCCGTGGGGTTGCAAAGAGTCTGACATGACTGAGCAACTAAGCACAGCACAGCACATAGTCCACAGTGAAAGTGTTAAGTCTCTCAGATGTATCTAACTCTTTGGAACACCATGGACTATAGTCCCCCAGCCTTCTCTGTTCATGGAATTCTCCAGGCAAGAATACTGGAGTGGGTTGCCTTCTCAAGGATATCTTGACTTCCAGATTTCCTTCTCAAGGAGATCTTCTTGACCCAGAGATTGAAATGGGTCTCTTGCATTGCAAGCAAATTCTTTACCATCTGAGCCACCAGGGAAGCCCTGTGAGTACAGTCCATATGGGCACAAATTTCTAACTATTGGGTCAGTTTGGTCAAACTGATTGGCTCAATTTAATAATGTGAAAAGATAAGAAAAACAAATGAGATTGTAGGCATTATACATATAGTCCATACTAGAGTTTGTTGCTGCTGCTGCTTGCTTTTATGTCTTAGAATTGGTTTACTACAAACAGTGATCTTATTACTGTTTTTATTGATGGTTTCTTAGCATAGATATGTGACTACATTGTTGTTGGTATTTCTTTACCTCTTCTGCGTGCCTCTATGAGTTTTTGTTAAGGGGTGTTTACAATATCTACTGATACTGGTACTGGTCATTTCATGCTACTGTTGCTTTGAAGAGTTGCTGTTACTACAGGCATTAAAAAGTAGAGCTGGGATCAAAGATAAAAGTCACTGTTTCTCCTGAACATCATTTAACCTTTGAAGAGCAGCAAGTCCTCCAGGTGTAGAGCCAGAGGTCAGTCCTCTGCATTCTAGAAAAAGGAAAATGTCTCTTACAATCATTAAATGGCCATTTGGGTCAGCGATCAGGCAATGATTCTCGTGCTACTTCGGTCCAAAATGTTAGTCAAATGCCATCTTTCTAATAGGAAATTGTCCACGTGCATAAATATACATTTACAAAATATCTACCAAATACTGAAATATAAGGTAGAACTATTATTTTATTTTATTATTCCAGCACCCTACTTTTATTTATTCAACACTCTACAAACACGTATTGTACACCTATTATGTGCCAGCCACTTTTCTCAGCTCAGTTCAGTTCAGTCACTCAGTCGTGTCTGATTCTTTGCGACCGTATGAACCACATCATGCCAGGCCTCCCTGTCCATCACCAACTCCCAGAGTCCACTCAAACCCATGTCCATTGAGTCGGTGATGCCATCCAACCATCTCATCCTCTGTCGTCCCCTTCTCCTCCTGCCCTCAATCCTTCCCAGCATCAGGGTCTTTTCAAATGAGTCAGCTCTTTGCATCAGGTGGCCAAAGTATTGGAGTTCCAGCTTCAACATCAGTCCTACCAATGAATGCCCAGGACTGATCTCCTTTAGAATGGACTGGTTTGATCTCCTCGCAGTTCAAGGGACTCTCAAGAGTCTCTTCCAACACCACAGTTCAAAAGCATCAATTCTTTGGTGCTCAGCTTTCTTCACAGTCCAACTCTCACATCCATACATGACTATTGGAAAAACCATAGCCTTGAATAGACGGACTTTTGTTGACAAAATAATGTCTCTGCTTTTCAATATGCTTTCTAGGTTGGTCATAACTTTCCTTCCAAGGAGTAAGCCATTTTTCTAGCCACTTGAAATAGGTCAGCTAGGGAAACAAAGTTCAGTGTTTTCTTATGGCCTACATTCTAGCAGATGAAGTCAGACAATTGGGATAATAAATAAGTTGATAATGGCTCCGTTAAAAAAAAGTAGTGGGCTTCCCTGGTGGTCTAGTGGTTAAGAATCTGCCTGCCAACTCAAGGGACATGGGATCCATCCCTGGTATGGGAAGATTCCATATGCTACGGAGCAACTAAGCTCGTGTACCACAACTACTGAACTGGAACTCCAGAGCCTGTGAGCCACAGCTACTGAGCTCGTGTGCTACAACTGCCGATGCCCGCACCCTACAGCCTGTGCTCTTCAACAAGAGAAGCCACCACAGTGAGAAGACCACACACTGCAACTGGAGAGTAGCCCCTGACCCACTCCAACTAGAGAAAGCCTGCGAGGAGCAACAAAACCCAGTGCAACCAAAAATAAATAATAAAAAATAAAGTAGATTATAAAAGGAAGTAGTAGAACAGAATAAATTGGTAGGTTGCAATGTTAAAGTAGATGGGAGGTTAGCCTCATTGAGAAGGAAGGTCATTGGCTAGGCACATCTTTAGGGAAAAGTCTTACAGGCAGATGGAGCAACCAGTCAATGTGAAGGCCCAAGGGTGGAATACATCTGGGTCCTCAAATAACAGCAAGGTGGCCAGGTGACTATAGTAGGGGAATAAGAGCTATCATAGGAAATGAGGGCAGAGAAGCATTGAGAGGAAGAAAATCTCGTGGCACGTCTAGGATTTTGCCCTGAGAGAGACAGGGCAGCCCACACAGGGTTAGAGAAGAGGAATGACTTGCTGACTAAATTTTTAAGAGAATAATTCTGACTGTTGTGTTGAGAACAGACCCTAGGGCCTGGGTTGCAGCAATGAGGCTAGTTAGCAGCTTATTACAGAAATCCAGGGCAAGAAATGAATGAGGCAAGAAACTGCAAAAGTGATAAGTTCATACTCTTGATAGACCTTTAAGGTGAGTCAGCAGGGTTTCTGCATGGATTAGGGATGGGATATAAGAAAAGGTGTCAAGGATAGCTCTAAATTTGGGGGACTAAATAAATAAAATTTAAAAATTAGGAAGAAAACAAACCTATAGTAATAAAGTTTAATTCAGATTTTCTAAAACAAAAAGCTTTATATTCACTAAAAAGTTGATTCTGTTCAATGCAAAGCAGTGATGTCTATATCAGGATTACAAACAGGAATCAGGGCTAAGTTCAGTGGGAAGCACGTATAATAACCCTTTGTGTCCACCTCATGCTGGCTGTTTGCTTGAAAGTTTTCTTTTTGTCTTTTATTCATCCACCCCTTGGGTAACTGTGAAAATAAACTGCCCTAAATGATTCACCTTACTCAAGAGCACTCGTAAACAACCCATAGTAAATTAAGCCTCTCCTTGTAAATGTAGTTTACGCAGTAGTTAAAATTTGCCCACATGAAAGTGACACTTATGAACACTTATGAGCAGTTACGAACTGCTGTAGACTGTGCTGTTCTGTATATAACACATCTTTTACGAGTGTGTGGTCGTTTCCAGGAAAGGGATGCAGCAGAATGTGGTGAAAACTGCCTGCATTTTGGAGTTAAACCAGACTGTATTTGAATCCTGGCTTTGATAATCATTAGTTATGTGGCATTGAAAAATTTGCTAAACTTCTTTGAACTTCACTCACTTTCCTTGCCTTTAGCCTTGGGACAATTTCCATGTTACTTGCTTTAAAGTAATTGTGAGGCTTTAGAACAATGTATATAAAGTCTGGCACATGGCAGGCACTAAGCATAGAGAGATACTTTCATAATATATAATATAAAATTATTCATGTATGCTATTATATATTGTTATATAAAGTTATATTTTAATTTGTCAGTACTACATTAATAAGTTCAACATATTAATATAATAATATGACAGTGACATCTAAGGCAGATTCAAAGCAGAATTAATTGATGGTATGTATTTTATTAGAAGACACAGGAAAGTTGTAGCTTGACATTTCATATCTAGAGTTTTGGTGCCCTTTATATCACTAGTCACTTGGAGAAAAGGGATACGCAAAATGAAAATGTGTCAGCCTTAAAAACATCAACAACTGATGGTACACAAAGCAACCAGAAACTGTTTCCTGATGTTTTGATGAGACCACAGGGGCTGGGAGAAACATTATTCCCTCCAAGGACCACTTATAAATGGGATCTATGCTGTCAACCACCCTCTTGGGATTTTAAGACCGTCTGTCTCTGTCACAGCATTTTTCAGTGAAAGAACTTTGCAAACCTTCTGACACTCAAGGAAACTTGGCATTTCAAACTAGATATCCCTGGTTTTAAAATTTCTCCTTTCTGCCGTATTTTCTCTAACATCGATTGTTTAGGCTAGCCTTTGAATTCAAATTATAAATTAAATCCACATCCCAAGCATCAGACTAGGGTTCTGAAATGCAAGTTTTAATTTGTGAGTCCCTGCTAGAAAATAAAATGATATCTGGGGACTTCAGATGAGCCAAAGCACTGCTGATTTTTCATACACTTCTGGAAAAGTTGAGGATGAATCAGACCACTCCCTGGCACAGGCTGCAGGTGACTGAACAGAGTCTAGATATACTGGGCACCTTCTACCAAACCAAAATCTGTGTGCAGCACTGTCATAGCATCATCTCATCAGTCCTGGAACAAGGCAGCTGTGACACTCCCATTTTACAGATGAGTAAGCTGATGTTGAGAGAGATTGGGGAACGGCACTTGGTACACCTAGGATGAGAACAGATCTCTCCTGCTTTCCCAGAGAGAAGTCTCTCCCCACATTTCTTCTCATATTTTATTTCGTCTTCCCATCCCATCTTTTCCCCAGGATACCAGGCAGCTTTTCTTGTCATCTGTCTAGGATCAACATTGCCACTCTGATGGTCATACTCTGAGTTACAGGACTAAAGTAACCCCTAGTAAAGGCTGAGAAAGACACCTACAGAAGTTCTCCAAGTACACAGTGGGATGCAGTCACTAATAGGGGACTATCAATGCACTATTTTGAAGTCAACTTGAGTCTTTCAAATCATATGAAAGCTCTAAATATCTGTGGGGGGAATCAAAGCTAGTTATTTCCAGTAATTACAAATTATATCACTCCATTTTACACATGAATAGTTAAAAAGCCACCACAGGCTATAAAACCATTGGCTAATGAAAAGAACATCCTCAGGTTTTGATTTATTGTCCCTGCTATCAGAGACGACCACAGCCACCGTTACAAATGTGTAAACAACCTCAATGAAGGTTTAATGTGCTTTTATCACAAGCCTCCATTGTCGGTTGCCTGTGAGATGAAGCTTTGTGCTCCTGTGCATTGTGTAATTAAAATCCTTTCACTCAAAAGAGAAGCAGAGACAGTTATCAACTAATTTATGAAAGAAACAGGAAAAATCTTATATTACTAGCAAGAGCTGTGGTAGGAATTTTTATTTCGGTGTGGACATTATTAATTGCCACTGCGACTTCAGAGGCAGACTCCTCAGATACAAAACCTTCACGAGAGGCTGTGTCGAGGTGATAATAACTGATGATGGTGAACAGATACAGCTTCCAGAGCTGCTTTCAATTACCTGCTTTCCTGCCTGAGAGAGCTCAGAGGTTTCCTGGGAGGGCTGGCCCGGAGCTCAAAGAGTACAGTGTCAGCCGACATAAAAACAAGGTTGTGCTCACAAGCCCCATGACCTGATCCCAATCAGGACACTCACAAAAGAGAAAGATGCAAATTCACTACCTCTCTCACCAAGAGAACACTTGCCTGTGAGATGAGTCAAAAGACATTACAATTCCCTAAATATTTTGAAAGTTTCAAAATGAACAAAAACAGCCACCCCAGGAGTAAATGATCTGTTTGATATTATACCTCCAGGAAAGGTTTCCTGAAAATCACCACCTCCCTTCAGGAAGAAATATTCTTTTTATCTAAATACCTCTACTTACCACCTGATTGTGGCTGGAACTGATCGCCTGGTGTGGCAAAGCTCAACAAATCCCAGCTCTACAGAGTGAACTACTGATGACACACAGACATGGAGATTAACCTTAACTACTGCCTGCTCTGCTCCCCTAAATACTATAAATTAGGTAGTAAGAATGCAGATGTGTGAGGCTGCTGAAGGCAGTTTTCTCAGTTTCAAATCACCCAAGAAAATACTTTGCCTTTGAAGAGTTTTCATTGTTAGGGATGGATTCTGTTTTCAAAGAGAGAATGTCACAGCCATTGATTCTGTCTTCCTTATGTCTTGTTGTTTAGTCGCTAAGTTGTGTCCGATTCTTATGTAGCCCCATGGACCAGGCTCTTCTGTCCAGGGAATTTCCCAGGCAAGAACACTGGAGTGGTTTGCCATTTCCTTCTCCAGGGGATCTTCTTGATCCAGGGATTGAACCCGTGTCTTCTGCACCTGCAGGCAAGTTTTTTTACCACTGAGCCATCAGGGAAGCCCTTCCTAATCTCTTAATCATTCTTAAAACCCAACCCTACTCTGACTCGACAGTCCATCCTACTTGACAGAGCCTTGCAGCCAATTGACCGAAGACAATGACAGATTAAAAGAAGATGCAGCACATGTTCATCTTTCTCAAATCTGGACGGCCATGGTTACCCCTATCATTTTTCTCCTCCATTGTCTTTGTGGTTCATATAGCCCTTCTTTGGGCTTATAAATTCTAAATCAGTGAGATTTCTCTTAGAAAGCAGACTTGTTAGTAACACACTTTTTCAAAAGTTTTTAAACACCACAAGATGATGAGAGCCCAAAAACACAAAATTAACCTTGCTTTATATAGTTTCAGATGAGGAAGTAAAAATCATTCCAATGTAGGTGACTCCCCTGGAGAGGTATTGTTCTTCAATTACTTAAAAACCAGTCACTTTTTTCCAGTTATTCAGCATCTCAAATGACTACCAAAAAATAGATAACTGACACAGCAGCTGACAGCCCAAGCCAGAACAAAGCAATGGGTTAGTGATTGCCTATTCATGCCATTTAACTTTATTTCCCCTGTGTTTATAGGGTATAGGTCTGAGGATACAACAAACCATCTGCAAAAGAAAGAGGTGAGCAGGCCCAGTTCCTGACCGAGGTAAACCTATGAAACTCACAGTCTGAGCATGTATAAAGCACTTGGAAGAAAGTGCTTCAGCCACACTTCCTTTGCTGATGAGGACCAGGATCAGATACCAGGCTCTTCTGTGATAGGCTAAAGTTGTCCAGTGTGTCTTGGTTGGAAACCAGAAAAATTAGCAGGCATATAGAGAAAATGGGCTGTTTGTATTAATGAAAGTGCTTCGCTTTCAGAACCACTCATGCTACTTTCCACAAGACAACTGAACAATTAGTTAATTTACCCCCAACCCCCAGCAATCAAGTCTACTTTCTGGTTTAAAAGAATTAAGGAATCAAACAAGAATAAAGTGAAAATGGAAAAGTTCAACCACCTTTGACAATTCAACTTTGGCTTTACAATGGAATAGTTCACCTGTGAAGAATAAGTCTAAGTGCATAAAAGTAATCAAATACCACATTGAAAAACTATAATATACTGTAATGGTGTTGAAGTAAGCCAGAAAGAAAAACACCAATACAGTATACTAACGCATATATATGGAATTTCAGTTCAGTTCAGTTCAGTTCAGTCGCTCAGTCGTGTCCGACTCTCCGCGACCCCATGAATCACAGCACGCCAGGCCTCCCTGTCCATCACCAACTCCCGGAGTACACTCAAACTCATGTCCACAGAGTCGGTGATGCCATCCAGCCATCTCATTCTCCGTCGTCCCCTTCTCCTCCCGCCCCCAACCTTTCCCAGCATCAGAGTCTTTTCCAGTGAGTCAACTCGTCTCATGAGGTGGCCAAAGTATTGGAGTTTCAGCTTTAGCATCAGTCCCTCCAATGAACATCCAGGATTGATCTCCTTTAGAATGGACTGGTTGGATCTCCTTGCAGTATAAGGGACTCTCAAGAGTCTTCTCCAACACTACAGTTCAAAAGCATCGATTCTTCGGCGATCAGCTTTCTTCACAGTCCAACTCTCACATCCATATATGACCACGGGAAAAACCATTGCCTTGACTAGACGGACCTTGGTCGGCAAAGTAATGTCTCTGCTTTTTAATATACTATCAAGGTTGGTCATAACTTTCCTTCCAAGGAGCAAGCGTCTTTTAATTTCATGGCTGCAATCAGCATCTGCAGTGATTTTGGAGCCCAAAAAAACAAAGTCTGACACTGTTTCCACTGTTTTTCCATCTATTTAGAAAGATGCAAATGATAACCCTGTATGAGAGACAGCAAAAGAGACACAGATGTATAGAACAGTCTTTGGGACTCTGTGGGAGAGGGTGAGGGTGGGATGATTTGGGAGAATGGCATTGAAACACGTATGTTGTCATATGTGAAACGAATCACTAGTTCAGGGTCAATGCATTTTATAGGATGCTCGGGGCTGGCATGCGGGGATGACCCAGAGGGAGGATAAAAGGAGGAGGGAGGTGGGAGGGGGGTTCAGGAGGGGGAACTTATGTAAACCTGGGGCGAATTCATGTCAATGTATGGCAAAACCAACCAATATAATATTGTAAAATAATTTGCCTCCAATAAAAAATAAATTAATTACCAAAAAAAAAACTATAATAGTAAGGCTCAAAGACAGTGTTTTCAAAAGCCTGTGCTTTCCTGACTTCTTAAACAGTGTATACTTCTCAGTGAGCATTTTCACCATGGAATCTAAAATTTCAGTTATTGATGCAGAAATAGAGGGTATACAGGCCTATCAACTGTTAAGCACTGGCCAATGGGTGGAACAAGACCAAGAACCGTGACATGTTCATATGTATAGACAAGCACAGAGAGGGAGACAGATAAGACAGGTCATTGGAGTAGAACAGACGTGGAGAGAAAGAAGATCAAGACAAGAATACGAAGCGCAGCACCTCGATAAGATGAAAGAAAATGGAAGGTTCCCATTTATGAGTTGCTGAGGTTCAAAGTAAGGGCTTTTTTAAAGTCTGGTTACCAGACCCAGAGTCCAAGCTCAGAACATGTCTGAAGTGTTTTGAGTCAAATAATGCACTAAATTTGAGCTTCCCTGGTGGCTTCTATGGTAAAGAGTCTGCCTGCAACACAGGAGACCGGGTTTGATCCCTGGGTCAGGAAGATCTCCTGGAGAAGGAAATGGCAACCTGCTCCAGTATTCTTGCCTGGAAAATCCCTTGATCAGAAGAGCCTGGCGAGTCCCAGTCCATGCAATCACAAGGATTTGGACATGACTGACTAACACTTCAATGTGCTAAATTTAGGGTCCTTAAAGTGTTTTCTACTTAGGAAGAAACTGGTCCCAGGATACTGAATAAGCTGAAGCTTTTCTTGGAGAGTCAGATGGTCACAGCTGTTGGCAGAAGAAGGCTCTTTCATCAAGAGTCAAGAATAGTTATGCCAGGATGATCATCTCTCAGTACAGAGCTGGCCTTGAAAAACGATTTCCTTACAAAGTCCTTGATGTCATGGTCATTTGTCTCTTTCTTATGAAGACTGCATAAGTCAACTAAGTTACAGCGTCTCCTTGACAGTGAAATATTGCTTGCTTTTTGCATAAATAATTAGCGAATTACAACTGAAGGAAGTAGCCTCTGTGTAAGTAATTTTTGCATCCTCCAAAACCATTTGCTCTATTACTTAACAGGGTCTTTTGACTTTTCAGCACCTTTCTAGGCATTATTTACACTTTGTAAACCACACAGCAGTACTCTGGGCACTGCTTTTCTGGTTGTCTAAGCCATACATTCACTGATTCATGGGTCAACAGAAAAGGAATAATCAATATCATTTCTAGAATTCACATAAAGCTGTTTTGAAGAAGGTTCACTCCAAAGCTTGTAAGTGCCTTTTCAACATTCTTGGAAAATGACATATTTTTAGATGTGACACCGGGGTCAAATTTCCCCCAAATTTTCCTTAATGCCTACTTTCAAAACCCTTCATCAGTGATGCTTTGCTTTGCTTCTCTCATTCCCACAAACTCACCCTAGTTTTAAATATATTGCTGCTGTTTAGTCACTAATTCATGTCCCACTCTTTTGCCATCCCATGGACTGTAACACACCAGTTTTCTCTGTCCATGGGATTTTCCAGGCAAGAATACTGGAATAGGTTGCCATTTCTTTCTCCAAGGGGTCTTCCCAACCCAGGGATTGAACCCTGATCTCCTGCATTGACAGGTGAGTTCTTTAACACTGAGCTACAAGGGAAGCCCAGCTTTAAATGTACCAAACTGTTAATAGTTTCCCAAACATGATATGCTGGGCTCCCCTCGTGGCTCAGATGGTAAAGAATTCCCCTGCAATGTGTGAGACCTGTGTTTGATCCCTGGGTTGGGAAGATCCCCTGGAGGGCATGGCAAGCCACTCCAGTATTCTTGCCTGGAGAATCCCCATGGACAGAGGAGCCTGGCGATCTATAGTCCATGGGCTTGCAAAGAGTCAGACGACTGAGTGACTAAGCGCAAACATGATATGCTATTTCAAATGACTGTGCCTTTGCACATGCTGTATTCTTTACCTGGAATGTTCTCCCCTGGCTGAAGTTTCTCTCCTGCTTCTACTGGAAGATTAAGAGCAGCCATCACCAACTGCTGCAGACACCTGTGACTTGCCTGGATGCTACCTGAGCAGCTATATGTTTATGCCTGTCACCTGCCATTGTTTGTTTACTTATCGGTCTGCCTAAAACATGAGTTCCCTGAGGGCACTCCTTCTACCTTCCATTCCAGTGCTGTCCAATGGAAATATCATGGGAGCCACATACGCCATTTAAAATTTTTTACTAGCCACATGATAAAGGGAAAGGGGAACAGGTAAAAGTAATTTTAATAATATCTTATGTAAACCAATAGATCTAAAATATTATTTTTTCAACATGTCGCCAATATAAAGAACTATGAATAAAGACGTCTACATTTGTTTCCCATAGGGAATATTCAAAATCCAGAATGTATTTTACACTTAGAGCTCATATCACAGTTGTGTTTGGCCCAGCCACTACTGACGTGCTCAACAGCCAACATAGAGACTACATAGCTCTATGCCATTGCTTCTAGGGCAGTGTCTGCAACCCAGAAGATACTCAAGAAATGTTGCTGACAAACGAGTCTCCATCATAAGCAACATTAATCACTGCATCTTTAGTGTCATAAGGTTGAAAATTCCTTGTATGTCATTATGATAAAAATTTTAAAAGTAAATCTTCCTATAATCTCCAGGATATTTAAATTACTTGGTGCATGGATTGATTCAGTTAATCATGTCTCATAATAAGTAACAGTATGACCAACAATCTTACTGTGTTTCAGCCTTCTCCTCCATAATGTGTGGAATAACTTAGGAAGAGAATGCTTTTCCAAGAGTTAATTGTCTTCTTAGGGCCCACAGATTCCCACAAGGTCCAGAGATACGCAAGCTTCGATTCTAATTTGCTTAATTTTCTTTAAAATGTCTTCTGTCAGATCAGTTGCTTGGCCATAATTCTGTTCACTTCCATAACCCTTTCTGTTTCTCAGTGATTACTCTGTTTTTCAGCTTTCCTAACATAGCAGAGGTGGAGCCAACAGCACAAATGGAGTCCCATCTACCACATATCTAAATACTTACAAACCATATGAACAAATTGTTAAATAAATTATATTCATCCTTCACTGTTAAATACATGCACCCTTCACCATAGACAAACATATACAAAAATACAAAAATTAAAAATATACATGTAAGTTTATGGGTTTTTTATGTTCTATTAATGGGCCAGTGATATTTAGAAGAGTAATGAAAATAAAAATATATGATTGATAATTGTTCACTTAAAATATAAAAGTTATTTTTCTTGAAGATATACTGTGTTATTATAATCAAGGTTTTCATATAATTTGTGTTCTACTGAAAGGAATGATTGAAAGCAGGAATCAGCAAACATTTTCCATAAAAGACAAACAGTCAATATTTTCAGCATCGTGGGTCACATAGTCTGTTGTCACCGCTCAACTCTGCTCTTGTCATGGGAAAGCAGTTATAAGCAACACATAAACTCTGACTGGGTCCCAATTAAGCTTCACCGATAGACATTACAGACAGAATTTCATATGATTATTTTACACCACAAATATTACTGTTCTTCTGATTTTTTCCCAACTATTTAAAATGTAAATACATCCTTAGCATGCAGACTACAAAAACAGGTGCACATTTGGTCTGCAAGGCATAGTCTGCTGAACTCTGATATAAATAATTGAAAAACAAAATGCAGTTGATTTCAAAGTGTGCAAAGTTTGAATCTAGTATAGAAAATGTAAGTTAAGGTAAATGTAAAGATACAAAAATAAATAATTTCTCATGCTTTCAAAAAAGTTATTTTTCTTTTAAAATATTAAAATTGACTACTAAAAGGCAAAATATACATTTCAATCACTCAATATAAAATTTTAAATTAAAATTATTTAAATATTTCAGAAATTCTCAATTTCCATTTTAGTCCCCATAATCCTTAGTTTTTTAATGCCAGTGCCAAATATGGTCCGTTTTCAGCTTTTATTTGAAATAGAAGGTCTTTATTTTAAGCCCCTTCTGTTCACTTCCCAATTCTAATTAACAATTTGTACACTTGAGAAATACAGCATGGTTTATTTTAAGACTAATTTTTTTCAGTGTCCTACTTAATTTGTACTCAGCCTGAGAAATTAGAGATAACAGCTTTTAATTACTGAAAAACAGATCTACAAAATGCTTAGGCATGCCAAACATTTCATCTATCCTTTGACAGATATTCTTCGACCAATATGAATATCTCAATTTATCATCTATTTCAGTAAAACTCAAATGTATATGATTGTCTTTTGCCATAAAGTTGTATCTTGGAACATTCTGGGAGATGATGCCAATGGGAAAAGAAAAATTAACAAAGGTAAATAATGATAATACATACATTCGATTATTGCATTAGTTTGCAAAGCACTTCCATATACACTATTTCTTTTAATTTTTAAAAATTTGTGATGTCAGAAGTGCCCCTATACTTGACTTCGTTCTCCCCATAGTACTTCTGGCTTCACACAATTGATGGAATGCTACACGTCTCAGCTTGAAATTCCCTTCCTGCATGAAGCCATCCCCAGCTTTATAAAAGTCCAACCTCCATGTGACCAATGTTCCTTGTATCTCATTAAACTAACCGAGCTGTTTGGCAAGAGCTGGGTCACATCTGCAGACTGTGACCTTCCTAAGGGTTAGGACTGCAATTTTATTCACATTTGGATCTCAGCAGCCAGCAGGATGCACAGCAAGTTACACGTGCTCAGGAAATAAATGACTGGTTCATGTGTTCGTTCAACAAATATTTGTTAAATGCCTTTTATGTTCCAGCTAAGGTTCTTTCTAGGTGCTGGAGATAAACAACAGTGAAACAAAAGAGATAAAACCCCTGCTCTTGTGGTGCTGTCATTCTAAGAGGGAAGACAATCAACAAAACAGATCTGGAAAATGTATGGTATGTTTGATGATTGTAAGCACCATGGAGAAAAATTGAGCAGGGAGGGGCATAATGAGTGTTGTTGAGACTGGGTTACCTCATTGAGAACGTGACATTTAAGTAAAGATTTAAGGTAAGAAGGAAAAGAACCACACAGATACTGGGAAAGAGGGCAGGGAGGATGCTTGGTCTGTCAAGGCCAGAGTGGCTGGTACCAGGTGAATGAGTGAGAATCAGTCAGGGTAGAGGTCAGGGGAGAGACAGGCATTCAGATCCACTGTCTCAAAGATTACCACAAAGACTGAAATCCATTGGAGGATTAACATTAATGTTAATGTCCACATTAACACTTGGAAAATGTGGGACGAGAATTTAGGCTTCCTAACCTGTCGGAGAAGGCAATGGCAAGCCACTCCAGTACTATTGCCTGGAAAATCCCATGGATGGAGGAGCCTGGTAGGCTGCAGTCCGTGGGGTCGCTAAGGGTCGGACACGACTGAGTGACTTCACTTTCACTTTTCACTTTCACACATTGGAGAAGGAAATGGCAACCCACTCCTGTGTTCTTGCCTGGAGAATCCCAGGGACGGGGGAGCCTGGTGGGCTTCCGTCTATGGGTTCACACAGGGTCGGACATGACTGAAGTGACTTAGCAGCAGCAGCAACCTGTCTGAACTGAACCTGTCTGATAGTTCTCAGGAGTGTGAATATGGTTGAAAAGAATGATTTTTGTTTCCCTGTAAATTGTTCATTGATTATGTCTAGGGCGAGTTGATTACTCACAAGAAAAAGAAATCAGTCAATTCTGGTATTTTAACTGGATAATCCCAACTTTCTACATATGTTGAATATTTAAAATTGTGCATTGTTTTTTGGCATTGTCCAGACAACATATTTGGATATGAGATAAACTGTTCACTTTTCATTTAGCTGCCCTTGGGTTATTTATGTACCAAATTGGTCTCTTCCATTTTACTTTTGTTCATGACAAGTATCACTTGGGGGCAGTTATCCATGAATTTGAAAGTTATATGACATTCATTTATAAAAATAATTCTCTATATATTTATTCATAAGTATTATAATATCAAACAAATCTGTTTTATTTTCCCCTACCCCCCTTCCAACATCTGAATCCTTAGGCACAGATTGTCAACCTGATGTTTAGGTCATATAGACATAACATTGATCACTTACCTCCCTGAAATATCTCTGTTCTTGAAAGGAGAAAGAATATTCACTTGTGCAGATGACAAATGGTATATAACGTGAAGTATTATTAGTATTACAATACTGCTAAATTGCCATTATTGAAATAAAACTTCTGAATAGCACATTTTTATTATTTAACACTTCACTGGCAAAAGGATATCATGGATGATGGTTAAATAAATTATTGAAATAAATAAAAGTGATGACTGAACAGGGATTTAAACAGAGTAGGAGCTACAAATATTTAATGAATTTTCATTGAAGACAATGGACTGAGAAAGAACCCTGAAAATTGTCATTGGTCTCATTAAACTTTTTAAAATTTCAACTTTATTGATGTATAATTGACATGTAAAATAGTAAAATATTTAAAGTGTACATTGTGATGATTTTATATATATATATATACACACACACACACACACTGTGAAAGGATTCCCCTCCATCTAGTTAACTAATACATCTATCACATCACATATTATTTTATCTTAGTGAGAACATTTAGTTCTACTCTCTTAGTAAATTTCAGTTATAAAATAGAGTGCTATCAACTATAGTCACCATATTTTACATTTGATCCTCAGATTTTATTCATCTCATAGCTGGAAGTATGTACCCTTTCACCAACCTCTCCCTATTTCCTGCAAACCTCAGCCCTTGGCAACCACTTTTCTACTCTTTGTTTCTATGAGGTTGACCTTTTCAGATTCCACACTGAAGTGATGCTAAGTCACTTCAGTCGTGTCCGACTCTGTGCAACCCCATAGACAGAAGCCCACCAGGCTCCCCCGTCCCTGGGATTCTCCAGGCAAGAACACTGGAGTGGGCTGCCATTTCCTTCTCCAATGTGTGAAAGTGAAAAGTGAAAGTGAAGTCGCTCAGTTGTGTCCGACCCATAGCGACCCCATGGACTGCAGCCTACCAGGCTCCTCCATACATGGGATTTTCTAGGCAAGAGTACTGGAGTGGCTTGCCATTGCCTTCTCCGCACTGAAGTGATAACCACACATTATTTGTCTTTGCCTGATTTATTTCACTCAACACAATGCCCTTGAGTTTCATCCACATTGTTGCAAGTGGCAGAGTTTTCTTCTTCCTTATGGGTGAATAATATTATATATATATATATCTGGATACATACCCAGTAGTAAGATTGCTGAATCACATGGTAGTTGCATTTTTAATTTTTCGAGGAACTTTCATACAGTTTTCCATAGTGAAAGTGAAAGTGAAGTCACTCAGCTGAGTCCGACTCTTTGCAATCCCATAGACTGTAGCCTACATGCTCTCTGTCCATGGGATTTTCCAGGCAAGAGTACTGGAGTGGGTTGCCATTTCCTTCTGCAGAGTATCTTCCAGATGCAGGGATCAAACCTGGGTCTTCTGCAGTGTAGGCAGACGCTTTACTGTCTGAGACACCAGGGAAGTCCTTTCCATAGTGTCTGCACCATTTGCATTTACTCCCAACAGAGGAGGAAGGTTCTCTTTCCTCCACATTCTCAACAACACTTATTTCCTCTCTTTTTGGTGACAGCTATTTTAACAGGTGTGAGGTAATGGATTGTTGTTTTAGTTTTCATTTCCCTGATGACTGGAAATATTGAGCCCCTTCTCATGTATCTATTGACCATCTGTATGACTTTTTTTGAAAAATGTCTGTTCAGTTCCTCTGCCTAATTTTTTTATCAGGTTTTTTTTTTTTTTTATGGTTATACAGTAGGATGAGTTCTTTATATATTTTGGATATTAACTCCTTATAAGATATACGCTTTGCAAATATTTTATCCATTCCATAGCTTAACTTTTCATTTTGTTTATGATTTTCTTTGTTATGTATAAGCTTTTTATGATGTAGTCCATTTGTGTCTTTTAACTTTTGCTGACTTTGCTTTTGGTATCATATCCTGAAAGTCATCATCAAGACTAATAAAGGAGCTGATCCCTGGTTTTCCTCTAGGAGCTTTATGGTTTCAGGCCTTCAGTCAGCTCAGTTCAGTCACTCAGGCATGTCCAACTCTTTGCGACCCCATGGACTGCAGCACTCCATGCCTACCTGTCCATCACCAACTACTGGAGTTTACCCAAACTTATCTCCATTGAGTCGGTGATGCCATCCAACCATCTCATCCTCTGTTGTCCCCTTCTCCTCCTGCCTTCAATCTTTCCCAGCCTCAGGGTCTTTTCAGATGAGTCAGTTCTTCACATCAGGTGGCCTAAGTATTGGAGTTTCAGCTTCAGCATCAGTCCTTCCAATGAACACCCAGGACTGATCTCCTTTAGAATGGACCTGTTGGATCTCCTTGCAGTCCAAGGGACTCTCAAGAGTCTTCTCCAACACCACAGTTCAAAATTCTTCAGTGCTCAGCTTTCTTTGTACTCCAACTCTCACATCCAAACATGACTCCTGGGAAAACCATAGCCTTGACTAGATGGAACTTTGTTGGCAAAGGAATGTCTCTGCTTTCTAATATGCTGTCTAGGTTGGTTGGTCATAACTTTCCTTCCAAGGAGTAAGCATCTTTTAATTTCATGGCTGCAGTCACCATCTGCAGTGATTTTGGAGCCCCAAAAAAATAAAGTCAGCCACTGTTTCCACTGTTTCTCCATCTATTTGCCATAAAGTGATGGGACTGGATGCCATGATCTTAGTTTTCTGAACGTTGAGCTTTAAGCCAACTTTTTCACTCTCCTCTTTCACTTTCATCTAGAGGCTCTTTAGTTCTTCTTCACTTTCTGCCATAAGGGTGGTGTCATCTGCATATCTGAGGTTATTGATATTTCTCCTGGCAATCTTGATTCCAGCTTGTGTTCATCCAGCCCAGCATTTCTCATGATGGACTCTGCAAAGAAGTTAACTAAGCAGGGTGACAATATACAACCTTGACGTACTCCTTTCCCTTTTTGGAACCAGTTTATTGTTTTATGTCCAGTTCTAACTGTTGCTTCCTGACCTGAATTCAGATTTCTCAAAAGGTAGGTCAGGTGGTCTGGTATTCCCATCTATTTCAGAATTTTCCACAGTTTATTGTGATCCACATAGTCAAAGGCTTTAGCATAGTCATTACATTCAAATCTTTAATCCATTTTGAGCTGATTTGTGTGTGTGTTTTAAGGTGGGGTCCCACTTCATTCTTTTGCAGGTGACTGTCCAATTTTCCCAAACCATATATTGAAGAGACTAATGTATACTCTTGCCTCCAATGTATATTCTTGCCTCCTTTGTCATAAATTAATCAACCGTCTGTGCATGGGTTTATTTCTGGGCTCTCTATTTTCTTCTCTCTATTCTTATGGAAAAACTCAAATGAGCTTTTTGGCCAATCCGATAATTAGTAGCTTGTGTCTAGACATACCTCTCTGGGCTTAAGCACTCACTGACTCTCCAGACACATCTCTCTCAGGCCCCACTGGATTTAAAGTTAAGCATCATCTAATAAAAGCTAAGCTATATTGTTACCCTGCCCACATCTCTCACCACACTTGTTAACCTAGGTTTGTCAGACCCGTGGATTGCACGGATCAGCAATATTTTAGAAGACAGTTTTTACTGTTGTTGTTAGGGACAAAGGCTACTTCATAGGTTGCCTTTTATTCACCAAGTAACAACAATTTTAAAGTACCAATTTCAGAATCACCATTTTACTCTGTGGTTTTTACTGGGCCAGTGACTGGCTCAAAGTTAATTACTATAGGGTCTTCATTACTTAAGACTTGGTCTTCTGATCCAAGATCAGTGTTAAGAACTGCAATTTCATTCTAAAAAAAACCATAGGTCTGCTAACCAAAAATCAGCATGATTAGATATCTGAAACAAGGGGAAAATGTGGTAGGGAGAGAAGTTAGAAAGTGGGCTTGAACAGGTGCATGAGAATGTTTAGTCATGGAAGAAGAAAGAGGTAACATCCTTATGGTAGCACAAACCAGTTAGAAAAGGATGATTCAGTTCAGTTCAGTCGCTCAGTTGTGTCCGACTCTTTGCAACCCCATGAATCGCAGCACACCAGACCTCCCCATCCATCACCAACTCCCGGAATTCACTCAAACTAATGTCCATCGAGTCAGTGATACCATCCAGCCATCTCATCCTCAGTCGAGCCCTTCTCCTCGTGCCCCCAATCCCTTCCAGCATCAGAGTCTTTTCCAGTGACCCAACTCTTCGCATGAGGTGGCCAAAGTATTGGAGTTTCAGCTTTAGCATCAGTTCTTTCAATGAACAACCAGGAGTGATCGCCTTTAGAATGGACTGGTTGGATCTCCTTGCAGTCCAAGGGACTCTCAAGAGTCTTCTCCAACACCACCATTAGGTAAGTAATAATTGGGATTCTGTGAAAAATAATAGAGGCTATGACAAACATAGATGATACTTGATGAAAATCACTCTATTGGTGCATTTAGAAAGTGAAAAGTCTTAATCAAAGGAGTTGGAAGGACTGCAGAAAGTGAATAGGAACTAAAAAGCCTCTTGATGAAAGTGAAAGAGGAGAGTGAAAAAGTTGGCTTAAAGCTCAACATTCAGAAAACAGAGATCATGGCATCTGGTCCCATCACTTCATGGGAAATAGACGGGGAAACAGTGGAAACAGTGTCAGACTCTATTTTTTGGGCTCCAAAATCACTGCAGATGGTGACTGCAGCCATGAAATTAAAAGATGCTTACTCCTTGGAAGGAAAGTTATGACCAACCTAGATAACATATTAAAAAGCATAGACATTACTTTGTCAACCAATGTCCATCTAGTCAAGGCTATGGTTTTTCCAGTGGTCATGTATGGATGTGAGAGTTGGACTGTGAAGAAAGCTGATCATCGAAAATTGATGCTTTTGAACTGTGGTGTTGGAGAAGACTCTTGAGAGTCCCTTGGACTGCAAGGAGATCCAACCAGTCCATCCTAAAGGAGATCAATCCTGGGTGTTCATTGGAAGGACTGATGCTAAAGCTGAAACTCCAATACTTTGGCCACCTCATGCGAAGAGTTGACTCACTGGAAAAGACCCTGATGCTGGGAGGGATTGGGAGCAGGAGGAGAAGGGAACGACTGAGGATGAGATGGCTGGATGGCATCACCGACTCGATGGACGTGAGTTTGAGTTGGTGATAGACAGGGAAGTCTGGTGTGCTGCAATTCATGGGGTCACAAAGAGTTGGACATGACTGAGCGACTGAACTGGACTGAACTGAACTGAATTAAAGAGGAGATGCTGGAGATGGCGGTTAGAAAGACTGCTGGTAAGGTCAGGAATTAGACAAGAATCAGGAAGTTGGAACAGAAATAGAGAGAGGTATCTGAAAAAAAAGTAGTGAAGGCAGCAATGTGCTAGTTTACACATAAGTTAGAACAAACATTCAAAGTCATCAGTGAGCACTCACTAATTCTGGGCTACTGAGGCATAGATTTTCAATATCATTAATTTGGCAATTAATCACATGCTGTCTTGTGACATTCTTTATATTGTTTGAGCAGTTATTACTTCTTGCATTATTGAGCATATCTGATTATATCTCTTCAGGATGTTCTGAGACTGAGGGCATTTCGGGTGAAGCTAGCTGGTGGGAGTGAAGTCTCAATTGTATGTGAGATGGAAAAAAATTCTAGTCTTTGAACAAATTTTGTCTGGAAGATGGTCTGTATGCCCCAATGCTATATAGATTATGCAAGCAAAGTGTCTAGTCTGTAGGCTTGTATCTATTACTTGATGGTAGTGAGAAGATACTCAAGTGAACGAAAGTAAATTACAACATACAGGTCGCAAGGTTTCAAATGGTATTAAAATTTCTGACAGATGGTAGGAGAATATCTAAAGGAAGCTACAGAATCTTCCCTAGAAGATTTCAAAGTATCTTGAGATAGTTTTGACATAATAAAGATGGGATTTCAAATGTCAGACTGTCACCCAGTGCTCTTCTGTACAAAATTTTCAGTGGTCTCCAGTGAAATGAGAAAAACAAACAAACAAAAAGCAGTACAATAGGTAATGATGCAAATTCATAGATGGCACAGTACAGATACAGTTGCTAGATGCTCTTTTTGGAGAAGGACTATTCATTCTGTATTGCAAGATTTTATCCTTTCTAGATTTGGGGGGAATTAAAATACTTTTAGTAAAATCATGGAGATAGGAGAAACTAGTATTTTTTAAAGGTCATTAATTATTAAGTAAAAATTAGTATTATTATAATGTAAACTTTTTTTCCCTATCAAAAAAATGTCTTTTTAAATATTGTCGTCCCATGCAAACTACAGGTGGGCAACCCCTAGGTTATTGGTCATGGAGGGAAATATGGGCGAGGAGATAGGCGGCTCTGCTTTTGCCAGATGATCCTTAACTTTAAAATGAGTGGGGCCTATGAGAGATGGGTCCAGAGAGTCAGCAGATGTATCAGCCTGGGGAGGCACGTCTAGACACAAATTGCCAGTAATATCAAGAGGCAATGGTTATTGAAGGATTACTCTATGCTACTATGTGAAATGAATATTATCACTAACTCATTTTTGCAGATAAGGAAACTGAAAGGTAGGGAAGATTAAGTAACTTGTCCAAGGGCACAAACTGGCAAGTGCTGACACCAGGATTTGAACCCATATTTGCACAAATTAAATGCTTGAGTTCTTGTTTACTGTGCTGTTCCAACTTCCATTAAGTTTAAGTGGTTGTTAGAATCCCTCAGTACAGAAAAACCTGCCAAGAGGACCAGTGTGGAAAGAAAAATTAAAAACCAAGAAAGAGTGGTCCTTGGCTAAAGGCAAGAATGATAGTGAGACAAGATGGTAATTCACTCTGTCCAGTGGAAGAGGGAGCTAAAGCACAGAAGCTATTGCTTTTGGCCAACATGAGGCCACATCAGGCAATGGAATGAGCTATTTATAGAGTTGTTTAGCTAGAAGCCATATCACAAAGAAGAGAGGAGACTGATTCAACCAAACCACACATATGGATCCCGATGAATGGTTTTAGATCAGAGCAACCAGCTAAATAATTCAAAACAGTGCATAGAGAAAGCATGAGAGCCAAGAAATCTATGCTCAGATTTAGGATTATCACAGAATACACTGTTTATTAATTCAAAAAATGTTTTAAGTGTTTATCCTATGTCAGGATTTAAACACCAGGGTGCATTGGTAAACAGATAGACAAATTGCCTACCCTCATGGACCTTACATTCTAGTATGAAGAAGGGACAATAAACAATAAATATATAAAATATGAGAAAGTGATCAAGACAAAGGGACAAAGGGTAGCAGAGTGGGTGTGATTTTAGACACTTAGTGGTGATATGCATCATACACCCCAGCACTCTACAATCACTCTCAAAAACTTTAGCACATCTCAAAATACTACCCTCTACCAGAGCAACATATGTAACAACATGTAGCATATAGCTTCTGTTAGAGAATATTCTAAAAGCAGAATATCAGTCAAGAGGGTGATATCACAAGAGACAGACCAAGATGATTATACTTTATGTTAGAAGACAGTCCTGTCAAGACTCATCTCTTGAGTTGGGTACTTGCCTACATCCTTCGCCCTTCAGGGTGTGTAGATGGTAATGAATTCAGTACAATACAGGCATCACTCCACAACATCACTGCCAGGTTCAATTCTTGACATACAACTGAATACCAGATTAAGAGCCAGAATATATAGGATACTTTACTCTGAGCCTATGAAGTGTTTCATTTTGCACTGAAAAGGTTTTGAAATATTATGAACAAACCAGGACATTTAAGACAATGAATGGACATATACCCCCATCCTGTGCACAAATCTATATTAGCTATAAAGTATCCAATGATTATGACTTTGAAAAGCACTATCTAGATCCAATCAGTCCATCCTAAAGGAGATCAGTCCTGGGTGTTCATTGGAAGGACTGATGTTGAAGCTGAAACTCCAATACTTTGGCCACCTGATGTGAAGAGCTGACTCATTGGAAAAGACCCTGATGATGGGAAAGATTGAGGGCGGGAGGAGAAGGGGATGACAGAGGATGAGATGGTTGGATGGCATCACCGACTCAATGGACATGGGTTTGGGTGGACTCCGGGAGTTGGTGATGGACAGAGAGGCCTGCCGTGCTGCGGTTCATGGGGTCGCAAAGAATCGGACAAGACTGAACTGAACTGAACTAGAGGGAAAGGGCCACACAAACCCTTGAATGATTGGTGTATTATTTAGTCAAGTGGAGGATCTATGATGAATTTTGAACTCATGAGTCACTTCCACATTGCTCTGACTCTCTGCACTAGCTGTAGCTCTCATTTCTGCCTCCCAAATTGTAGAGGTGCCATTCCATTTCTTTCCATTACAAACTTAAGAAAAATTTTAGATCTCAGGCAGTAGAGCTGAGGAAATATTACCTCTGGGAAAGCCACAGGGAGTATATTATAAATAATTTCTGTTATAGATTCATTGAAGAAATGTTCATGGAGTACCTACTAGGTGCTAGACACAGAGTCCTACAACTTCTTTGCAGTGAAAGGAACAGGAACAAAGGTTTCCATCTCTGTGAGTTCCATTTATTATATGAAGTTCTAATTCCTATACCAATAGTTCTAGGAAATCCATTTCCTTTAGACCACAGGGCCCTTCACAACAAATCAGGAAGTACTTTTGAGTGTCTACTACGTCCTCAACTTCTAATAATAACATTTTCACAGATTATATTTATTGACCATTTAGAAGTCTGCATCAAACTACAAATCCCTGTTTCCTAGCTTTGATAATATGCAATTCTTATCTTGAGATCAATGAAAAGTAGAGTGATGATAGCAAGATGTGCTAACAACAGACAACAGTAAGAAGTGTCCCTTCTTTGGAAAGTTCCCAAATTTTGTATTAAACTATTATTGAAACCAGCAACATGCAAAATAGTTATTTAGCATTCTGAGAAAGAGTAAGAGGTGAAGTTGGCTGTTTTAGAACTAGCTTGTCTAAAGGAATTCAGTTTTCTTTAAACAAAAGTTGAAGAGTTTCCACGTATTCTTCTACTTGGATTCAGGTATTTTCCTTTTTATTCTTCTCCAGGCACCTAGTGAAAATAGAACCCATTATCAATATTAAAAACTATACCTTTATGTTTTCTGTCAGAATAGGGCTTTTTTGTTGCTAAGTCATGTCCGACTCTTTGCAACCCCATGGACTGTAGCCCACCAGGCTCCTCTGTCCATGGGATTTCCTAGGCAAGCATACTGGAGTGGGTTACCATTTCCTTCTCCAGGGGATTTTCCTGACCCAGGAAATGAACCTGAATCTCCTGCATAGCAGGTGGGCTCTTTGCCACTGAGTCACCAGGGAAGCCCAGAATAGGGCTAAATAACACCAAACAAATGACCTCCAACGAGACAATGTCAATTGGCAATCCTGAATACCACCCTTGAAATAAGCTGACCAAATGTTAGCAGAGATACCAGGTAATTGTCCTGTTTTTATATAAAAATAGTTGTTGTGGGGGGGGTGATTGGGCTGGTGAATGTTTTGTTAGGGGTCTCACAGAAACTCAGATAATGAAGTATGACAATTTCATCTACCAAATCCTGCCAGAAGGCCACTTGCACAGATGTGTATTTGTCTGGTGGGGAGGAACAATTGCTGTGGTATTTACTCAATATTTCATTATTGGACAACCTGCAAGGGCCCGTCACCCTTTGGGTTCATTACTATCACGTTACTAGCTTTCGAGCCAAAGCAGCAGCTGGTGTGCTCATTTATCATCTCTGTGCTTCACTCTGCTCCTTATGAAGGAGGATATTTTGCTTACTATCAAAAGACAAGGTCCTTGATTATTTTTTACTTTCTTACATCTACATAAAAAAACTACTATTTATTAAAGTGATGTACTTATTTATCATGTAAATTTTCTTTTTTTAATCTTTTCAATCTACTCCTTTCACTTTTTAATGAACTTAATCTTACGGCGGCTCTTTATTTTCCTTGTCAACCTTCCCTAAGCCAAACCTTGGTCACGACCAAGGTAATACACTTAAATGAAGAAGAGTAATACGAGTTTAATTTCAGAAAAGTTGTAACTGAGAACATTCAGAAGAAGGAAATGGAGATGGAGGAGAGGAAAATGGGGTAAGAAGTGAGCGTTAAATGGAGGCTTTTTGAACTAGGCTTCTGTCTGTGCAGTTTTCTGCAGAAGGACCTATTCATCCTGGTACAGGAGAAGGTGGTCAGCATCCATGATGGTGAGGGAAGGAGAAGCAGCGAGGGAAAAGTTCTGTGGAGGGATCAGCCCGCAGGGCCCAGAGATGTAGAGAAAGCGATCTGGAGAGAGGCCACAAGCAGGGCAAGAGAGGAGGGTAAAGGTCCCCTTGACCAATATTTATACATGTTCATGCCAGGGATGACAGGCTCATGGTCAGATGTGCAAACACTGGGCTCTATTCTATGGGCAGGCGATCCTGGGCCTCCCTGGTGTTCCTGTGGGCACCCAGTGGAGTGGAGAGGAAATAGTTACTTCCAGACAGTGCATACAGCAACACTCTCCACACAATTCCCAGCTCATCTATGAGATTGGTTGTGGGGGAAGAAAAAGCAGCTTTTGGTAAAATGTAGTTAATCATATATCATATTATGAAAAGCCTGCCTTATTGCTAAATCTTGACTTTATTGGGTAACTTTACAAGTCCAGACACTTGAGAATTTGAAAGTGAAATGGAAGTAAACAATTGTCTCCTCATGTTGTACAAAGTTCTTCAGTAAAACTCACTGGCTGCCTTCTCTTTCACAGCAAACATTCTTCATCACCCTTTTCAATGAAATTTGAAAGTGAGAAAACACATTACTCAGCCACTGAAAAGAATGAAATAATGGCATTTGAAGCAACATGGGTGGACCTAGAGATTGTCATATTGAATGAAGTAAGTCAGAGAATGAGAAATATCATATGACATCGCTTTTATGTAGAACCTTTTAAAAATGATATAAATGAACTTATTTACAAAACAGAAACAGATGTAAAGACTTAGAGAATGAATGTATGGTTACCAGGGGCTGATCGCCAAAGAATTGATGCTTTTGAACTGTGGTGTTGGAGAAGACTCTTGAGAGTCCCTTGGACTGCAAGGAGATCCAACCAGTCCATTCTAAAGGAGATCAATCCTGGGTGTTCATTGGAAGGACTGATGCTAAAACTGAAACTGCAATACTTTGGCCACCTCATGTGATGAGTTGACTCACTGGAAAAGAGTCTGATGCTGGGAAAGGTTGGGGGCAGGAGGAGAAGGGGACGACAGAGAGTGAGATGGCTGGATGGCATCACCGACTCGCTGGACATGAGTTTGAGTGAACTCCGGGAGCTGGTGATGGACAGGGAGGCCTGGCGTGCTGTGATTCATGGGGTCACAAAGAGTCGGACATGACTGAGTGACTGAACTGAACTGAAGGGAAGGGGGACGGGATAGTTAAAGAGTTTGGGATTGACATGTACACACAGCTATATTTAAAATCGATAACCAACAAAAGACCTACTGTTTAGCACAGGGAACTCTGCACAATATTCTGTGACAACCTAATTGGGAAAAGAACTGAAAAAGAATAGATACATGTATATGTATAACTGAATCACTTTGTTGTACACATAAAACTAATGTGCTAATCAACTATACTCCAGTATAAAAAAAGATAACCAAAACTGTCCATTTTATCTCCTTGGTTCTTTAGATATATAAATAATAAAAATTCGTTTTCATTGTTAACTAATTTTTATATATACATATATATGGATGAGTTACTTGTCAAGTCACTACATATATATGTGTGTACATATATATGTATGTATGTGTGTATATATATATTCCATTGTGAAAATAAGAAGTGGGATTATATGACCATATATGACTATATGATCAGTAGTATCAAAAATCTCTTTCCCTTCCCTCCTTCCTCTTCTCTCTCTGTTTTCCTTCCTTTCTTTTAAATGGAGGAGGTTGGTGATGTTGATGATAAGAAGACACAGTGGAAGGAAGAAGGGAAGGAAGGAAGAAGGGAGGGAGGGGGAACTGCTATCCAGAAAAATCCAGACCAAACTGTAAGAGATACTGAATTTCTGAGAGAGGGAGGTTTTCCTATCTCTTTTCAGGCTTCTAGTTCAGTTTAGCTATTAAACCCAAGACAGGAAGAAGATCTGACACTTACTCTGTGTGATCTAGTCACATAACTTTAAATGTCATCTTTACACCAAGAATTTTCAAATGTACATCTCTAGCTCATACTTCTCTACCAGATCTGCAAGGATATCTAATATCTATCTTAGCATTCAATATGTGCTGATCTTCTCTCTCCAAGTAATGTTATATTCATGCCTTGTCCTTACTCACTGATGGGAATTCTAGCCTTTCAGTTCCTCAGGCCCAAAATAAACGGAGTCATTTTTTAATAGTCTTTTTAAAAAAATCAGAACTCATATCCAAACTCTTAGAGAATCATGTTGGATGTGCCTTAAAAATATACCCCAAATTCAGATTTTCTGGCCTCCACTGCTAATAACCACTGTCCTCACAACTTCATTTCTTTCCAGGAACACCACAATTCCTATATCTCCACTGCTTCCCACAGTCTGTGTCAAAACACTTTCCAGAGAGATCCTTATAAAATGTGAGCCAGGTGAAGCAAGGCCTCCTCTCAAAACCCTGCAAAGGTTCCTATATCCCTCAGAGTGAAAACTAGACACTTTGTAATGGTCGACTTGGTCCCACAAGCTCTCATTACCCAGCCTCCAATTAATTCTATGATCTCATCTCCTACCCCAATGCAGTCACCTCCAGCCAGTCTGTCCTTCTTCCTCTTCCTTTGACACTCTGGGCAGGCTCCTTCCTCAGGACTTTTGCACTAGAAATGCCTTCCGCCTGGAATGCTCTTTCACTAGATAACTTTATGACTAATCCTCTTACCTTTATCAAGGAAATGCCACCTTTTCTTAAAATGAATCATTTGAATAGCAATTTTACCTTCCCCGAGTACTCCATTATTCCATTTTACTTTCTTTTTTTCCATAGCATTCTTCACTTTCCAACATAGCACTTAGTTTACTTATTTATTATATTAATGTTTTATTAATTTGAAAAATGTTTTACTCATTTGAAAAGACCCTAATGCTGGGAAAGATTGAAGTCAGGAGGAGAAGGAGACAACAGAGAATGAGATGGTTGGATGGCATCACCGACTCAATGAACATGAGTTTGAGTAAACTCCGGGAGTTGGTGATGGACAGGGAAGCCTGGTGTGCTGCAGTCCATGGGGTCGCAAAGAGTTGGATACAACTGAGCAACTGAACTGAACTGAGTGTTTTATTATTTGTTCCCAGCAGTTGGACTACAAATTCCAGTAAGATAGGAGTTGTTTTTTTTATTTTTTTAAAGACAGGTTTTTCTTTATTTGCTCACTGTTTTATTCCAAATGTCAAGAAAGGTTCCTGGCACATAACACATGCTCAAATGTTAAATATATAAGAGTGAAAATAAGCCAGATGTTGTTTGAGAAGAATTGAGAATTCCATAGCACACACCTGATACCAAGAAGCAGTTGATGGAGAATTTCTTGCCTCTTGATAGCAGAGACCAAGGTCTCTCAGCTCTGAATCGCCAGCACTGTATACACCACATCCTGATTTGAAAACAAGTGGTCAGTAAAAGACTGCTGAATAATGTCTGGCTGTGCCCGTGACAGAAGCTACTGATGCCCTAGAGAAGAAAAACCCAATGCAAAAAGCATGTATGAAAATATAAATCCTGTCAGCCTGATGCAACAAGGAAAGAAGTGGGAGGCACAGGACTCACTAAAAGCAGCCCCATCTCCAATTGAATCTGAACTTAGCTTTCTTTTGATGCCCTGGTCTAGGGGCATTTTTATAATAACTTGTCATAGCTCAAAAACTAAACCAGCAAGAAACCGCATGCTGAATAACTCCATTTAGGTGACATTCTGAAAAAGGCAACACTATAGAAATGGAGGACAGATCAGAGATTACCAGGGATTAGGGATGGGGAGGGCTTTGACTACAAAATATATTGAAACGGATCTGTTTCCCTGTTTGTCGTGATGGTCATGAGATCTCTGCATTTGTTTAAACTCATAGACCTATGCGTTAGAAAAAGTGAATATCACTGTATGCAAATTTTTAAACTGACATTCCCCCTTTACAAGATACTGCTGATGCTCTGCTAAAATCTAAGCTGTAAGGCTACGTGCTCATAAATTTTAAAGAAAGTAGAAGAAGCTTAATGCTCCCTGGAGTTCCTTATGATGTTTGCATTGAACATCTTTAGACAAGCAGTGAGGGCTCCTTTGGGTCAAGTTATTTACATTTGTCCAGTCATGCATTATTTGGCAGTGAAAATTTCTGGGTATGTGTTTGCTCCAAGGTGTCATTTATTAAACCCGCCCTGGCCTGTCACCTCCACATGTGTATTGTCAGCTAGCAAACAAATTGCTGTTCAGTTGCTCAGTTGTGTCCGACTCTTTGCAACCAGGAAGGTACACAAAAGTCACACCTGTGGGTCTTTGTTTCTTACAACGGGCTTGCCATTCACAATGACTGCATGAGATGAGATTGGCTTTCACTTTATAAGAGCTACCTACTCATGCATCAGATGACATGTTCTTTTAAAGGACAGATTTTCTTAGAGAAGCATACAGTCTTTTGATTATTGCTTTAAAGTACAAGATTCTTTCTGACTGATCAGCCATTCCCCACCCTGACACTGCATTTTTATTTCTATTCTAATTTCCAGTTGGGTTTCCCTGATGACTCAGTGGTAGAGAACCTGCCTGCCAATGCAGGAGACTTGAGTTAGGTCCCTGGGTTGGGAAGATACCCTGGAGAAGCAAATGGCAACTCACTCCAGTATTCTTGCCTGGGAAATCCCATGGACAGAGGAGGCTGGTGGACCACAGTCCGTGGGGCCTCAAAAGAGTTGGACCTAACTGAAAGATTAAACAGTAACAACAACAATTTCCAGTTATTTTGCTAAGACTCTATATTTACTATGTATCCTACAGTTTACTATACATGTTATCTGCTGTGGATGGCATCTTTTAATTTTCACACTAATTGATTAAATGGACAGACAGCTAGTATGGTTGCCATTACAAAAATAAAAGACACAGAGGTTCAAGATTGTTAAGTAACTTTCTCAAGGTCACATGACCCATCAGAGGCATGGCAAGGACTAGATTCATTCCTGTTATATGTAAGAGATCAGTAATCCTCATTTCTTTTATGAAAAATGAAATCTCACACCATTTTATGCAACTCTGAAACCTATCAGCATATAATCATGTTCTTTTCAGTCTCGTCCTTTAAAAGATTGATGAGTACTAAGTTATATAGACATCTGACTCGAATACCATATGAAAGTCCATGCGCTCTTCAGCTCACAATGCCTGCATTTTTATTCCCTCTACCAAGGGACTCTTTCATAAATGTACCTTAGTATCTCTTAGTCACACCTACCTATTTTCTAGGCTGTTGTGGATTTTATACATATTACACAATTTTAAGCCTACATGATGTGATGTACCAACAGGAATTCTGTCCAATTGTTTAAGCACCTGTTTTTGGCAATGACTTTGACACTCTGTGAAGTATTTGCTTGGGAAGCTTAAAAGTCAACAGCAAAGTTCTGTTGAAGCAGTTTCATCAATAACAGGGTGGCTTGTTTTGAGAAGTGCAGACTGGTAAGGCCTTCAGTCTCTCACTGCCCCCTGGGAACCCCTGCCATGCTCTGGGGGAAGTGGGGGTTGATTCCTGTCACAGGTCTTCCAGTAGGCAGGGCTATGGCACTGAACCTCAGGCCCGTGCTTTACACTCAAGTCACCACTACCACTTGCATTTTCCTTGATTACACTGCAAAGTTTTGCCTTTGAGAGGCTATTTGCTCTGCCTGGATTGCCTTTTTCTCCCACCATTCCTGAGGACTTGCCAGACGCCTCCAACCACCTTTATGGGGGTCCTCAGATAGATGCTGAGTGTAAAAAAGATGGTGGAGCAGCCAGGCGTGTCCAACAATTTCCCATCTGACTGCCCCCACCCTTCTTTCCTCCTTCTCCTTAGGCTCTGTGCTTGCCTCCATGACAGCCATTGACGGCTTCTGGTTTTGTGCTAAATCAAGCCCCTTCTAACTTTGTCTTTCGGTTGCTATTCATGCAACCAGTGTTTCCCAGGTATCAAGTCTCATCCTCCAAAGTTTGGTTTAGATACCACCACTCCCCTCCTCCCATCAATGGAAACCTTCCCTTGTGCTTATCCCATGGAGGCAGAGTTGGTTGTTCTTAACCTGATCCTCTATGGCCATCTGCACATAGCCCCCACAGCACCCTCACATTATTCCTCAGTTCAGTATATCCTGTGGCCCTCCTGGAAGGTGTGATTCCAAGGGTAGTGACTGTGTTTGTTTGGTTGGGTTTTTATCCATGCTTTTATTATATATGGAAGATAGTGCCTGGTGCTCAGTATTTTTTCAATATATGTTTCTTGCTTCAATAAACAAATAGATACTAAAAATAAATAAACAAATACAAATAAACAAATAGATACTCTTTACTCATTCTTAAGAGGATTTTATACATATTAATACAATAGGGAAACACTTCAATGAAATAAAAACGTTGATTCCAAAATCAAGATAAATGCAACACTTTCAGCAGATTCCACACTATAATTCATTCATAAACTTTGGTTAGATATATGAGTCATTCTAGTCTATGTAGTATGGGTGGCTCCCTGGTGGCTCAGACAGTAAAGAATCCGCTTGCAATGCAGGAGACCTGGGTTTGATCCCTGTGTTGGGAAGATCCCCTGGAAAAGGAAACGGCAACCCACTCCAGTATTCTTGCCTGGAGAATTTGGGCTACAGTCCACAGAGTCTTGAACAGTCAGACACGACTGAGCGACTAAGCACATAGCATAATCTATGTAGCAATTCTCCCCTAGAAACATACGTTCCAAAGGGCAATAGTTCCTGTTCTCTCATGGATAAAACTTACCCGAGGCTGACTTGACTGGTTGTCCAGCTAGTATGTGTGTTTGTGTGTGTGATGTGTATGTGTGTCCATGCAGATTTTGTACCAAATCTGAAAAATATACCTCTCCCTAGAATTTCAATTATTCTCAGTAATCTTGAAATGCATAAGAAAAAAGCACTTTATTCTTAGTCTGCTCTAAGATTTTTCATGTGGACATCTGATAATATCTTACTAAGTTCTGTGAGGTCTCACTCCTAAACTCAGATTTTCTCAGCTTAATTTTCCTAACAAAAGCCACCATTGCTAGACAGTGGAACATTATGAATACAAGTGGGTCAAATATAGGTAAGCTATCTATCTCAAAACAAGTCTCCTTTTCTCTCTTTTAAAAACTCATTCTACAAATTTGTGTTAAGGTGTTTTATCTTAAATTTGATCTAACTCAATTCAAATAATGAGAATGCAGTGAAATTATGGGAAAGGAACACATAAAACGAGGTTGGTTGTTTGAATTTATTTTCGGATATCCAATTTGGTTAAAAAGAATTGAATCCATTTGCCATACTCTCTTTGGGAAGCATTGTGAGAAGTATAATTTAGAACTGCTCTCTCTTTAGCGTTGCCTCTGTCAGACATAAAGGGTGCTCACAAAGCATGTTGCAGCTATAACGAAGGCTCTGTTCCGTCTGTCTGCCTCCATGTGAACTGCTCCTTCAGACAGAAAGTTAAAAACTATAATGAGTCAAAATTCTCCCAGGCCCCAAACTACTCCTAGGGAGTAAATTCGGCATCTCTGGATTCTTAATTCTTTCAGACCCTAAGATGTATTTATTTTTCAAAAGTTAGTGCTGGTTCAAGAAACTTGATTCTAATTAGGTAATGAGGTGTAGTTTAGCTCACAATCTCCTCAGACTGTCTTTTTCCATCTTAAAATGCCTAGTTCAAACTCTAGCCAAAAAAAATCAAGATAAGAGTAGCAATGGAAGCTAAATAGTAGACCACTTCCAAAACAACTGAGCACAGCACAATGGTAGTCCAAAACACAGCAAAAAAAAAAAAATCCCACCAAAGCCTGAATGTGGATCTACCTACCATTCTGAAAGAATTTAACTTTGGCTTCGTTAAAGAGAGAAGGTAATCTGGCATGGCCAAGGGCACATGGTATTGTAGGTCCTTGGGGAATTTTCATGGCCTACAAGAATACATTCCAAGTATAGCATAGGGCTAAACAATAAAAACTCAACCCTAAGAGAAATTTCTCTGGTGTACACATTGTGTGTGTGAGCACTTATCACTCAGTAGTGTCTGACTCTGCGACCCCATAGACTGCTCCCCACCAGGCTCCTCTGTCCATGCGTTTCTCCAGGCAAGAATACTGGAATGGGTTGCCATTTTTTTTCCCAAGGGATCTTCCTGACCCAGGGATCAAACTTGGGTCTCCTGCATTGCAGGCAGGTTCAGTTCAGTTCAGTTCAGTTCAGTCGCTCAGTCGTGTCTGACTCTCCTCGACCCCATGAATCACAGCACACCAGGCCACTGCTAATTCACCAGGAAAGCTCAGTGAGCAGAACTGGCATTCAATAAAGAATTTCACATTAAATTACTAATCACAGTTTCTAAAATAAAGTAGAAGGGAAAATGACTTCATGAAGTACAGTAAAAGGAGTAGTTTCCTAAGTCACTATGGTTTGTAATCTCCCTGGAGAAATTCTAATTTAAATTGTCCCGGTCAAATTTATCCTTGTCAGGAAAAATATGGTAAGGTGGGAAATGGCAGAGATTTGGTAATGGGGATGAGTGGTGGGTGAGGGTATTAGGGGCTAGGTTGGAGGGTTGCAGGGAGGGTGGTTCAGGAAGGATCAGGATTATTACTAGGGAGTGGAGAAACTCTTAAAGCAAGTGAATTTAATTTTGAGTCCATGATAAATACTGAATACCAGAAATGCAATAGATGCTTATCAAGTTTCTATTTCATGCATCTGAAGAAATTGATTTTCAGATTTCTGAGTACATAGCAATCCGATCTTATATAATGTCACCTTCCTGTGCACTAATGACTAAGATGAATGTCCTCAGCCCCGGCTGTTTTGATCTAGTCATTTCCTTGTTTTTGCTCTGACACAGTAATGGTGTTGGAGGGTTCAATGCCAGAGAGATGCTGCATTGGGATGAGTGTCATTGATTTATGCCTCCTGACAGACTTCTAGGGAGTAAATTATTAGGTGCCTTTTCATCTTTTTAGAGGACTTGCTCAGTTTCTTTAAACTCTTCCCCAGCAAATTCGAAGATATGTGTGTGTGTGCAGGTGTGTCTGTGTGTGTGTATAAAAGCATCGAGTCCATCCTCCTCACCTGTTTTGTTGTAATGTCTTCAGGGTAGGACAACCTCAGAAAACTGTTGATGTGACCCAAAGCCACCCTTTATCTGTAAACTGGGCACAACCTGGCAGGTCTAGTGGACTTGCAAAGGCTTTGTCAATAAACACAGTCAGAAGTTCAATCCATCCTTGGGAGGAAATGGATTCAGCCTTGCCAATCTAGTTATGTTTAGCATATTAATTAGCTTAGAAAAGGCAAGAAAATTTTTCCAGTAGAACCCATTTCTCTCTGTGGTTCCTTTAAATATTATGATGAAGTGTCAAACTAGAGTCATACTTGCATTTTCCTTCCTAACACAGTTCTGGTACTGGATGTAGAATAAATGCTACAAGTTTTTTCTGATAAATAGCTATTGCATTTAGCATTTAAAAATGCTAACCCTACTAGTACTCTTAGTAAAGTTTTTCCCTTTACCTCCACTAGATTTTAAAGTGAGAGTTACCCTGGTATCAACAGTCCTTCTATTTAGTGAGAAATCACCATTTAAGCCATTCTCACTGTACTTTTTTCCTCTGGAGAATAATCACTTCCCATTCTTCAAATTTCCAATAAGAAGAATGTTATAGAAGTCTGGTTTATAAAATTTAGAACATGAAATGAAGGTTTTTTTTTTTTTTTCTTTCCTTAAATAGCCATTGAGAAACTCCAGACACATTTTTCTGAAAGAAAATATGCACTGACTGTCTTCATAATATTCGGGGGGAAAACGTCTATGAATTAATGCAGTGATAAATATTACAGATATAGCCTCTGGATATATAGTAACATGGTGCTTCTAATTAGGATGCAGGAAGACTCTCGAATACAAAATTGTTATTTTATATTAAGAGCCAGAATTAGAATAGCTTGTGTTAAAGATTACACTAACTGTAGCACCATCCCATTTCTGCTGTGTATTTTCAGTAAAAGCTGTCTAAGTTAATTTTTTAAGAAAGAGTACTGAAATTGTGGAGTGAATCTAGTTCATATCAAAGATTAGATTTGTTCTTAATGTTGTAAGTCAGTGAGTAAGAGAAATTTTTCATTCACTTTCATTGTCATTTAGAAGTTCATAGGAAATGAAAACACAAATAAATAAAAATTTAAAATAACTCTAGTGGTAATAGTTTTCATAAAATTCAAATTCACTAGGATATGAAATGATTTGTAACTTTAAGGTTCGCTGTTAAAACTAGTAAAAAGTTATTCCAAATTAAATCAGTGCAGTAGACAACAAATATTTATTGAATGGCTACTTTGTGTACAGGAGGGTAGAAAGTGATGTTTAATGGAATTGATGTTGTATTTCTTCTGGATGAAAATTCACTGTAGGTTCCCTGTTGTGGTTTTAGTTTAACAGATAGAAGATAAATAGATACACAGGGGGTAAAGATTCTATTCTAATTAATACAAAAGCTGTAATACTAAATACAATACTATTTTCTTGATAAATAGTAAATAGTAATAGTAAATAAAAAATAAAAATAAATAATAGTAAAATATTTAAAAAAGTACTTAAGCTTTCTTTTTAAACTATTTCCCTTGTAATTACACCTACAGGAAGAATAAAACAAGCAATAAGAATACTTTCCACCTACATGATCATATATATTTTCAGCCATGCTTCTTCCTCCCCCTTTTTGCATATGAATATACAAATAATTTTTGTAGATTTATGCAAACTACTCTCCTTAGCCCTTATGGTAGAATATGTTCAGGTATGCTAATTTCTACCTTATTTTGTCCCTTTGATTCTTTAAGAACTGAGTATGAATTATAAGTGGAAAAACCAAACTATGTCTAACAAAAACTTCAGAAGTTTAGACTCTGCTTGCCACATGGTAATTTCTATTCTATTCACAGAGAATCAGCCAGAGTATATCTGAGCTATCTTGTACTTAATCACTTACGTTTGCTCAAATGTATGGGGATAATTAGCTGAATTTGCAACTGAGCCCTGGAAACTGGATTAGAGGTACTGGCTTGGGATGCCCAGCTCACATTTAAGGGTAACCTTTAGAATTAAAAAAGGATGAACAGATGGTTTCCCTCCATTCAATCTACTTCTTCTATCTGGTTTAAATGTTCTGTTTCCTAACACCTCACCCACCACCTGTACAATTTTTCTTATAGCTGTGCATCATTGGAATTATTGCTTACTCACTGTTTCTTTAAACTGACTCTTTCACAAAACTCAAATACCTAAGTTACCTTCATCCTAAGCAATATCTCTGAAATCAATGATTATAAAGTATTCATTTTCCTTAGTAGCTCAACAGGTAAAGAATCTACCTGTAATACAGGAGACCCTGGTTCAATTCCTGGATCGGGAAGATCCCCTGGAGAAGGGATAATCTAGCCACTCCAGTATTCTTGGGCTTCTGGGTGGCTCAGACGGTAAAGAAACCGCCTGAAATGTGGGAGATCTGGGTTCGATTCCTGAGTTGAGACGATCACCTGGAGGAGAGGATGGCAACCTACTTCAGTATTCTTGCCTGGAGAATCCCATGGACAAAGGTGCCTCGTGGGCTGCAGACCATGGGGTCTCAAACAGTTGGACACAACTGAGTGACTAAGTACAGCACATTTCCCCAATATATGTTAAAGTAAGAATCGAACTATTAGAAATGTTCATCTCTTAACAAAGATATTTAGCGAGGGGACAGATTAGTGACTGCCAGGGCTTAGGGAAGGAGGAAAAGAGAGTGTGGCTATGGCTCTAAACAGTAATATGAATCCTCAGATGGAACTGATATGTATCTTGATTGTGGTTGGTGCATAAATCTACACTTGGTAAAAGTGCATAGACTACACACACACACAGTGTTTGTAAAACTGGTGAAATTTGAATAAAATCACTGGATTGTATCATTGTCAGTTTTTTAGTTGGGCTATGGTACTATAGTTATACCTGATATTTCCATTGGGAGAGCTGGATGAAGAGTATACAGGATCTCTGTATTATTTCTTACAATTGCTTATCAGTCTCAGTTCAGTTCAGTTCAGTCGCTCAGTCGTGTCCGACTCTCCGCGACCCCATGAATCACAGCACGCCAGGCCTCCCTGTCCATCACCAACTCCCGGAGTTCACTCAAACTCATGTCCACAGAGTTGGTGATGCCATCCAGCCATCTCATTCTCGGTCGTCCCCTTCTCCTCCTGCCCCCAACCCTTCCCAGCATCAGAGTCTTTTCCAGTGAGTCAACTCGTCACATGAGGTGGCCAAAGTATTGCAGTTTCAGCTTTAGCATCAGTCTTTCCAATGAACACCCAGGATCGATCTCCCTTAGAATGGACTGGTTGGATCTCCTTGCGGTACAAGGGACTCTCAAGAGTCTTCTCCAACACCACAGTTCAAAAGCATCAATTCTTCGGCGCTCAGCTTTCTTCACAGTCCAACTCTCACATCCATACATGACCAAGGGAAAAACCATAGCCTTGACTAGACGGACCTTTGTTGGCAAAGTAATGTCTCTGCTTTTTAACAAGGTTGATCATAACTTTCCTTCCAAGGAGTAAGCGTCTTTTAATTTCATGGCTGCAATCACCATCTGCAGTGATTTTGGAGCCCAAAAAATAAAGTCTGACACTGTTTCCACTGTTTTTCCATCTATTTCCCATGAAGTGATGGGACCAGATGCCATGATCTTTGTTTTCTGAATGTTGAGCTTCAAGCCAACTTTTTCACTCTCCTCTTTCACTTTCATCAAGAGGCTTTTGAGTTCCTCTTCACTTTCTGCCATAAGGGTAGTGTCATCAGCATATCTGAGATTATTGATATTTCTCCCAGCAATCTTGATTTCAGCTTGTGCTTCTTCCAGCCCAGCGTTCCTCATGATGTACTCTGCATATAAGTTAAATAAGCAGGGGGACAATATACAGCCTTGACGTACTCCCTTTCCTATTTGGAACCAGTCTGTTGTTCCATGTAAAGTTCTGACTGTTGCTTCCTGACCTGCATACAGGTTTCTCAAGAGGCAGGTCAGGTGGTCTGGTATTCTACACTTATGTAAAAAAAATTAATACAAGTACACCGCTAAATGTGAATTTCAGGTAAGCAATGGGAAATTTTTTAGTATAAGTTTTGCCGTGCAATATTTGGAAGATATTTATTCAAAAGAGACATTTGTTGCTTATCTGAGATATGAGTTTGGCTGGGCATCTTATATTTTATCTGGCAACCCTACATTTAACTTCAGACCTAAATTGAAAGAAGATTCTAGCTAAGTAGATTGAGGAATACAAGTATCACAGGCAGAGGGAACCGCATGTACAAAAGGCCTGGTGTAATTAAGGGGCCTGGTATAATTAAGAAGCTGAATGTCTCCTTGTGAGCAAGGTGGGAAATAGAACAAAATGAGGAATTGTGAGAATCTGGAGTTTCTGTGGCACAGCGCCAAACAGGGTAGAGATGTGATTACTGTCAGGTCTGCTGCAGATCCAAAGTCCCTTAATGGTGAAGCATGAAGGTTGTTCAGACTTAAATGGGATGGTTCAGTTCAGTCACTCAGTTGTATCCGACTCTTTGCAACCCCATGAACCGCAGCACGCCAGGTCTCCCTGTCCATCACCAACTCCTGGAGGCCACCCAAACCCATGTCCATCGAGTCGGTGATATCATCCAACCATCTCATCCTCTGTCGTCCCCTTCTCCTCCTGCCTTCAATCTTTCCCAGCATCAGGGTCTTTTCCAATGAGTCAACTCTTTGAATCAGGTGGTCAAAGTATTAGAGTTTCAGCTTCAACATCAGTCCTTCCAATGAACACCCAGGACTGATCTCCTTTAGGATGGATTGTTTGGATCCGTTTGCAGTCCAAGGGACTCTCAAGAGTCTTCTCCAACACCACAGTTCAAAAGCATCAATTCTTCGGTGCTCAGCTTTCTTTATAGTCCAACTCTTACATCCATACATTACCACTGGAAAAACCATAGCCTTGACTAGACAGACCTTTGTTGACAAAGGTTTTTTAATATGCTATCTAGGTTGGTCATAACTTTCCTTCCAAGGAGTAAGAATGGGATGGGCTTGGACAACTCCTGGGAAAATATTTTTTATTTTCTTCTACATCAACAGTAAGAATAAAAAACAAATAAACATATCAATGCATTTTTTAAAATTATCATCTCAGTAGCTCCCAAACGTATCTACTGCACCGGTGGTAGTCTTATCTCCCACAGTGTTGGAGATAATGATGAAGTTTGCTTCACTCTGCCCTGGAAAAGTTGTGTTATCTGTAGCCCCTCCCTTCATGTCTAAGGCTTCAATTTCCCCCTTCTGTACAGTAAGGGGTTTGACAAACTCTCCCTGGTGGCTCAGAGGTTAAAGCGTCTGCCTCCAATGCGGGAGACCCGGGTTCGATCCCTGGGTCGGGAAGATCCCCTGGAGAAGGAGATGGTAACCCACTCCAGTATTCTTGCCTGGAGAATCCCATGGATGGAGAAGCTGGTAGGCTACAGTCCACGGGGTCGCAAAGAGTCGGACACGACTGAGCGACTGAACGGAACGGAAGTTTCCTTCTATGGCCTTCCCTGGAGGCTCAGTGGCTTAAGAATCAGCCTGTCAATGCAAGAGACAAGGGTTTTATCCCTGGGTCAAGAAGATCCCCTGGGGAAGGAAATGGCAAGAATACTGGAGTATCCCATGGATAGAGGAGCCTGGCAGGGTATATAGTCCGTGGGGTTGCAAAAGAGTCAGACACAACTTAGTGATTAAAAAGCAACAAGGTTCCTTCTAGACCTGATGGTCTATGATTTCTCTACCCATTTTGCCATGCACTTAATGCACCATAACTGGGGTTAAGCCAGTGAAGGTATTAGAACACAACTGATACAAAAATTCTTCTACTTTCATCTCCTACTCACTAATGTATACCATGGAATGCATCAATTCCTACAGCAGTAGCATGAAAAATGATTTAAATTCTACAGCTACACTATGGTACTTATGCCATCAAGGATACAGAACGTTGACCATTTCCCCCAACTCTCTGAAAACATAAAAACATCAGCAGTTATGTGTTGGATCATTGCAAGAATAAGTGATATGTGTTGGAGAAATACTAAGAGTCAGAAGATCTGGGTTTGATTCCTGACTCTTGTCACATAGCAGCCATGAGAATTTGGGTAAGTCACTTTCCCTATACAAATTTTGGCTTCTTCATATGCAAAATGGGTTTATTCAACTATATAGTTGACTCACTGGAAAATTACAGTATTGCCTGGGAATCATACAGAAATGGGAGGCATAATTATTATTCAACTCAATAGAGCTCCTAAATGGAGGAAGGTCTCAGGATCTGTTCATGGCAAAAACTGATACTGAATTCCTCCAGTGGTTTTCTGAGACTCCTTGTTGGGTCTCTAAGAGCTGGCACAGTGCTAGAGACCAAATTTTGAAATATTATACAGGTATATTTTTTAATTTTTCATAATTTTTAATTAGGTGCATGCGTTTGTGTCTGGCTTCAGCTGTGTCTGACTCTTTGCAAACTTACAAACCATAGCTCACCAGGGTCCTCTGTCAATGGGATTCTCCAGGCAAGAATACTGGAGTGGGTTGTTGTGCCCTCCTCCAGGAAATCTTCGTGACCCAGGAATCGAACCCACTTTTATTATGTCTCCTGCATTGGTCTGTGGATTCTTTATACTTAAATCAGGTGTTTTCTCTTCATTTATAGATTTTTGTTTTTTTTTTCCTAATGCTGCTGCTGCTGCTAAGTTGCTTCAGTTGTGTCCGGCTCTGTGCGACCCCATAAACGGCAACCCACCAGGCTTCCCCGTCCCTGGGATTCTCCAGGCAAGAACACTGCAGTGGGTTGCCATTTCCTTCTCCAATGCATGAAAGTGAAAAGTGAAAGTGAAGTCACTCAGTCGTGTCCGACTCCTAGAGACCCTATGGACTGCAGCCTACCAGGCTCCTTCATCCATGAAATTTTCCAGTCAAGAGTACTGGAGTGAGTTGCCATTGCCTTCTCTGTTTTTCTAATGAAAATAACATTCAACACATTTATCAATTTTTTCCCAACAAATTCCAGATAAAAACATCAGGCCACCTTACTATTATTCTTTGAACATAAATGCTTAAAGTACCAAGTTTATCTTACAGAAACATCAATCTCCTCCAATTGCTTTTTCCCTGTCACTATTTTTAATTAAGAGTGAAAAAAAAAATCAAAGCAGACTGTCAAGTTTAATAGTCACAGTTTTACACTTCAGGATAAATAATTACAATACAACCAAATGCTTTATACTATACAATCTCTGATTTTAAACATGAAAATTTTCCACCAAAACTCTCATAAATTTATTTATGGAAAAAATCATGCAGCTTATACCATACGAGATATTGTGTCGTGACAAAACAAGTGTGGGTTTTGAGGTCAAAAGGAGCTACGTTTTAACTTCAACTTTCCCACTTTCTTGTGTCTCTGAGTTTCTTAACCTTACAGTTATTGTGAGGTTAAAATGGGATGAGATTAAATCCACAGATACATGTAAAGCATCTAGGAGCCACATACAAAGTGCTTAATAAATAACAGCTATTAAGCGACAGTGAGGTGTAATCAAGAGTCTGGACTTTAGAATCTGGAAAAACTTTATTTGGATACAGTACTTACCACATAGGGCTTCTGTAGTAGTTCACCTGGTAAAGAATCTGCTTGCAATGCAGGAGACCTGGATTCGCTCCCTAGGTTGGGAAGATCCCCTGGATAAGGAAAAGGCTACCCATTTCAGTATTCTTGCCTGGAGAATTCCATGGACTGTATAGTCCATGGGATTGCAAAGAGTCAGACACGACTGAGCAACTTTCACTTTCACTTACCACATGAATGCTTTTAGACAAGTCAGTTTACCCTTCAGAGCTTCCTTGATTTGTTGTAAAACAGAATAATAATATTTGCATAATTCTGAAGATTATTAAGCAATTATAACATACAATGCACATCTTCTTTAAGCCTGACACACAGTGTGACCCTGCTATAATTCTTTTTATCCACTCTGCTGCTGATGGACATTTGGGTCAATGACATTTTGAGGATATTACCAAAAGTGCTTTTCCACACTGACATATATACACTATCATGGGTAAAATAGATAACTAGTGGGAAACTGCTGTCAAACACAGGGAACCCAGTCTGGTGCTCTGTGACAACCTAGAGGGGTGGAATGGGATGAGGGAGGGAAGCTCAAAAGGGAGGGTATATATTTACTAATATAATTATAACTGATTTGCATTGTAAGGCAGAAACTAAGACAACATTATAAAGCACTTATCCTCCTATTAAAACATTAAAAAAAGAAAAAGTTGCTAGTACAAATATTTTCACATATGTCTTTATATATATGTGTGTGCGTGTATGTGTGTGTATTTCTGCCAGGTATATACCTAGCAATAAAAGTACTGGGTCCTATGGTATGGATAGCACCGTGATGGGTGTGTAGGAGATGATGATGAAGTGATAGCTAGTAATGTAGTTTGACAAGGGTGTTCAGATCTCCATGGTTGCCAAAATAGCAGAACACTTAACAAAAAAGAGAGTATACTTAGTGGAGGAAGAGGATGACTGTATCAAACTCATGTGCAGGCAACATTACGATTCTAAAGCTTATGCTATGACTAAGGTAATTCAAAACAACAAACTAGCAAGTAAGTAAATACATAAATACAATAGGCTCCAGTCCACCAGATCCTCCTCTCATTCTGATACAAGTATTCTTTTTGGAGGACATGTGAGCTTTAGACTATACTGGGCCCATCACAAACACTGAACATCCACGGGGGCACTGTGAAGGAAGTTTAAGTTATTCAGCTTTTTTTTTTTTGGCTATATAGCCATGAATGGAACTGATGGATCATATGGTAATTCTATTTTTAGTTTTTTTGAGCAGTTACCACAGTTTTCCATAGTGGCTACACCAGTTTACATTCCCACTAACAGTGTGAAGGGTTCCCATCTCTTCGCATCCTTGCCAACATTTGTTATTTGTCTTCTTTTTGATAAAAGCCATCCTGAGATGTGAGGTGATATCTTATTGTGGTTTTGATTTCACATTTCCCTGAGGCTTACGATGTTGAGTATCTTTATGTGCCTGATGGCCATCTGGATTTCCTCTTCAGAAAATGCATATTCAGTTTTGTTTTGTTTTTGATGTTGATTTATAAGAGCTGTTTATATATGTTGGATATATATATAATCCAATCCTTTACCAGTCATATCATTTGCAAATGGTTTCTCCCATTCACTAAGTTATCTTTTCATGACTACCATCTTTAAACCCAACCTTCTGTTTATATAAGGAAAATGAGGTTCAGAGATGTAAATTACTGACCCAAAGACTCTAATAAGTAATAGATCTGAGACCAGAGCCCTGACTCCCAGGCTGTTGCTTTCCCTAATAAATCACATATAAATCTTTAAATGTACATGGAAATGTATATCATATGTATATGCATGTATATCATATATATATGAAAGAAGTCATTTAGTAAAGTTTGGACAGATGGGTAATAACAACTATGATAATAAAACAAGAATAGTTTTAATATTAATACCTCAGAGTTTCTCAAGTTTTACCTATGCAAGGCATTGGAGTGAACACTTGACATACATTATCTCCCTTAACTTATAAAACAATCCCAGTGAATGGCATTACTGTTATACTCTTTTCAAGATGAGCAAAAGAATTAAAGGATTTTAAGGAACCTGCCCAAGGTCACGAAATCAATAAAGGGCAGAGTCAAACTGATACTCACATCTTTCTGATTCTGCAGAGGGACTCAGCCATTAATAATGTATAGTGATACTTGCAGAGTTAGATTATTAAATAAAGTAGCATATAAAGTACGTCTTTTGTCTCTGTAGCCTGATTTACACTTGAAAATGTGAACATTCCTTTCACAATATAGAACACAGTTGCTCTCTGCTATTACTGGTAAAAACTCAATAAGGGCCTGGAAATTTGGTTAGCACACCAATCATCACCAATCCTGAAAAATATAGCTCTGAGGATGAATGTTATCTTTCCACTAAAGAAACTGGCATTCATTTAAATAAAATAGAAAGTTCTTGCTCTATAATGTCCCAATTCCACTACAGTCACCTGTCATTAACTCAACACATAATTCTTTCATTCTGGCTGAATAATGTTCTGGAAAAAGCAGCTAGACTACTCAAACATTCATGCTTATTTTGGGGTAGGAATTCATTTTTCAACCACTGAATACTCATTCCTTATGGACAGAAAAGGTAAGATATGAGTGAAATATGTATTGAAGGAGGAACTATTTCCCTAGGACAGTTGAAAATAGGTGGAAAGCACTCTAGTAATTTCTTTGCAATTGCATAGTTCCTCTGCTTATTAAATTTTGAAGAGGTTATCAATTTGGAATATAACTTAAAGAGTTTATGTTTCATAATTTTACTTTATTGCTGAAATATTTATGCAGATATTCAGTGTAGGAAGATGCTGCCAGATGGAAATGCAATAGTTGTGGAATTCTTCCTGGCATTTCCGACAGAATATATAATACTGAATCGCTTTATGCTAATGTTTTGCAGTGAAATACATATTTTATAGCTACTTTGAAATGCAAATTTAAAAGATCTGAACTCTTTAGAAATCACACCAATGCAAAATAAATTAATATAAAAAGTAGGAGTTAGATAGATAAATTATAGCAGTGTCATATCAATTGCATTTTGGTAAAAGTAATGAGCCATGTCTTTATAGCCTTTGTATAAATAAACTTTAATATTTAGAAGTAAACTGTTTTGGCAAGATTAATGTTAACTAACCTCAAGATAAATGTGACATCTGTCAAATATCTAACTTCTAAGAGGTACATTCAAGGATACTTAACTTCTTTACTCCATTTTCTCACACTAATGATCATCACTGATAAATTCTATGATTTGGGTACATGATATCTTTGCTACAGTCAGAAAATTTGAGGCATGCACACTAAAAGTGAATTTGAATTACAAGAGGATTAAAGTTTTTTTATTATTGAAGGTCTTCAAGTCTGAAATTTAAGTTTCTACAACTTATTAATCAATTATATCTCACTACATTATAATAACTTGTAAGAATCAATAGAATATTCTGACCCTGTCATTTCTCAAAACTGTGGTCAGAAACTCAGTGTTTAAACACTAAAACATCTTTTTTAAAGACACCAGAAAGGTCAGTCATCTCACTGAGTCCACTGAACAATTTCTTCTTTTCAATTTCATCCCAGGATTTTGAATTAAATGGCATCTTATTTTGAAAGGCATGGTTATTTCTGACAATGCCTTTAATTTGCATTCTCATTTCTAGAGTTATTTTAACCAATCATGACTCAGGAATTGAATCCGAGCAAGAAAAAGGAAACTGAGTTTCTCATGAGTGATTAAAACTATAAGCCTCAAAGCTTGATTTTAAATAGCTATTTTGGTTCATTTAAGGTCCAAAGATACCTGGAGCATTTTCTCTTTTATTCATTATTAGTCTTAAGAGAGAATATTAAGAAACAAACAGCAAACAACAATACCAACAGTCTCTTTTGCATACAGTATGATATTCAAATCCAATAAAAAGTGTTGTTGAATTCACTATTAATATTTTACCATTTGACCATACAAAATGCTTTAATAGTCATTATCAGATTCATTCCTTGCAGTTGCTCTAGCAGGCAGGTATTATTATTTCTTTTTGACAGTTGGGGAAATAGAGATGTTAACTGGTTCGTCCAAGTCACATATGGAGGAGATGTTACTGCTGGTCTCTTAAATTTAGTGCTTTAACTTTGATGATTTAGGTTTGGCTTAATTTCATGCTGTAATTAAGACTTAGAATGCTTCAATGTTAGTTTCACTCTGCCCATCTTGAGTTGTTGTTTTAGTTCTCAGTCGTGTCCGACTCTTTTGAGACTCCATGGCTCCTTCTGTTCATTGGATTTCCCAGGCAAGATCACTGGAGTGGGTTGCCATTTCCTTCTCCAGGGAATCTTCCTGACCCAGGGATCAAACCCACATCTCCTGCATTGGCAGGCAGGAGCCACCCGGAAAGCCCTTCTGCCCCTCTGCTGCTGCTGCTAAGTCACTTCAATTGTGTCCAACTCTGTGCGACCCCATAGACGGAAGCCCACCAGGCTCCCCCATCCCTGGGATTCTCCAGACAAGAACACTGCAGTGGGTTGCCATTTCCTTCTCCAATGCATGAAAGTGAAAAGTGAAAGTGAAGTCGCTCAGTCATGTCCGACTCCTAGCGACCCCATGGATTGCAGCCTGCCAGGCTCCTCCACCCATGGGATTTTCCAGGCAAGAGTACTGGAGTGGGGTGCCATTGCCTTCTCCTCTGCCCCTCTGCTGCTGCTGCTAAGTCACTTCAGTCGTGTCCGACTCTGTGTGACCCCATAGACGGAAGCCCACCAGGCTCCCCCTTCCCTGGGATTCTCCAGGCAAGAACACTGGAGTGGGTTGCCATTTCCTTCTCCAATGTGTGAAAGTGAAAAGTGAAAGTGAAGTCGCTCAGTCGTGTCCGACCCTTAGCGACCCCACAGACTGCAGCCCACCAGGCTCCTCCATCCACCAGGGACAAATTCTTTAGAATAACTATTACCTTCTAGTCACCTTCTTTTTACTCACTACAGTCTGAAAACATGGAACTATGCTTAGTGTAGTTCTAGTACATGGTATTCCACAAAAGTACTATTGAATAGTATATATTATATATACTTACTATGGTCTATAGACTGGGAACATGTGAGGTATATGTATTTGTGGGGCAAAGAGCTTGTAAGGAATTTAGATTTAATAATGAAGCCAATGAGATATGAAACTATAGGGGGGAAAAATGGAAGAACAGTCATTTTCCTCCCACCCGGCTTCATTGGAAGTCCTGACCACAACTGCAAGTGGACCCTTGCCCAGAGGTATTTCTTGGCTCTGAGACTTGGCACTCAAATGTGGTCCCACCCTTGCAAACCTAAATCTGATATTGCAGGAGTTTTATTTATTAACAAAAGTGCTACTGCACACATGGATTTTTACACAGAAATGTTATTCATGCCATTCAAATTCCTGGGTGAATAGCTGTAAAACACGCCCACTAATGCAGGTGACCATGCCCACACACACCCACTTACCTCACTTAGCAGGGGTGCTGTAGATGGTTATTTTTCATAATAAAATTACTATTCTTTACAACGTACAAACCCAAGCTAATCAAAAATGAATCATGTGGCTCCCAACACATTTGAGGTAAATTAGGAATCACCATCTGGCAGAGAGTTTCTCTTCTTAAAATTGCTCTCTCCTTTTTTAATTAAAATGTGTTTTAATTAAAAATAGACATGTCAAGAAGCACTGTATATCAATTACATGACTGACAATATGCTTTCATTTTTTTCCTGAAACATGTGAACCAGAAATGGGATGTCAAGGTTGCTCTCAAGAGAAACAATAAAATATAAAGCAGAGAGAGGACTGCTACTGGAAGCCATTTCAGCTTTATCAAAATCCAACCATATCTTTTCTTGAATGTTTTATTATGTTTTTTTTTTAATTGAGAGCATAATTACTCCTTATTTTTTGATGCATTTAATGGAGTTTTGTCTTCATTCTATATAGTCAAGAATAGGTTAAGAAGGGTTCTCAGATATTCTTAGCCAGCCTGCTACTAGTGATCCTGGGATGTTCCAAGACACTCCCCCCGACCCCCACCCCCCTACACACACTGCCAGTCATATGTTTTAACCCTTTCCTGTCCATGTGCCTCCTTTTCTGAGAAGCACAAGGTAATAATAGCATTTGTGTATGTGTGTGTGTAACCAGGAGGGCCAAGGGTGAAGGGTTCAGGAGGGAATCAGAAACCACAGGGAGGATGGATGGTACCCCACATACAGTGTGTGTGTGTGTGTGTGAGAGAGAGAGAGAATTCTGTCAAACCAACAAGACTTTCATTCCTAAAGACTGGCATGTGACTCTTCCTTGCTTTTTCTTGACTTCCCTAGTGGCTCAGATGGTAAAGAATTTGCCTGCAATGTGGGAGACCTGGGTTTGATCCCTGGGTTGGGAGAATTCATTGGAGGAGGGCATGGCATGCTTTGACTTAGGCAGTCCCAGGGCAATGCTTTCAGAATACCTAGGTTTAAATGTTTAAAGATCAAATATTGAGACATATTCAGCAAGAGTTGCATAGTTTTTAGCTTTGACTGGGTTTTTCCAACTGCCACAATTATTTAGTATCACTAAATTTCCTTCTTGAAACTTTTTTCTGCTATTTGGTTTTTTGTTTTAATTAGCTTTTACTGTTTTTCTTTCCTCTATATAATTGCAACTTAATATTTGTCTTAAAGAAACTAGTTTTAGATAGTTTTATATTTACATAAAAACTGTGAAGATAGTACAGAGTTCCCATTCACCTCACACCCAGTTTCCCTCCTATTAACACCTTACATTAATATGGTGTATTTGTCACAATTAATAAACCCATGCTGTGCTAAGTCGCTCAGTCATGTCCAACTCTTTGCAACCCCCTGGACTATAGCCCACCAGACTCCTCTGTCCATGGAATTCTTCAGGCAAGAATACTGAAGTGGGTTGCCATTTCCTACTCCAGGGGATCTTCCCAGTCAGGGATTAAACCCAGGCAGATTGTAGGCAGATTCTTTACTGACTGAGCCACCAGAAAAGCCCTAATAAACCCATATGGATACATTATTATCAGCTAACATTCTCAGTCATGTCTGATTCTTTGTGACCCATGGACGATAGCCCTCCAGGCTCCTCTATCCATGGGATTTCCCAGGCAAGAATACTGGAGTGAGTTGCCGTTTCCTTCTCCAGGGGTTCTTCCTGACCCAGGGATTGAACCTCTTGCATCTCCTGCATTGGCAAGCAGATTCTTTACCCTGAGACACCTGGGAAGCCCATTATTAGCTAAAGTCTATACTATATTCAAATTTTCTTAGTTTTAACCTAATGTGCATTTTCCCACCCCAGGACTCTATCTATGATGCCACATTACATTAGACATTGTGTTTCCTTAGCCTGCTCTTGATTGTGAAAGTTTCTCAGACTTTATTTTTAATGACTGGCGATTTTGAGATATACTGAATAGGTATTTTCTCAAATGTCTATCAGGTGAGATTTTTTAATGTTTTTCTATGTTGTGTATTTTGGGAGGAAAACCATAGACATAAACTATGTAAGTCAGTCACATCAACCTGACTTATCACTGCTGAAGTTAATCCTGAAAACCTGCTACAGGTAGTGTTTGTTAGGTTTCTAAACACTTTTTCATACTTTTTCCTTTTATTGGAAAATGCTATTAGAAACCAAGATGCAATCTAATTTTATTTATATGTGTTTTTAAATAGCCAATCTTGTTTCAAAATCCTTTTTAAGCTTTATTAGTTTGATTTTTCCAAATAGCAGCAGATTTTTTCTTTTAAAAGGTAAAGAATTTGTATAAACATTTATTTATAAAGAAGCAGCATTTGATAATTTATAATATGTTTCCATTTCTATTCTATGTAGCATCTGTGATATACACACACCTCCAGTTCATAGACTTACCATGTACAATGTTCACTGTAACAAAAGAAAGCACTCAACCCGTAGCACTGTACAAGCAAAATGTGATAGATCGATTTTGTGTTAGAAATATTCTCTTTCTTAGGGAAGAAATATATATTCCCATGGATGTAGCATATTTTTCTGCCCCACTGACTTGGAACCTGGGTCTGTGATTTCCTTGGGCCAATGGACTGTGAGCAGACGTGATACAAGGAGGAACCTAAAATCTACTTGTGTGATTTGGATTATACCCTCGCACCACTGTGCTTTGCCATAAGACAAACATGCCTTAGGGAGCTCCTGGCCCAAGGAGAATATGATGATGCTTAGAGCAAATATGGACCCAACTCTAAGGCTGAAGCTAAGCCCAGCTGACCAACAGCTTGAAGCAGTCCTCCTGGCTTCCCTATACTCATGGGATCAAAACACAACAGATCCTGATTGTTAGAAGCTCTCAGTTTGGAGTGTTCTATTACATGGCATTATTGCAGAAATAACTAATTAAAACAAAGCATATGTATGTCAAGAGTAAGATTTGATACTTGGTGTCTTCAGTTCAGTCACTCAGTCGTGTCCTACACTTTGTGACCCTGTGGACTGCAGCACACTAGGCTTCTCTGTCCTTTACCAACTCTCAGAACTTGCTCAAACTCATGTCCAACAAGTTGGTTATGCCATCCCACCATCTCATCCTCTATTAATCCCTTCTCCTCCTGCCTGCAATCTTTCCCAGCATCAGTCTTTTCTAATGAGTCAGCTCTTCACATCAGGTGGCCAAAGTATTGAAGCTTCAGCTTAAGCATCGGTTCTTACAATGAATATTCAGGATTGATTTCCTTTAGGATTGACTGGTTGAATCTTCTTGCAGTCCAAGAGACTCTCAAGAGTCTTCTCCAACACCACAGTTGAAACGTATCAGTTCTTCAGTGCTCAGCTTTCTTTATTGTCCAACTCTCACATCCGTACATGACTACTAGAAAAACCATAGCCTTGACTAGACAGACCTTTGTTGGTAAAGTAATATCTCTGCTTTTTATATGTTGTCTAGGTTTGTCGTAGCTTTTCTTCCAAGGAGCAAGCATCTTTTAATTTCATGGCTGCAGTCACCATCTGCAGTGATTCTTGGAGCCCAAGAAAATAAAGTCTGTCACTGTTTCCATCATTTCCCCATCTATTTGCCAAGAAGTTATGGGACAAGATGCCATCTTAGTTTTTTGAATGCTGAGTTTTAAGCCAGCTTTCTCACTCTCCTCTTTCACTTTCATCAAGAGGCTCTTTAGTTCCTCTTAGCTTTCTGCCATAAGGGTGGTGTCATCTGCATATATGAGGTTATTGATATTTCTCCCAGCAATCTTGATTCCAGCTTGTGCTTCATCCATCCAGTCGTTTTGCATGATGTACTCTGCATATATGTTAAATAAGCAGGGTGACAATATACAGCATTGTCGTACTCCATTCCCAATTTGGAACCAGTCTGTTATTCCACTTGGTGTCTTAGAATATGACTATTCAGCACATGGGCCTCCAAGGTGGCGCCAGTGGTAAAGAATCTGACTGCCAGTGCAGGAAACACAAGAGATGCAGGTTCAGTCTCTGTGTTGGGAAGATACCCTGGACTAGGAAATGGCAACATGCTCCAGTATTCTTGCCTAGAAAATTCCATGGACAGAGGAGGCTGGCAGGCTACAGCCCATGGGGCCGCAAAGAGTTGGGCATGACTGAGTGACTGAGCACAGGCTCACACACACATTTAGCACATAAAACACACTGGAAAGTAGTATGGTCAAGGGTATTGGAATGAGACAGATCTGGGTTCAGATGCTTGCTATGCCATTTACTGGTTATTGCTTAGACAAGTTATCTGACCCACTAAGCTTGGCTTCCTCATTTCCAGGATAGAGACAATAATACTTATTTCATTGGGTGCTATGAGAGTCAAATGAGATCATTCCTGTAAAAAGCTTGGCACAGGGCCTGGCATAGAATGAATGTTAGTTGCTATTGTTAGTTATCAAGTGAAAGTCACAAAATACCAACAACTTAAGATTTACTGCATTCAGAACCTTATGCAGTACAATGAAATATTCTAATTGTAAAGGAAGAGAATCCTGACTTACTGAGAAATGTGAAGTTTGGGGCTGCTTTCACATCGTTGGGTAAATACATAAAAGGAAAACCACAGTTTTTCAGCTTTCAGGGCACTTACTTTAGGTCAAAATATAATACTGACATACAGTCAGCATTTTAATTGTTTGGTTACCTCAAGTGTCTGAGGATTTAAAACTATTTCATTTAATTTTTAGTTAATTATGATTACACAGTTAACTTACGTTATAAGGACTGATATTAAAGCAAGCTTCATTCTATTTTATGTCTAGATAATGATAAGTCTTGAATTAATAGAGATTGAAAAAAATACCGTTTTGCACTGTGGACTAATTATTGACACCCATAAGAAGCACTCCACAAGCAAACAACAAACAATGCAACCAAAATTTACATACAAATAATTTTGCTAAATTGCTTTTAGTTATCAAATGGCAAAGTTTGCAACCTATGAAAAAGAGGTTACCATTCTTTGCTTCAAATTTGAGTTTAAAAAAAGCAATTTTTTTAATCTTTTAAATCTGACTGGATTCAATACCAAAGTGAATCTTATATAATGAAAACTTAGGTTTTAAAGAAGGAAATTAAATCTATACATGATATACTAAAAAAACAAAATCTGTTTCCTACAGTTTGTAGGCAGACACTTTACAGTCTGAGCCACCAGGGAAGTCTAGAGAACCCACAGCGTAAAGCAAAACTGGGCCAGTCAAGCAACTCCCATGATCAGGAAAGAATAAAAAAGATCACCTTTATTATTATGACTGAGATCAATCATGTACTACTTCCAAAAAAATATTAAGAATTATGTATTCCTTTACATTTTAAAAGTTGACACCTAAAACTTTTCATTAGAAGTTTAAATAGTTCTGAAGGATGTGCTTCTTGGAATACTGTATAAATTTAATCTTTTCAAATCAAGTTGTAACATCACTTAGAATGAAACTAATGGATCTAAATACTGAATAATATCCACTGTTCTCAGGTTTAATATATATTTGAATAGGATTTCTGGTATGTATATAGAAAGTCACAATAGATCATTGTCCCTGACTTAACAAATAAAAATCTTAAATTAAAAAAATAAAATAAGCTGCAGGAAAAAAAAAAACAGATAAGCTGTAAAGATACATAAATTAGGGAAATTTCAGAAAATGATAAGCTTTTCCTGGGAGAGAAGAAATCTATGGCTCACCCCATAGATAGATAGGCATAAGAACTGAAGCCAGTCAAACATTAAACCGATATTGAATAGCCATATTGTGATGACATGATGGAGGACATGCCTAGGAATTCCAGTCAACTCTGTGAATATGTACCTCCCTACCAACTTTTACTCACAGATCTTTAATGGGTATAGAAGGTAATATGCCCAAAGCAAGAGGCTGAGGGCAGGAAAGCTGAGAGACATTTCTCTTTGAGGCTCACAAAGACTCTCTCCAATGCAAACCTCCCACCCCACAAAAGGTGGAGAGTGATGGGGGACATGGGAAGAGAGCCAAGGGAAATGCATCGAAGCACTCCAAACTTTCACCTACTAAAGATTAAAAGCTGGTAAGAGAAGATTTTCCAGGACATTCCTGGTCTTCGTAGTGCAGGATGGCAGTCCTCCAAAGTGAAGGAAGTTTCAATCAGGCTGAAGGTTCAGTCTCCATAGGTGCAGAAAACAGGGGCAGAACTAGTAAGTGGAGAAAACTCCCCAGTAACTCAAAAGCATATCAACTGGGCTATAAGCAAGGAACTATAACCCATAGTTTTGAACTCTGAAGCACAGGAAGGGTTCTGGAATCTTTTCAATGCTATCTTGTTGGAAGCAAAGTCTGGATCATGCCCTCCAAATATCTGAAACCAATGGTGGTGAGCCAAATCAGACTACTGGTGCAAAAAGCTTCAAGTCTTTTCAAATACAGTTCAAATTGATTAAGTTTCCACTCTAGTGACCTGATAGGAAACAGATGTTCCCCTTTTTGAAGATGTCATTTTTTTCAGTCTATATTTAACCCTTATATAAACTGTTCTTGCTAAGAAAAATTAGAATGTGCAAAAAATGAAAGAAAATATGACTCATGGTCAAGAGAAGAAACAATCAACAAAAACAGATTGAGAGGTTGCTCAGAAGTTAGAAATTTCAGGGTCAGAGGTGAAAACAATTATGAAAAAATGCTAAGAGATCTACAGGAAAAGGTGGCCATAAGAATGATCAGATAAGGAATTTGACATTTTATTTCACCTATAAAACTTTATCTAAATTTAATATAAATTATATGCTTAAAAGTCTTTTGATTTTCCCTGATAGCTCAGTTGGACAAGAATCTGCCTGAAATGCAGGAGACCCAGCTTCAATCCTGGGTCAGGAAGACCCCTGAGAAGGAAATGGCAACCAACTCCAGTATTCTTGCCTGGAGAATCCCATGGACAGAGAAACCTGACAGGCTAGAGTCCATGGGGTCACAAGAGTCAGACATGACTTAGTGACTAAACCACCACCACCATAGAACTTTATCTAAATTATATGCTTAAAAGTCTTTTGATTGATTACTCAATCTTATTTCTCTGTATAAAATGTGAATACATTGTTAGAACTTATTTCCTATGCTGTAAGACTTTAAGCATTTAAAATTTATTCTAGTTTTAATTATAATTATTAGTAGTACATAATAATACAAAACAACACAAGTAGTACAAAACAACATAAATATATTACAAATTTTGATAGATAATTAACAAAGGCAAAATTATTTTTATTGGGATTGCATCATTTAATGAGATGAATCAAGTCATTTTTCTATTGGTTCATCTATCTTTGAATAAGTATTCCTTTCTGGGAGAATGAGAGAGGGTTTTGCATCATTTCTGTTTATCATCTTTAGAGATGTAAGCCTGAGAAGGCTTATTTATATGAATAAATGAGAATAAAAGTTTTAGTTCTATAAATGTTGCTTAAGTCTCAAAACTCTTTGTAAGTCATATTCTTAAAATTGCAGTGCCTTTCATCAAACATTGTATTTAATGATCTATCAGCTGAAAACTGAATTAGATCCTCCTTCAACTTCATTAAAAACTATCTGACTTGCAAAACATCTGACTTGCAAAACAATTTACTACCTAGTCACTGGAATCAATCCCTTTCTGAAAATCAGGGTTAGTATTTTATGTCATGGACATGTAACACCTTGGGCAATGCTGCATATTAAATTTTTGGTGGATGAGATATATTTTCTCTTTTTTATGTGGAAGAAGTGCTTCTAAAGAGAAAGAAGGAAAGAAAAAAATAACCTGAAGTATGTTCTCATGTAGCTCAGGTCTGCTGCTGATAAGTCACTTCAGTCATGTCCGACTCTGTGTGACCTCATAGACGGAAGCCCACCAGGCTCCCCCGTCCCTGGGATTCTCCAGGCAAGAACACTGGAGTGGGTTGCCATTTCCTTCTCCAATGTGTGAAAGTGAAGTCGCTCAGTCGTGTCCGACCCTTAGCGACCCCATGGACTGCAGCCTACTAGGCTCCAGAGACATTTTAATAAGAAATTGAAATTATGGGAGCATTTGTCCATTAAAATCCATTCATGCCCTCATACTCCTTGGAAAATCTATGTAGATCCCTAATTTGAATACTATGGGCTTAACACATCCATTAAGTAAATCAATACATGAATGCATACTTCTTTAACAAGTTGGTGGCAACGGGGACTTTGTTCTTTTCAAAGATAAGTGAAACTGCTACCTGAAATGCAATTTCATGTTTCAAGATGTTTAGTAGAAGACCGGAAAACATTTATGTATGTAGAAAAACTTCATATTCTCTTCCCACTTCACAAATGAAACTTCTTGGAAAAGTGGCTCTGAAGAGGGAGGTGATGCTTGTGATCTTGGACAGATTTCTTTCAAATCTGTTGGCAAAGACTAACACCAGTACTTGCTGATGTGGAAGTAAGATTTTTTTTTTCCTCACCAAAATATCCAAAAAAGAAGTGTGATCTAACATCATAGTGCCGCCTTCTGAATAAAAAATACCAAGATTTGTTTTCTAATCACATTTTATTTAGCAAAGACACTTTTCATCATTTTTAATATGTCAGAGGCATTTGTAGCTTTTGAAAGGGTCTCACAATACAGTAACTCTTTCATGTAACTCTTTCATGTAACAGGCATGCACAGAAGAGATGAAATCCTTGAGGGAGCTTCACTGGATTGTTTCAGCTGGGTGCCTCTGAGCAGCCATGGAATCTGCCAGGATCTCCATAATCAGCTACAAAATGTAAGAGAAATGTCCTCAATACTGGGGATGGATTGTATTATCTGACTGAGGCGCTACACTTCTGCTGTAAACTGTAAATGCAGCATTTTCCTGAGCACATGGATTCAAAGTTCTATGATTGGTATAGCTGTAGCTTCTGCTTGGAATCACAATATGCATTATATTGATTCTTCAAGCACACCCCTATATATTTGATGAAATCCAAACAATGGTAATATGCCAGCATATTAAAAATGAGTTTTTCTTTACCCTAAAAATAGGAATAGCATAAAATATATTATTAGAATGCTCAGATAAAAGTTATTCCTTCAGCCTGGTTGGCTTCGTGGTGCCATTGGGTGTCACCCTTCTCCCAGTCACCATTAACTCCAGCCTGGATTAGTCTCTAAACTGGTCTTCCTGCTCCCACTCTTGGCCCCAGGTCTATATCCGACACAAAAGTTAAAGTCCCATCACATCGTTTCTCTGCTAAAAATCTTCCAGTGGTTTCCCATCTTGAGTAAAAGCAAAAATCATTATATTGGTTTACAAGGTCCCACGTAGTATGGTGCACCGTTACCTCTCTGACCTCATCTTGTACCATCTTCTTGCTCATTTTCTCAACCAGCCATCTAGGCTCTTTGCTGCTGTCTGATCACTCCTTGAAGCCCATGACCTTGCTTCCTTTGCCTGTGACATGGTTTCAGAGACAACTATAGGGTTTTCTCTCTCCTCACTCAAGTTTTCACTCAAGCATCACCTTCTCATTGAAGCTCTCCATATCTTCTCTAATTAAGATTACAAACTCCTTCCTTGCTTTATTTTTTAAATTTTTATCAAAGTAAAGTTGATTCACAGTTTTGTGTTAATTTCTGCTGTACAGCAATCAGTTATACAAATATACATACATCCATTCTTATTTATTTGCTCTTTCTCCACTTGCTTTAGGTGTCAGGTTAGGTTGTTTATTGAGATTTTTCTTGTTTCCTGAGAAAAGACTGTATTGCTATAACCTTCCCTCTTAGAACTACTTTTGCTGCATCCCATAGGTTTTAGATCACTGTGCTTTCATTGTCATTTGCATCTGAGTATTTTCCTCTTTGGTTTCTTCTGGAAATCTTTTGGCTTCTAGTAGCATATTGTTTGGAGAAGGCAATGGCAAGCCACTCCAGTACTCTTGCCTAGAAAATCCCATGGATGGAGGAGCCTGGTACGCTGTAGTCCGTGGGGTCGCTAAGGGTCGGACACGACTGAGCGACTTCACTTTCACTTTTCACTTTCACACATTGGAGAAGGAAATGGAAACCCACTCCAGGGTTCTTGCCTGGAGAATCCCAGGGACGGGGGAGCCTGGTAGGCTTCCATCTATGGGGTCACACAGAGTCGGACACGACTGAAGTGACTTAGCAGTAGCAGCAGCATATTGTTTAGCCTCCATCTGTTTGTGTTTGTCATAGTTTTTCCTGTAATTGATTTCTAATCTCATAGTGTTGTGGTCAGAAAAGATGCTAGATATGAATTCAATTTTCTTAAATTTACCAAGACTTGATTTTTGACCCAAGATGTGATCTATCCTCAGGAACGTTCCACATGCATTTGAGAAGAAAAATTTTCTGCTGCTTTTGAATGGAATGTCTTATACATATCAATTAGATCTATCAGGTCTAATGTGTCATTTAAGGTTTGTGTTTCCTTATTGAAGATCGATCCATTGGTGTAAGTGAGGGTGTAAAGTCCTTCACTGTTGGAAAGAAATCATAAAGATTGGTTCAAAAATAAATGAAATAAAGACAAAGAAAACAATAGTAAAGATTAATGAAAAAAATAATATTAATGAAAAAAAAAATCTGGTTCTTTGAGAAGATATACAAAATTGATAAACATTTAGCCAGACTCATCAAGGAAAAAAAGGGAGAAAATTCCAACAATAAAACAGAAGTGAAAAAGGAGAAATTACAACTGACACCACAGAAATACAAAAGATCATAAAAGACTACTACAAGCAACTATACACCAGTAAAATGGATACTCTAGAAGAATTGGACAAATTCTTAGAAAGGTACAATCTTCAAAGAGTGAATTAAGAAGAAATAGAAAAGATGAACAGACCAATCATAAGTAATGAAATAGAAACTGTGATTTAAAAACTCCCAACAAACAAAAAGTCCAGGATCAGATGGCTTCACAGATGAATTCTATCAAACATTTAGATAAGAGTTAAAACCTACCTTCTGAAACTCTTCTAAAACATTGCAGAGGAAGGAACATGCCCAGGCTCATTCTACAAGGCCACCATCACTCTGATATCAAAACCAGATAAAGATATCACACACACAAAAAGAAAATTACAGGCCAATATCACTGATGAACACAGACACAAAAATCTTCAATAAAATACTAGCAAACCAAATCCAACAACAGATTAAAAGGATTATACACTGTGATCACATGAGATTTATCCCAGGAATGCAAGGATTCTTCAGCACATGCAAACCAGTCAATATGATATACCATGTTAACAAACTGAAGAATAAAAACCACATGATCACCTCAATAGATGCAGAAAATGATTCTAACAAAATTCAACACTCATCTATGGTAAAAAAAACTCTCCCAGAAAGTGGGCAAAGAGGAAAACTACCTCAAAATAATTAAAGGCCATATACAACAAATCCACAGGAAACATTCTCAGTGGTGAAAAACTGAAAGTATTTCCTCTGAGTTCAGGAGCAAGACAAGGATGTGCACTCTAACCACCTTTATTCAACATGATTTTGGAAGTCCTACTCTTGCCTGGAAAATCCCATGGATGGAGGAGCCTGGTAGGCTGCAGTCCATGGTGTCATTAAGAGTTGGACACAACTGAGCGACTTCACTTTCATGCACTGGAGAAGGAAATGGCAATCCACTCCAGTATTCTAGCCTGAAGAATCCCAGGGACAGAGGAGCCTGGTGGGCGGCCGTCTATGGGGTTGCATAGGGTTGGACATGACTGAAGCGATTTAGCAGCAGCAGCCACGGCAATCAGTGAAGAAAAAGAAATAAAAGAAACCCAAACTGGAAAATAAGTAATAAACTGTCAGCAGATGACATGATACTACAAAAAATCCTAAAGATGCTACCAGAAACTACTAGAGCTCATCAATTAATTTGACAATGTAGCAGAATATGAAATAAATATACAGAAATCTCTTGCAATCCTATACACTAACAACAAAAGATCAGAAATAGAAATTAAGGAAACAAGGCCATTTACCATTGCAACAAAAAGAATAAAATACCTAGGAATAAACCTCCCAAAGGAGACAAAAGACCTATATTCAGAAAACTATAAGATACTGATGAAAGAAATCAAAGATGACACAAACTGATGCAGAGATATACCATGTTCTTGGATTGGAACACTTTTATTTAAAATATTACCTAGCTCAACTATTTCTTTTCTATTGTCTGATCTGCTGTAAAAATGTTAGCATTGTTAGGGCAAGTTTTATTCACTGCTGTACCCTAAGCACCTGGAAAACTTCCTGGCACAAAGAGGGAACTCAATAGATGTTTGTTGAAAGCAAGTTTCTAAAGAGGAAGAAAGGAGGCTTCTGTTCATTGCAAATGTTAATGAAGTTAAAAGCAAAGGATATGTAAAGTTTTGTTGAGTGTTCCTTGACATTTCTCGATTTAAATACTTAAGCCAGGCCCAATGTAAGCAAAAATGAGTGCTCATCTACATAATTGAAATATATGTTTAATTACTGATAATGAGAAAGTATTCTAGTTGGCAGAGGACGGAGATGATAATGACTTCATAAGGCTTGACAATATTCAGAAGTATCTCACACCATGATGCATTTCAGGATTGAAATGAAGCCACTATATTAAATTAGAGAATGTGTCCTAAGGTTTCTTGACAGAACAATATGTGGTACCAGAGGGTCCCTGAAGATATGAAGAATAGAATTCTAACAATTATAAGACAAAGAGGCTATTAGAATGGTTAAAACAAACAAACAAAAAAAGACTGATCACACCAAGTGCTCATAAGGATGTGGAAGACTTGGATTTCTCCCACAGTGCTGGTAGAATGCAAAATGGTACAGCCACTCCGGAAAATACTTAGGCAGAGTCTTATAAACCCAGGCAGATTCTTATAAACCTGAGCATATATCATTTGGCTCAGCAATCCCACCCTTGGTTATTTACCTAAGCAGAATGGAAAAGAAATACATTAACAACAAAAACGCCCATACATGAATGTTTATAGCAGCATTATACACAGTAGTGAAAAATTGGAAATAAGAAAAACAGTTTTCAATGGGAGGATGGATAAACAAATGAAGATACAGCCACATAACGGAATACTATTCAGCAATATAAGGGAACAAACTATTGATCTGTAACATGAATGATTTTCAAAAGCATTATACCAAGTAAAAAAAGCCAGTTTCAAAAGATCACATATTGAATAATACCATGTATATGGCATTCCAGAAAAGACATAGGAATGGAGAACAGATCAGTGGTTAACTGGGGTTAGGAGTTGTGGGAAAGTAAAAAGAAGTAGGATGAGAGTTTCAAAGAGGCAGAGAAACCAGAGATCAAACTGCCAACATTTGTTGGATTATGGACAAAACAAAGGAGTTCCAGAAAAACATCTACTTTTGCTTCATTGACTATGCTAAAGCCTTTAACTGTGTGGATCACAACACTGTGGAAAATTCTTAAAGATATGGGAATACTAGACCAGCTTACCTGTCTCCTGAGAAACTTTTATGTGGGTCAAGAAGCAACAGTTAGAACCTGACATAGAACAACTGACTGGTTCAAAATTGTGAAAGAAGTACAACAAGGCTATTGTCACCCTGTTAATTTAAATTCTATGCAGAATACATCGTGTGAAATGATGGGCTGTATGAATCACAAGCTGGAATCAAGATTGCTGGGAGAAATATCAACAACCTCAGATATGCAGATGATACCACTAATAGCATAAGGTGAAGAGGAACTAAAGGGTCTCTTGATGAGGGTGAAAAAAAAGAGTGAAAGAGTTGGCTTGAAACTCAAAGTTAAATAACTAGGATCATGGAATCCAGTCCCATTTTCACAGCAAATACAAGGGGGAAAAGTGGAAGCAGTGACAGGTTTTCTTTTCTTGGGCTTGAAAATCACTGCAGGTGGTGACCACAGTCACAAAATTAAAAAATATTTGATCCTTGGAAGGAAAGTTTTGACAAACCTAGACAGTGTATTTAAAAGCAGAGACATCACTTTACTAACAAAGGTTCATATAGTCAAAGCTATGGTGTTTTCAGTGGCCATGTATGGATTTGAGAGATGGACCATAAAGAAGGCTAAGCACCAAAGAATTGATGCTTTCAAACTGTGGTGCTAGAGAAGAGTCTTGCGAGTCCCTTGGACTGCAAGGAGATCAAACCAGTCATTCCTAAAGGAAATCAACCCTGACTATTCATTGGAAGAACTGATGCTGAAGCTGAAGCTCCAATACTTTGGTGACCTGATGCAAAGAGCTGACTCACTGGAAAAGACCCAATGCTGGGAAAGGCAAAAGAAGGAGGTGGCAGAGGATGAGATGGTTAGATAGCATCACTGACTCAATGGACATGAATGTGAGCAAATTCTGGTTGATGGTAGAGGACAGAGGAGCCTGGCATGCTATATATAGTCCATGAGGTTGCAGAGTCCGACATGATTTAGTGACTGAACAACAACAAATAATTTGTGTCTGCTGTGTTCTTTGAGGATGGAATTGCGAGAACTTTATAGATCATAAACCTATGCTAAAGCTGAAACTGCAATACTTTGGCCACCTCATGCGACTAGTTGACTCACTGGAAAAGACTCTGATGCTGGGAAAGGTTGGGGGCGGGAGGAGAAGGGGACGACGGAGAATGAGATGGCTGGATGGCATCACCGACTCTGTGGACATGAGTTTGAGTAAACTCCGGGAGTTGGTGATGGACAGGGAGGCCTGGCGTGCTGTGATTCATGGGGTCGCGGAGAGTCAGACACGACTGAGCGACTGAACTGAACTGAACTGAACTGAAACCTAACTTTATCTCATAGGAAGAGTCAGTGGTGTATATGTGTGTGTCTAATACTGGAAATAGATGGGGAAACAGTGGAAACAGTGTCAGACTTTAGTTTTTTGGGCTCTAAAATCACTGCAGATGGTGATTGCAGCCATGAAATTAAAAGACACTTACTCCTTGGAAGGAGAGTTATGACCAACCTAGATAGCATATTAAAAAGCAGAGACATTACTTTGCCAACCAAGGTCCGTCTAGTCAAGGCTATGGTTTTTCCAGTGGTCATGTATGGATGTGAGAATTGGACTGTGAAGAAAGCTGATCGCCGAAGAATCGATGCTTTTGAACTGTGGTGCTGGAGAAGACTCTTGAGAGTCCCTTGGACTGCAAGGAGATCCAACCAGTCCACTCTAGAGGAGATCAGTTCTGGGTGTTCACTGGAAGGACTGATGCTGAAGCTGAAACTCCAATACTTTGGCCGCCTCATGCGACGAGTTGACTCATTGGAAAAGACTCTGATGCTGGGAGGGATTGGGGGCGGGAGGAGACGGGAAGACCGAGAATGAGATGGCTGGATGGCATCACCGACTCTGTGGACATGAGTTTGAGTGAACTCCGGGAGTTGGTGATGGACAGGGAGGCCTGGCGTGCTGTGATTCATGGGGTCGCGGAGGGTCGGACACGACTGAGCGACTGAACTGAACTGAATGAACTGCTATCACAGAGCTCATTTGGTGACTGTCCTTCCTGCAGTAACAGTGATGAAACTGGAGCAGCATTAGTTGATTGTTCACCATATTCCATGTACTGTATTAACTGTTTTATACTAATTTTCTAATTTATTCTAAATTCTCAAAGAATGCTTAAAATTTCCAAGTCTCACATTTTGCATTAGGAAACCAACGGACCCAGAGCTTGTGCTATGTGTGCTGTGCTTGGTTGCATCCAACTTTTTGCAAGCCCAAAGACTATAGCCCACCAGGCCCCTCTGTCCATGGGGTTTTCCAGGCAAGAATGCTGCAGTGGGTTGCCATTTCCTCCTCCAGGGGTTTTCCTAACCCAGGAATCAAACCTGCATTTCCTGCATTGGTGGGCAGAGTCTTTACCACTGCACCTCCTGGGAAGCCCTGATCCAAGAGCTTAAATGGATGTTAAGGAAACATACTTGTGCAACTTTGGATCTGTGGAAAATTCTGAAAGAGATACCAGACCACCTGACCTGCCTCTTGAGAAATCTGTATGCAGGTCAGGAAGCAACAGTTAGAACTGGACATGGAACAACAGACTGGTTCCAAAAAGGAAAAGGAGCGGGTCAAGACTTATACTGTCACCCTGCTTATTTAACTTCTATGCAGAGTACATCATGAGAAACGCTGGGCTGGATGAACACAACCTGGAATCAAGATTGCCGGGAGAAATATCAATAACCTCAGATATGCAGATGACACCATGCTTATGGCAGAAAGTGAAGAGGAACTAAAGAACCTCTTGGTGAAAGTGAAAGAGGAGAGTTAAAAAGTTGGCTTAAAGCTCAACAATCAGAAAACTAAGATAATGGCATCTGGTCCCATCACTTCATGGGAAATAGATGGGGAAACAGTGGAAACAGTGACTGACTTAATTTTTTGGACTCTAAAATCACTGCAGATGCTGATTGCAGCCATGAAATTAAAAGACACTTACTCCTTGGGAGGAAATTTATGACCAACCTAGACAGCATATTAAAAAGCAAAGACATTACTTTGCCAATAAAGGTCTGTCTAGTGAAGGCTATGGTTTTTCCAGTAGTCATGTATGGATGTGAGAGTTGGAGTATAAAGAAAGCTGAGCGCCAAAGAATTGATGCTTTTGAACTGTGGTGCTGGAGAAGACTCTTGAGAGTCCATCCTAAAGGAGATCAATCCTGGATGTTCATTGGCAGGACTGATATTGAAGCTTAAACTCCAATACTTTGTCCACCTGATGCAAAGAACTGACTCATTTGAAAAGACCCTGATGCTGGGAAAGATTGAAGGCGGGAGGAGAAGGGGACGACAGAGGATGAGATGGTTGGATGGCATCACCGACTAAATGGACATGAGTTTGAGTAAACTTTGGGATCTGGTGATGGACAGGGAGGCCTGGCGTGCTGCAGTCCGTGGGGTCTCAAAAAGTTGGACACGAATAACTGACTGAACTGAACTGACTAATAGCTTTTATAAATAATTTTGTTTTTTAACTTTTAAAACATAAAAAAAAAATTACTCCTGTAAGGTGACCTAATTTTATCTTTGGAAAGTATTTACTTATAAGTTCCTAGGTACATGCTTTATTTCAAAAGTGGCATTCTTTCAGTAAATTCCCTTCCTTTTCATTGCTTAGTTATTTCTAAATCCAGTGACCACTGTATATTGCCAGCATATACTGAAACTGATGCTGACTGTCAAGCATGGACTGTGGTGCATAAGTAGCTCTTGCAGGAGACTTGGATACATAAAGAGTGCAGTAAAAACCAGAAACAGATCCATTTAACTGCTTTGTAATTGATGGATAATCATTTCACTTCCACAATCAGTGATGTATGAAAATTTACTGCTTATATTTCCAAATCTTCTCACCCTGCCCACCCCACAGGCACCCACATATATCCTCTTGGCTGTCAAACTGACTGATGCTTATTTAAATTTCACGAGCTCAAAGGCATCACAATCTAACCATGGGTATTCATTACCATGATCTAACCCCCACACATTAAAGTTCCAGTACAAAATTCACAGGCTACTCTCAGCAAGCTATACACCAAACCTTGTAGGTCTTTGTATTGCTGAAGGCTGAATATTTTGTTTCTAGAAGAAGTTAACATGAACACATTCATTTCTGGAAAATTTTTAAAATTCTGGTCACTTTAAGTTCATAAAGGGTGAAATAGAGGAAATTTGTACTGTTTTATAATGCTAAAAATTAATGTTACTTAATAGATGGTAAATAGAAGGAAGACAGATTTCAGAGGCAGGTTTGAATTCAAATTCTGATTTGATCATTCATTAGCTCTGTGATCTTGAGTAAGGTGTTTAGCTTACTTGACCTCAACATTTTTATCTGTAAAAATAATAATACAATCTTATAGAATTGCTTTGAGGAGAAAAGAATTTTGGCAAGTTAATTAATTCATCAAATATTTATTGAACACCCACGTGAGCAGGTATTCTGCTCGTAGCCAGAAGCTGAGACTAATAAAGAGCCTCTGCTCCAAGTGCTCCCGCTCCAAGGGCAAATAAGTAGCCAGTAACGCTGAAACATGAGACATTACTTTGCCAACCAAGGTCCGTCTAGTCAAGGCAATGGTTTTTCCCGTGGTCATGTATGGATGTGAGAGTTGGACTGTGAAGAAGGCTGATCGCCGAAGAATCGATGCTTTTGAACTGTGGTGTTGGAGAAGACTCTTGAGAGTCCCTTATACTGCAAGGAGATCCAACCAGTCCATTCTAGAGGAGATCAATCCTGGATGTTCATTGGAGGGACTGATGCTAAAGCTGAAACTGCAATACTTTGGCCACCTCATGCGACGAGTTGACTCACTGGAAAAGACTCTGATGCTGGGAAAGGTTGGGGGCGGGAGGAGAAGGGGACGACGGAGAATGAGATGGCTGGATGGCATCACCGACTCTGTGGACATGAGTTTGAGTGTACTCCGGGAGTTGGTGATGGACAGGGAGGCCTGGCGTGCTGTGATTCATGGGGTCGCGGAGAGTCGGACACGACTGAGCGACTGAACTGAACTGAACTGAACTGAACGCTGAAACATTGAGGAATGTGAGCAGGCTCAACCCTGTCAAGTGAGCAGTCGGGAGGAGGCATCCTCAGGAGGGGAGACTTCAGGCTGAGCTGCCCCAGTAGGGCCCTCACTAAAGGTGCGGCCCAAGTATGTGGTGAGGTGGGGAAGTGACCTGGGATGAGAACAGTGCTTCCGTGAAGGGCCTTGGGAGCACAGCCAGGAGTTTACACTCCACTCCACCCAGGACAGTCATTAACAATGTTAAGCAAAGAAGGTACAGGGTCAGATCTACTTTTTGGAATTGGAGGAGGAAGGCTGGTAAGCACGTGTAACTGGTGGAGAGACAGCCAGGGGCTAACGTAGGGCAGTGTGGGGAAAACGATGAGGGTCTAAAGTACTACACCACCGCTGAGAGAAAAATGTAGGCAGAGCCAGGATCTACTGAGGAGAAAAATTGGTAGGATTCAGTCCCCGAGAAAGCCAGAGGGGGTTTGGTTCCTGGCTGGATATAGGAGTAAATTGAAGCATATTCCTCGGGGTGTGGAGGAAAAAATAAGTTTGGGGAGCCAGGTTTGGATATGCAGAGTTGGATGGATCCGCGTGCGATTCAGTGGAATGGGCAGCCCCAGCCGCTGTGGTGCACGGCTCACACCCTTTGTACAGGTGTTGTCTCCCCCCACCCAAGAGCTTCCTGGGCCCCCACGTTCATGGGATCCAAATCAATGCGATGGGGGTTAGTCCCTGAAGCAGCCTTCAGGCAATGACCAAGGGGTTGAAGGATACACTCTCTAGCTCCCCCAGCTCTCTGCTGCTGCTGCTGCTGCTAAGTCGCTTCAGTCGTGTCTGACTCTGTGCGACCCCATAGACGGCAGCCCACCAGGCTCCCCCATCCCTGGGATTCTCCAGGCAAGAACACTGGAGTGGGTTGCCATTTCCTTCTCCAATGTGTGAAAGTGAAAAGTGAAAATGAAGTCACTGAGTCGTGCCCGACTCTTAGCGACCCCATGGACTGCAGCCTACCAGGCTCCTCCGCCCATGGGACTTTCCAGGCAGGAGTATGGAGTGGAGTGCCATTGCCTTCTCCTCCCCCAGCCCTCTAGGGAGGGTAAATCTAATGTATCTTCTCTGTCTCCCAGGTTCTCCAACCCCAATGGGACTGAACCCCAGTTGCACACAAGTGGCATTCTGCCTTCTGGTAAACCCTTGGCTCCTGTGTCACTTCCTCACTTCTCCTGCTGGAGGATTCTGGGAAACCCTCCCAAATTAACTACTCACACTCAAAGCCTGGTCTTGGGGTCTGTCTGTAAGGGAAGATGCCACCTAAGCCGTGCCCAGTGGGCTTCGGAGCCTATGGATTTGTACAGTGAAAGATGTCTAGGTAGGAGATCTAAATTTAGAAGCTATCTGAATTTAGGAGATCCTGGAAGCCAGAAGAGGAAATAAGCTCATTTTGAGGAAGGGATAAGAGGGGAGATACTAGGACATAAAGTTAAAAATGAAAAATACTCAAGCATAGTGCGTGAAACCAGATAGACAGTACCATTTCCTTTTCGGTGATTGAGGGCAGAGAAGTTTTCAAACAAAGTTATCTGGAAATACTGGACTAATTATTTTACAGTTATGTAATCAATTTAATTTATAGCTCTTCTCCTGTACCTTGAAAATTGAGTATTTACTGGTTCTTTATGAGCTGTAACATTTTATGGCCTGTCAGGGCATTGATTGATACGGTACACTGAAAAATAATCATATAAGATTACCTTAAAACACGTATCCGTATCTGTCATTTTGACAGTGGAACTGCAATACTATAAATCTACAAAGATTAAAAATTTTAAGTGGAATGTTCTAAGTTGAATATTTATTAAAATAGCACAACTGCACCAAAAGAAGAATCAGAAACAAACCACTGGTTTGACTTGAAGAAAATTTAGCCCTTGAAATCTGAGACTACACCAGACCTCAGACATTCATGGTCCTTAGAGTGGTCTGCCATTCTTACTACATGTGTTATGACAAATGATTTCCTGCGACAAATCACAGTAAATGATGCATTGCTCCAGTTATATGTCTAAACGACACATAGAGAAAAAGGCATTCTTGCTCTATGCATGCTTTGATAATAGTCTACTCCAAAAATCAGAATAAAATATATCAAATTGTGATCAACCTTCAACAATCTTAATGAAAAGATAACATGACTGGTTTTACCCTTCCATGTACAACAGTCTTGCTGCAGGCCAGTGATTCCTGGCTATTTACCTCCTAATGTCTCTTTAACATTCATCCATGTGTCAGGGATTTTGAAAGATTTCATGCATCATACTGGATATCCCGACAATTAATTTTCCATTGCTTTGTTAATCAGAGATAAACAAATCCACTCAGAGCTTTTAATGGATAAAACATAACCATTGCCATCATCCCTGATTTTATAGCACTCTAGACAAAGGTCATTGGTTGTTCTGTTGTGTTTTCTTTTGTTAATACTAAGAGTCTTGTGTCCTCACTTTTTCTTCCATTGTCATGTGGGAGCTGAGGGTCTTCAACTGGGAAACACTGCTGTAGATTTACAACTAGAACTAGAGTTCAAATTCACTGTGTTAGTCACTCAGTCATGTCTGATTCTTTGGGGCCCCACAAACTGTAGCCACCAGGCTCCTCCATCCATGGGATTCTCCAGGCAAGAATACTGGAGTGGGTTACCATTCCCATCTGCAGGGGATCTTCCTGACCCAGGTCTCCTGCATTGCAGGCAGATTCTTAACCATATGAACAACCAGGGATGTCCTGTAATTCACTACATAAATACAATTTTCAATTGTTAAGAGAAAATTAGAAATCTGAGAAAGAAAAAAATGGGATTGAGATGATGGCCACAGAAAATAAGTAGGATTAGGTATGAAATCAAACTATAGATGGTTTTGGTATAAATAAATAGGAAATCCAACTAACTCCATAGCTAGTTCTCCACATTCCAGACCTGCAACTCTCTCACAAAACCTACCATTTCCTTCCTTCACACAAGCCCCTGGCTGAGGAGCCCCCAGGGCAGCCTCTCAGCCTCTAGGAAGAAGAGGAAGGTCAGCCAGTGTTTATCTTTCATGATAAACACTATACCTCATGACTCCACTGGGGACCACATTTATTTTCTTTCTCTATGTTAGCATTGCTTATTCCTTGGTGTTTCAATCAATTCTCTGCTTTAAAGCATACCCATTCCGTCACTAAAAATAAATGCACAATAAACATCCACCTCCATCCATACACAGTTACACAATGCCAGTACACACTTAGAGCTTAGACTATCACCTTGGGCAGGTGAAACTGTATGTGGACGAGTGTGTGTGTGTACCATGGGACTTGTGTCCTTGTCTTACTCATCCACACATTCTTACTTCCACTCAGCATTAAGGCACATCAGTTAATTAGTTAATTAAGACATTACTGTGTCCCTGAGGGCAAAGATGGGCCTCATTCACTTTGCTTCTTTCACAACAGCAAGGCCAAAAACCACAATATCTAAGAGTTTTAGATACTTTTTATGTACCAGGAATTCTGCTTTACCTACATTATATCATTTCATTCTGATATCATCCCTATGAGGTGGAGATAAAAGTCTGATTTTACACACGAGGAAACTGAGGCTCAGAAAGGTTAAATAACCGGATGAAAAACACAGTGAAATATGAAACATTCAAAATGCTGACACTTCTCCAACAAATCCCAACCATTCTCCACTCTGTTCAGTTCTGTTCAGTTCAGTTCAGTTCAGTCACTCAGTCGTGTACAACTCTGCAACCCCATGGACTGCAGCACACCAGGCCTCCCTGTCCATCACCAACTCCCAGAGTTTACTTAAACTCATGTCCATTGAGTCGGTGATGCCATCCAACCTTCTCATCCTCTGTCTTCACCTTCTCTTCCTGCCCTCAATCTTTCCCAGCATCAGGGTCTTTTCAAATGAGTCAGTTCTTCACATCAGGTAGCCAAAGTATTGAAGTTTCAGCTTCAGCACCAGTCCTTCCAATGAATATTCAGGACTGATCTCCTTTAGGATTGACTGGTTTGATCTCCTCGCAGTTCAAGGGACTCTCAAGAGTCTTCTCCAACACCACAATTCAAAAGCATCAATGCTTCAGCGCTCAGCTTTCTTTATAGTCCAACTCTCACATCCATACATGACTACTGCAAAAACCATAGCTTTGACTAGACAGACCTTTGCTGGCAAAGTAATGTCTCTGCTTTTTAATATGCTAACTAGGTTGGTCATAACTTTCCTTCCAAGGAGCAAGTGTCTTTTAAGTTCATGGCTGCAGTCACCAACTGGAGTGATTTTGGAGCCCCCCAAAATAAAGTCAGTCACTGTTTCCCCATCTATTTGCCATGAAGTGATGGGACTGGATGCTATGATCTTAGTTTTCTGAATGTTGAGTTTTAAGTCAACTTTTTCACTCTCCTCTTTCACTTTTATCAAGAGGCTCTTTAGTTCTTCTTCACTTTCTGCCATAAGCATGGTGTCATCTGCATATCTGAGGTTATTGATATTTCTCCCGGCCATCTTGATTCCAGCTTGTGCTTCATCCAGTCCAGAATTTCTCATGATGTACTCTGCATAGAAGTTAAATAAGCAGAGTGACAATATACAGCCTTCACGTACTCCTCTCCTGATTTGGAACCAGTCTGTTTTTTCATGTCTGGTTTTAACTGTTGCTTCTTGACCCGCATACAAACTTCTCAGGAGGCAGGTAAGGTGGTCTGGTATTCCCATCTCTTTAAGAATTTTCCACAGTTTGTTGTTATCCACACAGTCAAAGGCTTTGGCATAGTCAGTAAAGCAGAAGTGTATGTTTTTCTGGAACTCTCTTGTTTTTTTGATGATCCAATGGATGTTGGCAATTTGATCTCTGGTTCCTCTGACCTTTCTAAATCCAGCTTGAACATCTGGAACTTCATGGTTCAAGTACTGTTGAAGCTTGGCTTGGAGAATTTTGAGCATGACTTTACTAGCGTGTGAGATGAGTGCAATCGTGCAGTAGTTTGAGCATTCTTTGGCATTGCTTTTCTTAGGGATTGGAATGAAAACTGACCTTTTCCAGTTCTGTGAACACTGCTGTTTTCCAAATTGGCTGGCATATTGACTGCACTTTAGCAGCAGTATCTTTTAGGATTTGAAATAGCTCAGCTGGAATTCCATCACCTCCACTAACTTTGTTCATAGTGATGCTTCCTAAGGCCCACTTGACTTCGCATTCTAGGATGTCTGATCACATCATTGTGATTATGTGGATCATGAAGATCTTTTTTATATAGTTCTGTGTATTCATGCCACCTCTTCTTAAAATCATCTGCTTCTGTTAGGTCCATACCATTTCTGTCCTTTATTGTGCCCATCTTTATATGAAATGTTCCCTTGCTCTCTCTAATTTTCTTGAAGAGATCTCTAGTCTATCCCATTCTATTGTTTCCTTTATTTCTTTGCATTAATCACTGAAGAAGGCTTTCTTATCTCTCCTTTGGAACTCTGCAATCAAATAAGCATATCTTTCCTTTCCTCCTTTGCCTTTCACTTCTCTTCTTTTCACAGTTATTTGTAAGGCCTCCTCAGACAACCATTTTGCCTTTTTGCATTTCTTTTTCTTGGGGATGGTCTTGATCCCTGCCTCCTGTACAATGTCACAAACCTCCGTCCATAGTTCTTCAGGCACTCTGTCTAGCAGATCTAGTCCCTTAAATCTATTTCTCACTTCCACTGTACAATCATAAGGGATTTGATTTAGATCATACCTGAATTGTCTAGTGGTTTCCCCTACTTTCTTCAATTTAAGTCTGAATTTGGCAATAAGGAGTTCATGATCTGAGCCACAGTCAGCTCCCAGTCTTGTTTTTGCTGACTGTATAGAGCTTCTCCATCTTTGGCTTCAAAGAATATAATCAATCTGATTTTGGTGTTGGCCATCTGGTGATGTCCATGTGTAGAGTCTTCTCTTGTGTTGTTGGAAGAAGGTGTTTGCTATGGCTAGTGCGTTCTCTTGGCAAAACTCCATTAACCTTTGCCCTGCTTCATTCCGTACTCCAAGGCCAAATTTGCCTGTTACTCCAGGTATTTCTTGACTTCTTACTTTTGCATTCCAATCCCCTATAATGAAAAGGACATCTTTTTTGGGTGTTAGTTCTAGAAGGTCTTGTAGTTCTTCATAGAACCGTTCAACTTCAGCTTCTTCAGCATTAGTCAGAGCAGAGACTTGGATCACTGTGATGTTGAATGGTTTGCCTTGGAAACAAACAGATATCATTCCGTCGTTTTTGAGATTGCATCCAAGAGCTGCCATTTTGGACTCTTCTGTTGACTTGGTGAAACCTAAGAACTAAGAAACCTCCATTTCTTCTAAGGGATTCTTGTCCACAGTAGTAGATATATTTAAGTCATCTGAGTTAAATTCACCCATTCCAGTCCATTTTAGTTCTCTGATTCCTAAAATGTTGATGTTCACTCTTGCCATCCATCTCCTGTTTGACCACCTCCAATTTGCCTTGATTCATGGACCTAACATTCCAGGTTCCTATGCAATATTGCTCTTTACAGCATTGGACTTTACTTCCATCACCAGTCACATCCACAGCTGGGTGTTGTTTTTGCTTTGGCTCTGTCTCTTCAATTTCTCTGGAGTTATTTCTCCACTGATCTCCAGTAGCATACTGGCCACCTACCGACCTGGGGAGTTCATCTTTCAGTGTCTTATCTTTTTGCCCTTTCATACTGTTCTTGGGGTTCCCAAGGCAAGAATACTGAAGTGGTTTGCCATTCCCTTCTCCAGTGGACCACATTTTGTTAGAACTCTCCACCATGACCCATCCATCTTGGGTTGCCCTATATGGCATGGCTTGTAGTTTCATTGAGTTAGATAAGGCTGTGGTCCATGTGATCAGATTGGTTAGTTTTCTGTGATTGTGGTTTTCATTCTGTCTGCTCTCTGATGGAGAAATATAAGAAGCTTATGGAAGCTTCCTGATGGGAGAGACTGACTGAGGGGGAACTGGGTCTTTTTCTGATGGGCGGGGCCATGCTCAGTAAATCTCTAATCCAATTTTCTGCTGATGGATGGGGCTGTGTTCCCTCTCTCTTATTTGACCTGAGGCAAAACTATGATGTAGGTAATGAAGATAATGGCAACCTCCTTCAAAAGGTCCCAAACAGCCACTGCTATCCTCAGTGCCCCCAACCCTGCAGCAGGTCACCACCAATGCACGCCTCAGCTGGAGACTTCTGGACACTCATGGGCAAGTCTTGGTCAGTCTCTTGTGTGGTCACTGCTCCTTTTTCCTGGGTCCTGGTGCACACAATGTTTTGTTTGTGCCCTCCAAGAGTCTGTTTCCCCAGTCCTATATAAGTTCTGGAAGCTCTATGGTGGGGTTAATGGTGATCTCTTCCAAGAGGGCTCATACCCAGGTCTACTACACCCAGAGCCTCTGCCCTTGCAGCAGTCCACTGCTGACCCATACCTCCTCAGGAGACAGTCAAACACAGTTCTGACTCAATCTCTGTGGGGTCTCCACTCTAATTCAAATAAATCTGACCATGTAATTCCTTCTCCTGTTTAAAATCCTTCCCTGTCTCTTCATTATCCAAAAGGTAAAGCCTGTCCCCTTGGAGTGGTGCACAAGCCCTCCCAGTCTGCCCCACCCACCTTCCTGGGCTTAGTTCTGGCTGCTCCCCACCACAGTCATCTTCCAGCCTTACTAGACAAGGGACATTTTCCTGAACATTTCATGATGCTTCACTCTTCCTTGATTTGCATTTCTACTTTTATTCAAAATGCTCTCACCCATCTTTGTCCATCTGGGGAAAATCCACTCACCTTTAAGATTCAAATCTCTTCTCTACCTTCTATGAAGCTTTTCTCAAGTTGCTCTTTATTTATCTTCCTATACTTGACCTCCATGTGTTTTAAGCTTTCTCGTCATACCCCTACCTCAGCAATATTATGTGACATATAATCAACTTATTTTTTGACATGTTATCCTCCTTCTAAGACTATACATTTCTCAAGGGCAGGAGACATCTCTTACCATCTGAGTACCTACCGTGCAGCACTGCCCAACAGAACTTTCTGTAATGAAGGAAAAGTTCTCTTATGCTACCCAATACAGTAGTCACTAGCCACGTGTTTTGTGGCTTGAGAACTTGAGGTGGTTAGTACAACTGAGGAACTGAATTTTAAAATTTTATTTAAGTAATTTAAATTCAAACAGGCACATGTAAATAATTGCTGTCATATTGAATAGTGTAGCATTAGAGCTTATAAAGCAGTGATCCCCAATCTTTTTGGCACCAGGCACTGGTTTCATGGAAGACAATTTTTCCATGGACCAGGGGGAGGGGGATAACAGTTTCAGGATGATTCAAGCACATTACACTTATTGTGAACTTTATTTCTATTATTATCACATCAGCTTCACCTCAGATCATTAGATCCCAGAGGTTGGGGACCCCTGTTATAAAGGATCTGGAATATAGTAGGTATCAGTAGGTATTTTCTGGGTTGTACAGCCATTTGGTTTAAGTTACCCAAGGCTTCCACCCAACCCAGCCCAGTTAATATAACCTTTGGTATATTTTTAATTCTGCTCAACCATTTCATTGATGGAGACTTTCTGGACCATCATTCATCTTCTCCAAACACTTTCCAGACCTGGCTGGAGAAGCACCCCTCTCTTTCTTAGAGCTCTTTCTGACCACTAATTTGCTTCCTTTGCTGTTTTATTTCTGCATCTCATTTCTATAGAGGCTATAAAATAGGATTGTGTTTTCACCAGAGTCTCATTCCACAACACGTAACCGTAAAACATTGGAGCAGAGTTATTAAAGCCTCAAGGGAAAATGTATGAACAAAATATCAGCCTGATTCATTATGAACAGTTATTATAAACAGTGGGCTTACTAGCAAATGACAGGAAAACTAATTTGCATTTACAACAAAATTACACCACATGCATCCCACCATGGCCCCCATCCACCACCCCTTCCCAGTGTATATTACTTGGACTCTTTAATTAAAGAATTCCTGCCAACTTAGAAAGTTTTAAGGTCTATGACTCATGTTCACAAGAGCTTAACTTGAAATTTTCGCTAAAAATCAAAGTATTGCCTAGCCTAGATTTCCAGGTGAAGATAGTCCTCTGAATACTCAAGAGGAGAACTTGAGCCAACAGTTACTGGGCACTTACAACTTTTCAGGCACTGTGCTAATCAACACGCCTCTCCAAAGAACTTCTGAATAGTTCCATTGAACCAATGAAGAAGAGGAGGATGAGAAAGTTTACTCCTTCCCTCAGGCTCATTCTAGGCTGAGACTGAAATATAGCCTTGGTTGCCCAAATTCAAAGCCTGTGTACTTGGAGACAACCTAAATGTCTGTTGATGGATGAATGGATAAAAAAAAGTGGAGTATTTTCAGAAACATATATACATATACATCATCATGTACAAATCATATAGATCCAGTATACATAGTGGAATATCTTTCCACCATAAAAAAGAAGGAAATCTTGCCTTTGCCACTACATGCATGAATCGTGAGAATCTTGAGGTCATTATGCTAAAGAAAAAAACAAATACTGTGTATGCATGTGTGCTAAGTCGCTTCAGTCATGTCTGACTTTTTGTGACCCTATGGACTGTAGCCCACCAGGCTCCTCTGTCCATGAGATTCTCCAGGCAAGAATACTAGAATGGGTTGCCATGCCCTCCTCCAAGGGACCTTCCTGACCTAGGGATCAAAGCTGAGTCTCTTACGTCTCCAGGTTGAATTTTCAAGGCGATAATTTCAAATTCCAGAGATTTATTCT